>NC_087332.1:972000-1296000 GCF_037043105.1 Vanessa tameamea | reverse complement strand
TTCATTTGAGTTTATGGCTCATCTCTTAATCGACGGTGATGGAAAACATAGTGAGAAATCCTACTTGTGTCAAAATTTGATGGAATTCTGCCACATCTATAACCACCGATCCCTATTAGAGAAGCGTGGTAGAATAAGCTTAATTAGGAAGATGAGACCGTATTCCAGCAGTGGAACAGCTACAGGCTGTTAATTTACTTATCTCATAAATAAATAAAAAATAATATCGCTTTATATGAGAAAAACAAATACCGAATTCGTTCCTCGTCCGATCATCACGATGTAACGCGAGCCAAAATAATTTTTCCTCTAACTTTCGTAACTTTTGCCTCGGCTTTCGTTTGGATTTCTTGAAACGTTTCTACTCCCTGACGGTAACACAGAACATATAGCTTTAGAAGGGGTATGTACGCATATTAGGTGTAATTTTATGGTCTGTGGCCACTGCCGTCCATTGACATTGGTACTGTAAGAAATATTACTTATTAGTTACATAACACACTTATACTATATATATTGACGACCTCCGTGGTCGGGTAGTGTGTACACCGGTTTTCATGGGTACGCCACTCCGAGGTCCCGGGTTCGATTCCCGGCCGAGTCGATGTAGAAAAAATTCATTAGTTTTCTATGTTGTCTTGGGTCTGGGTGTATGTAGTACCGTCGTTACTTCTGATTTTCCATAACACAAGTGCTTTAGCTATTTACAATGGGATCAGAGTAATGTATGTGATGTTGTCCAATATTTGTTTATTTATTTATTTATACACTTGGCGATGTAAGCAATGGTTAATGTTTCTTACAGCGCCTTTGTCTATGGGCGGTGGTGACCACTTAGCATCAGGTGGCCCATTTGCTCGTTCGCCTACCGATATTAGGAAAAAACAATCACCAATGCACCATTAACCTTACAAGCTAGGATGTTATGTCTCTCGTGCACTGTAGTTTTACTGGCTTACATACATTTTAAACCGCAACACAACAATACTAAGTAAGTATCACTGGTTAGCGGTGGAATATCTGATCGCATAGCCCCATCACCAAGTGTATACAACAACAGCAATACTACAAAGTTTTCCTTTGTTAAGTATCATGGTAATATCTTTTATTCGTGTAAAGTGTGCATTTTACTTCACTGTATACTTTATTGTACACCAAAAAAAGAAACTGACTATTCACGAAATTCGAATGACCACTCACTGATTAATCACGAAATCTCAGAAACTATAATACAAACAAAATTTAAATTCGGCAGGTTCATAATAGGATGTAGACATCCGTTAAGAACTGCACCCTTAAGGGGGAAAACGGGGGTGGGAAGTTTTAAAAAGAAGCGTATAATTTTGGCGAATGAATAAATAAATCTATTGAATAATCTAACAACTTATTGTCAATGTGTGTGTTACAATATTCCCTATTTTTTAAATATAGGACGGTAGATCGACGAATGTACCACCAGACGGTAAGTGGTGATTACATTGTAATTTACATTAATTATTTGCTGTATCACATATGGAAATTTTGAGAATTCTTCTGTGAGCACTACAATCCGGGTATCTTCATGTCATATCAGACTATATCAGTACTTGCCATCAGGTATGATTGTAATCAAACATAAGACCATTGGAAAATAAAATAAAAACCACATATATGTTAATACATACCACAGGAACTAACGTGGTGTTGCCCTGGTTCATTTACATATACGAGTATGTATATCTCTTATCAAAATGTCCATTAATCTTGTTCTACAATTGGATTCCAAGGTCAAACCCTTTGTGTCTTTAAAGAGCTCATATATATTTGAGTTTTTTTTTTCAATTAAAGTCCATTGAGTAAGCCAGTGCAGTAACAGATACTAAGCTAGGAACGTCTTAGATTTACCAGTACCATTCCGATGGTTTCCACTGCTAGAACTTGTTCAGGTGCTGTTACGATTTTTTTCAATAAAACTGATAACACTTCTATATATTTTTTATTCTTCGCTCTCTAAACAAGTTTTATTGCTGTTATAGTTCTACGTGTTTGTTTCCAGATCTCTTGACATGTTTTTTGGAGGAAAAAGTAAGTTTTATAAATCGTATTAAATCCAAGTGAACACGTATTATTATATTATTTAACACTTTCACGAACATAATATATCCACTGTTATAATATAAAGTTAATATCACACACGCTATGGTAGAGCTTAGTGCACCGTACCCGTCTGGGTAGGTTAGGTTAGGTACCAGACACTCATGGCCGCGGATGCGTAAGGTCTCACGTTTCCTATTTGCGGAACACTGCCCGGGAAGGGCCGCGGATGCGTTATATCGATACAATCCCGCAGCCTCTCCGATTCGTGCCGAGAACGACCATCAGCAGTGGTTTTAGTGGGTAGAAATACCACATAACCCGGTTTTCCCCGCCCCCCAGGGGTCCGTATACGTTACTAAAGATTTCCAATGCTTGAAAAAAAAGGCACCGAAGGAAAGGCGTACAACGTAAATATGTGTGTATTTAGTATTTATTATTTATTTTATATATTATTTATGTGCTGAATTTTTGGTTACCCTCAGCTGAGAACAGCCGCTTGAGCTGTTATCGAATTAGAAGAAATTATTCGAAATTATTTTCTAAAAACATGGAATAAAATGTTATAACAATTCAATTCTTTACTTACCGAGAGATCAATACTTTCAGTAGATACAAATATCAATATAAATAAAAAATGTTACCACTTACAATATTTTCCCATAATTAAATACCAAATATACAACAATTTATCACATGCATAATATATTCTTGGCGAACGCAATGAATATTAATCACTGTTTAGTTTCAATATAATATCTGTAGGGCGAGGTTGCGTGAACTTGGCCCAAGTTAGAAGAATTCATTTTTCTGCGATATAGGTAGGATGGTAAGTGGTCACCACCGCTCATAGATATTAGCGCTGTAGGAAATAATAACCTTTTATTCCTTACCGATGCGCCACCTACCTTTAGAGGTATGTTTTGCCCCTTGTGCCTGTAGTTACATTGGCTCACTTACCCTTCAAACCGGAACACAACAATGCTAAATATTGCTGCTTGGTGGTCGAATATCTGATGAGTTTGTGGTTCCAAGTAAAAGAATTAATTTGAAAACTAATCTTAGTTACTTAATTTTTTCTTTCTTAGTTCGCTGTAATGTTTTTTGCACCCACCTGCCTTTCGTTTTCTAAGCTGAGAATATGGTAATTTAAAACAAAAATTGTATCTTAATATAAACACGGATGTAGGTAGTTATATAATATATATGAGTTGACTAGATTTCGATATAAGCACATATATACCTTATTCATGAGGTAGTTTCTATTCTATCAACTCCATTGTAACTCGCCGCTAGATGGCGCTATAACACATAGATACCATATCTGATCGTCATGACAATCGGTATTTACCCACAAACAGGACAACATTAACCATTTATTTAGTAAGATGGTTGAAATTTTCTCGCTTGGTGTTTTAGCGATAAGACATTGGACTTGCACCAAACATAAACGTTTAGAACTTATAAATTACGCCATCACAGGGTAACCGCATCAGCATGCCAAGCAGATAAGCAATTTCGTCAGAGTTAGTACCTTAGTGCCAGACAGATTTGACTTATAACGCTTGTCTTATCTAGGTGAATCAACTAGTTTACAACTTTGTCGTGCAAGGAACCCGAATAAACAATGACAAAAACTAAGACAGTGTTTATATTTCCCTGTTTATATTCTATTGGCACATCTGGGGGTAAAGCCGACTCGTATGCCAAAACAATTTACCTAATATGACGTCACACTCAACCTCCGTTACTATATTTATTATAAAACAAGACAATGATACTACTTCATATTTATTTATTATTTTGAAACGAAGTCCTTTTATGCGACTTACATTAGAGTGAACTGGCAGCGATCGTCACGAGTACTAAAGTACGCGCTTTCTGCCCCCTCCAGGCGACCTATTTTTTTTAACAAATAATATTGACAAAAAAAAATTATTTATTCATATAAAAAGTTACACAAATTATTTTGTATCTTGCTTTTGGTCAAGACCGACGTTTTCGATCCAGCTCTGATTCCCTGTTCTTTAGAATTCCTTTTAATTTAAGCTTCAGACGGCTACTATCAAATAATATCGGTAAATACTTTAACATTTTCAATAATACTTCATATTTATCAAATATTACTAAAGCCGAAGTGACTAAAATTCAATATATCTGCTTAAAAACTTAGACAATTTTCTTGATTAAATTTCAACAGACCGATGAAAGCATCAATTGTTTTCAATAACAATATCATTGAAATCAATAAAGAGCTTAAACTCTATACCTATATAGGACTCTTGTCACAAAGGCTCTATTATAATCCGTCTAATGGAATTACTAATTACAAACTTATTCTGTGACTTCGATTTAATATTTTTTCTTGCATTCTCTAGCTTCAATGTTAAATACTGGTCTACTATGCAGGAAACATTCTTAATATAGTTATGCACGTATGGTACGCGTTCATCTCGGAGACGTTCGTTCCAAATCACTAGAGCTCTGAGTTCACTTCAACGCTCTGTGGACGTGGGGTGGTGGCGCTCTTTCCATTCTGACAGAAAACTTAAGTATGCCTATTATTTATCCAAGATCTTAGGCAAACCCAGGGAGTCCACTTACTACTATTTCAGCCTCGTATATTTTCTTAATTATTGATTGGTAGCAATTATTATGGGGGTGAGTACAAAACTGAGTATGCTTACCGCCAATAAAAAAATATTATTTCGATATATATTTAATACAGACATATTTAAATAAGGAAGATGTGTTTGAGAATAATTCAACGACAAGAAATAAAATTGGTATTAGAATCCTGTGTGAATTAAAACAATAACCCCGTAGGGACAGACAGACAGAAAGAAAGGAGAGGGAAAAGTGGTCTGAAACGGGCGTAACGCTTTCTCCTTGCGTGACGATTTCTGCCAGTTCTATACTATAAACCGCGTAAAAGAATATCATTCCAAAAAAAAAATCGACTATCAAACCCCCATCATTATTTCACGGACAGACAAAGTCGTACTTAAATTTTATTACGTGCATTAATCGGATTGTCTCTTTTATCATTCTTAAAATGTTTTCGTCATTAGGACTAGAACTTTTCATAAAATAAAAATAAAATACGATAAATGGATCTGTGAATGCTTCGTACTCGCGTGTTTTATAATTTCATGGAACTGTTTTATTCAGTTGTTATATACTTATATATTTCATTATTATCATAATGATTTGCTAGCTATTGTTCCATTGATATAGATATGTAGCAATATGAAGCGTCATTATTAATTTACCCTCTAAAAAAATTTAAAGCTCCTGTCAAAAATACATTGATAAATAAGCCATATTACTCAATACAAGATTATATTAATGATAAAAAAATGTGGACTTGGTATTTGTTGATTTCTAGTCGGGATATATGTATGTATATAAATTTAATTGTACATTATTGACATACGCTATAAATAAAATGTTGGATAAGAGTGACTACTGAGTTTTTACTTCCCAAACGAGTAGTAGCTTTAAATTTAATTCAACTGTACATGACGACTCAAGAGTGCTTTTATGAGCCTACTTCAATAAATATGTTGTTCAATAAGTATGTACTGGTTGTATGCGAGTTAGAAGTTAATCTTTTTTTCCGGTCCCATCACCAAGTGTCATAAAATGTTCTTATTTTCATTACGGGTCATTGTTTTTTTATTAATAAATGAAATTTCTGCAGTACGATAATGTTTATAATAATTAATAAATAAGATTAGTTTCTCTTACACGAGTAATTTCACGTCATATCCTTTCTACCTATATACGATTCTTTAATGTAATTTTTGCACATGTACTCGTACATACAGTGAAAAATTACTTTTAATATCACAAGCCCCAGATCCCGCTCTGCGTTTTGGGTCGAACCAATAAAAGTTATTCTCAGCAGCGACCCGGATTCTGGAAACTGGCAATGTTTTTCCGTATCTCGGTAAGTTAGTACTGCGTCCGAACCCAACCGGCTAACACTTGTATAATATAATATACCTTGTAGAGTAATTTAGTCTCTCTTGGGAATTAAATAGAGAGATTCAATAGCACAGTACGTATGATTATCAGGCAAATCGATTAAAGTGTAGGCTGTATAAATGTCATAATGGAAATAGAGTCCACCTTTGTTTGTGCGCATATTTCCGCATTGCGTAGTTATCTCCCTTGAGATCGGTAACGGTGGCTAAAATCTGTCAGGATAATATCATTATCATTACAATAAACATTAACAAAAACAAATAAACAAGAATTATTAACATGAAGGCTTATACTGTAATTAAGAATTAAAAATAGTTACTGCACAAATCATGAGCGCGCGGAACGGTGGCAAGAATACTGGCAGCATTTTCGAGCATCTGGGCAAAATTCTGCCAAATGTAAAGTTTTATTTTAAAGTTTTAATTTCAACTAGGTACCATAACGTTTAACGATTGCCGTGACACTTGTACACTGACCGTCTCATAAACTGCATCAATAAATTAAGCCTGTAATCTCGACCGTTCAATCTCCATCGTGTCTTGTCCATCGCACGTGACATTGGCGAAATAATATGTGCCCTATCTGCACAAATAAAAGCCACATTAAAAAAAAAAACTGCATCAAAGTTCAGGATTATTTTCGAATTATTATTTTTGATTAGTATGCAATCTTTTTAGATTAAACTTAATGAAAATGATGAGACTGTCCATTAATCTTTATAAAATTTAAAAATGGAACTGCAGAAATAGATAAAATCATAGCTGGGAAAATGAAATGTATGCATAGTCTCATATTTGTTTATTATTAGAGTAAAAAAATATTTTTCAGTAAATGGTCCCAAGCTGTCTAGTGCTCACAGACAAGTTCGTTTAAGATTTGCGGGTGAACATCTTAATTAGACTGAAGAGCAATAGGCCTCCATATTATTCATCGATGAGTGTAGGAGATGTTTAAATGGTGCAGACGGTCGCAGAACAGTCTATCGTTGACGTAGGAAGAGATATGATCAAAGTTGCATTTAGGAGAGTTTTCCTTTTTTAGGCGGTTCGTGTATCGTGTATAGTGTGGGGTGGCATTTCGAAGATCGGGTGAACGGATCTTGTGTTCATCGACATAGTTTGTCAAAATGGTTGAAGAGGAGGTCGAATGCCCGACTCCGCGCCTTCACAAGTGCGACAATATAGCGAAGAAGTTGGCCAGAACGCAATAATCCCATTGAGCATGTTTAGTTTAAATGTAGCTGTATATGCAAGAACAGCTTATCAGATCTATATGGTACCGATTATCTGTAACAAGCACGTGGGGGCCATACACTTTATTAAAAAAAAACCTATTTTTAAGATTTATTTTATAGTAGAAACCATTTTTTCAATAAACCAACCAGAACGAAGAGGAATTTTTGTTTCATTTATTCATTCATTTATTTATTTTTATTTATTTATTTTATTTGGGAAACAAACAGTAACATAATACACAAATATATGATTAAAAAAGGTAATACAGATACCAATTAAGTTTCCACTTACAAATAATACAGAATTAGAGCAATTTGAATACAATGACATGAATTTAATTTAATATATTAATTATCTAATCTAACCTAATATAAAATCTGAACACATAAGCATTTAATTAAAATAAAATAATGTTAACAATAATAAATTAGTAAAAATACATCAAATTAAATTTATAAACTAGTTTGTAAAGTAAGCTTGCTGATTTAAAGCTCTTGATCAAGATCCTTTGTTTAAATAACACACGCAAGGTCACTTCAAAGTCACGCACAGCTCAAAATTAAGTTATTTGACGTAAAAACAAAAAGAAATCGCGAAATTTAGTCCAAATTAGACCTCAAATCGGATATGTTACACACTCAAATCACAATAACAGTATTTAAATAAAGTTTACGTAGGTTTATATATTAAAAATTGAATTTTAAAGTGGAAAGGAATTATAACACGTCCGCTCTAAGTACCTGGTACGATTATCGTTTTTGTTCGAAATAAATTAAATGTCCTTTCCAGTTTACAAACATATACTTAAGGATATGTTACTACGCTGTTGTGAAGTTAACGATCCAAATTACAGATTTTAATTTTAATTTGTATAAAAAGTTTGAATACTTGGTTAAAATGTTTATTTCAAAGGCGTCTTGAACATTAATGCTCTTTATGAATCCGTCAGAACAATGCCTACCGGTTTTGGTTTGTTTTATATAATTATTTTTAAATAGTGCTTCAATAATCTTTTTTTCGTTCTCATATGTAATTATAGTGAAATATCGTGAGATACATTTATTTAATCCATGGAAAGCGCGAAACAGGGCTGTATCACTACAACCCTGATTTATGTCGGCTTTTATCTCAGCGGAACACGGGCGCCGGAACGCGTAATTACCCCCGAAACCTGCTTAGAGAGAATGAAAACACGGTAAATGGCAATATTACGATTACTGTTTCAATAAATAAAAATAATTCTGATAAAACATTAAAAAATAATACTAATAAAATTGATCGGATATTAGATATACATATTACATATGTTGTTAAATACATATAAGCATTTTTGTATCGTAACTTTTAACCGTATTCAAAAATTGATAGTCTCTTAATTCTCTTCTCTTTTTGTAATTTTCTTAATAGAAGCTTGATTTTTTATCCCAAGATCGCTCTCACTTTAAATTAGAGACGAATATTTCAGACTACAGATAGAAGAATGTTTAAACGATAAGAGATTATTTTAGACCCAGTCCCCTATGAGGTCATTTACTGCATTATTAGCGAAGTAATGATATCATAAAATAGTATTTTTAGTATTGAGGAAAAAAGATAATATATGTAATTCATCAGCCCTTGTTCTTCCACTGCTGAACACCTAAGTCACGCCGATTCGCTCATTGGTTTATATTTTCCAACCGCCAGTTGCCAATTTTTGTAACCAATCACATCACCCTAACTTAAAACGTCATCACTCACGTTTTGCAAGACGCAGTTTTCAATCAAGAACTCGTCTACCAGATTAATTAAATTTTTCAATATCTACAACATTTGAGAACGTAAATCAACCGATCAGAATCGGAAAAAATCAGTAGCTGCTCTTTTTTGATTATAATTTATCTAATTATTAATTACTTATAAATGCATAAGAATTGTTAACATTAAGGCCTTTTTTAAATCCAAATAAAAATAAACGAACAGTTACTGTATAAATCATAACCGCGTGGAATGGTAAGAAGCAACATTTTCCCCGTTGAATCGCAATTTCGATCCTCTGGACAAAAAATAAACCACTAAGTTTTGGTAATTCTGTGTTAATTTAAATTAAGTAAAAATTGTATTTTAAATTGTCACTATGATATCTTACACCGATCAGCCAGCTTGTAATTTTAGTTATAAATTTAAATTGTAGTTTTAATAAAATAATTTCAGTATTATGTTTTATTTTGAAACCTACGCTGCCGTCGTACTTAATTCGTTCAATAATATACCAAATAATAATACTAATCATCAATTTAATTCAACAATTTTTGAGTGGTTGTAATATAAAATATAGCAATTTAAAAAGTCCATTTATCAGGTTTCGTTTCAAAGCAGTATAAGAAGATACTAAACTTCGCCTATAAAGGATTCCAGTCGATAAGTTATCGATTTTCTATTATTATATTTAATAGATAACTCAGTTTAGGGAACTTGTCATATATCCTACTTTATCTTTATTATATCTTTGTAACATTTTATATTGATGCTTCCATTTTGATATCTCAATCTTCATTATTTTTAATGTTACATTTCGGAAACTTACTGACAGAACTCGTCTTGTTATCATCAAATCATGATTCGTATGGCTTTGTCCGATTGGTCAGCAATATTTCGACACTTTGCGTATACGAAGAAATGATTGGGTACAATTCGACAGTCTACTTACGCAATACCGTCTAATATTTTACAAGGAGTAGTTTTGCGCTGTGAAGTTCCTCATTCAGTACATCAAGTGGGTAGCTTGTAATGCCCATATTCCAAAATACATTTACAATCTAATCAGCCAAATAGGCATCAACAAAGCTTGGTGTGCTCAGCAAGTCAAGGCGGTACTTCACGTCGGCAACCGCCCAAAACTTTACAAGGCGCAAATACGGCCTCACAAGGAGTACTGCTCTCACCTATGGGCGGGTGCTCCCAGTACCAACTTCTTCCATTTGACCGTATTCAACGCAGAGCGTGTCAAACTATCGACGGTCAAGCCGTTTCCGACCTGCTTGATCCATTGGCTTTGCGTACAGATTTTGGATCACTCTGCATCTTCTACCGCATTTTTCACGGGGCATAATTCGAGGAATTGTTAATAAATTTAAGTAACAATTCGATATGGGGAAGACAGCGGTAAGCCCATACAGTCGTTTGTCATACACCTGTACGTACAACATAATTAGAATCCCGGAGGAAATCATACAAACTATGGTAAATCTTATAATATTAGTAAAACGTAATTGTAAGATATTTAAATCACATTCGCTTTATTTTTAGTAACAAATCCATGGCTGTTAATATATTTTTAATTAAGCAATAAATTTGGAACTCGTTCGAAATTCAAATTCAAACGGTATGCAATCAACAAAACGAATTCAATTTGTCCAAACAATAATGAATGGATAGATTATTCGATTCCAAGTTGTGATTTCAATAGCCGTTAATAACGTACAATCAGCACCACATTCTGACAATCGGTGAATTTAGTAATCGAAATCGGCATTCGTCTAATACAAAAACAATAGCAATAATAACGGAACAAGTACATTGATGATTGTTGACGTATTGGAACCAAAATGAAAACGCTTTAGCGTCCATTCAGATATTTATGGACGCATTTTGCGTTTAGTAGGCGCCGATAGTATGTAATTTAATTGTTGACTAGTTTTGAATAACTGAAATCGTATTGAGCGAAATATCATGACAGTAGGTTATGAATTGCACGAATGAGCTCTCTTATTTAAAACGGAAATCATAATAATGTTAGTCGTGTTACCCCAGAGAAGGCATTATACTGTGGAAATAACTAAAATTGACAGTCAGCCATATCTACATCGGTCTACATCAATTTTTTTTTCCGCGAAGGTTCTAGATCTGAGATTACTCGCTTGTTTATTTATGTGAGGGCCCCATTGAATATAAAACTAAAATAAAAGAAACGATTCTAACCATATAATTTTACTTTCATCATGAAAATATTTTATAACCTAAATTTTAAGTCTTCCCGAAATTCAACTAATATTAACAAATAATATATTTGCAATGAATAGAATTTTATAAAAATCTCACAAAATCTTATAACGAAATCGCTGGATCACTCTTTCTTATTAGTCTATCTATCATAATTTTTTGTATTTCCACGACAAAACGAAACGGTTAGAAGTTGGACATTACAAATGGTTTCGATTCGTCATGCCATCGACAGCTTCGAAGATTTATTTATACCAATTTCCTGCATCAAACCGAATATTCGGTAACTTTTCGTAAATAGTACCAACAAAGTTTTAATATACTGTCAATGTACGTACGTGTCCTGAGTTGCTATGAAAAAATGCCCTGTGATTGGTTATTTATGACCGCATGGTTGTGTATACCAATCACGATTAGATTAAGGAAACGCATAGGAAATTCTAGTTGGTTGTAGGGCTTTGTGCAAACCCGTCTGAGAAGGTATCATATACTATACTTTGTATTGTTGTAAGTGAGCGAGCCAGTTTAATTATAGGCACAGGGGACTTATCATCTGAGTTTGTAAGGTTTAGCGCAATGTAAGAAATATAATTCTTATGGTGGAAATTTCTATTGGCATTGGTAAAACCTTGCATCAGGTAGCCCACTTGGACATTCGCCTACGTGTAAAGCTACTCTTAAATTTGTATGTGCTCAATTTGTCTTGAATATCTCATGGTCGATAGTGAAAAAACATCGTGAGCAATCCTGCATGTTTTGATGAAAATATGCCAACTCCCATTTGGGCAAATTTGTAGAGAATACTCTTTTTCTAGGAAAAACATACGTATTTGCCGTACCTACTGTATATATTAATGGCAACGTACCCAATGTTCGGCAGAGTAGCACATGCCGTGGTCTCGAGCTGGTTATCAGAATGTCTACACAACAGCCCCAATATAATAAAATCTTTTATAAAGTTCAAAGTGAACGACCTTTTTATATACCAACACACAAATTAAATTTTAGAAAATAAAATAATTGTATACAACTTTTAAAATAATTACGCCCGGAAACGAAATTTACGACCAACTCCTGACTCGAGCGCCACTTTTTACCTAAGTAAATTAAATTTTTCCCCATTTTATTATGAGACATATTTTTCGTCGAAATTGTTGCTGTTCGCTTTTTCGTGTTTACTAATTTCTCAGTGAAGTAAGATTCTTTTTTTCGTACTTTATAAATAAAGCCTTTGATTGTAAAATGTGTTGTATTGCTTGCTATTAGTTAGATATATGAAAAACTACGATAAAACATTTATTTATTACTATTTATCGTCAATTGAAAAGAAAAACGCCAAAGGGAAATGAGGCTTACTAACATAACTATAAATCTTATTTCCGAAAAGCACATTTTTTTCGCTTTAGGTCATTTTTCTTTCACAAACGATATGTTCTCGATGATGGTTCCTAAATTATTTTTCATCATTACCAGATATTCTCAAACAATACTAGGCAATAGTGCACTAAGGTGAGCGATGTGGCAGGTTTACTAACTATATTCTCACTCGTACTGATGGAATGGCAAATCCAACACGAGCAGAAAGGTAGCAGACACAGGACCAATAAGTCTAAACTTCATCAAAAAAAAAAACCAAGAAACTGTTCACCTCGAAACCGGTTAAGTATTTATTAATATGCTTGCAGTGGGAAGGTGTGTGTTTGCATGTGTGTGTATGTAAAAGTGTCTATGAGAGTGAACACGCTTGAGTATGGGTACATACGTGCAGGTTATTGTGTGCACTTGATCGAATTTGTTATCGACCGTCGTGTTTATTTCAAGCCGAGTATTAAATGTATAAAATATAACAATGAAAGACATCTCTTTCAAAATTGACAATATTATTATAGAAGTCAGCGACATTCTTGGTGTACGATATTACTTGGTGGTGGGGCTTTGTGCCGTCTGAGTTCGTACCACCCACTCATCAGATATTCTACCGGTATAAAACACATGGTACAGCAGTTCTCGATAAAAAAACAGAATCTGCAGAATCGTTATCTTTTAGACTTTCGCTGCCTTTTTTTGGATCTCTTTTAAATGGAGTAAGAGCCATTACGTTCTCACTCTCTACGTGCTGTACAGTAGCAAGAACATCACTATCGTCTACTAGAGGTTCGCAAAAAATGACTCGGCTACCTCATTAGTCCACCGACAATGTTGGCTTATTCCCTCATTCTAAAATATATTTCGAAATATCCAATCAATTCTATCAAAATCACCTAAACTTACATTGTAGTAGTATGAACTAGTTGAATTATAAGCAAAGCAATATTTCAAAATGCACGAGGTATCAAGTCAATAGTAATACAATTCGGTAAATGGGAGCCACAGTACATTAAAGCGTTTGTAAAGTTTGTCAGTGCCACAGATACGAGTATATAGTTCTTCATGCCTTTCACAATCATATACTTTAGTCAATGGATTTGTTGCGTTTAATATGACCTCGCTTGTAGACTTTTGGTAATATAAAGACAATTTTTCAATCACACTTTAAGGGGTTTTGAAAGAAAAAAATCAACAATGGAAAGGAAGCAATTTAAAAATGCTGCGCTATCTACTGTAAAATTAATGACGACGGATAGAAATGATATGACAGCAGATACCTAATTCATTCTATAAATTATATAAGAGTTTTTTTCGTGATCACCTTTCTCATAGTATTATTATACCAGAGGTATCGATGATTGCATCATTTTTCTTCGTCTACCTCCATTCTATTTTTAAAATCTTTTTTACTAAATTGCGGACAAACTGCACTAAAACAATCGCACCACGCGAATATTACTCGAGTCGTTTTATTTTATTTATATTTTATTGTACACCACTAGAATATAGAAAATATGATTATAATTAAGTTATCTGTGATAAAAGTGACTTCTGGCTAATTAGCCGTTTTAATACTAGGTTCCATAATACTTCCACGTTATTGATAAATGGAATCTATAGTCAAGATTATAATTGTTTTTTACTTATAGTGGGTGGTACCTACCCAGACGGGCCTGCACAAAGCCCTACCACTGAAACTGTTAAGTTCTCTAATTTTAATTGCTTTACGTTTAAGTAACCATTCAAAAATGCTTGTAAAAACCTACTTGAATATAGTGTATTATGATTTTGATTTATGGAGCCTAATACCAAGCTTTTTTTTTTGTTATAGTAGAGGTGGCAAACGAGCAGGAGGCTCATCTGATGGAAAGTGACTACCACCGCCCATGGACATCTGCAACACCGGGGGGCTTGCAGGTGCGTTGCCGGCCTTTCAGGAAAGAGTACGCTCTTTTCTTGAAGCTTCCCAAGTCGTATCGGTTCGGAAAAACCGCCGGCGAAAGCTGGTTCCACAGAGTGGTTGTGCGAGGCAGAAAGTGTCTTAAAAATCGCGCTGTTATGGATTTTCGGACATCTAGGTGGTGCGGGTGATATTTGGAATTTTGACGAAATGTCCGAAGGTGAAATTCAGCAGCCGCGATTAATACGAACAATTCCTCGGAACATTCCCCGTGATAAATTCTGTAGAAGATGCAGAGCGATCCAACATCTCTACGCAAAGCCAAAGGATCAAGCAGATCGGAGAGGGCTTGATCGTCGATAATTCGAGCCGCTCTACGTTGGATACGGTCAAATGGAAGGAGCTGGTACTGGGGAGCACCCGATTGGAGCTGATTTTATTTTGTTTATTTCTATGTGCTACTAAATGTTTTTTTAAACCCTTCCTATGGTACGGAACACTTCCTATAACACTTTGATTGGCATCTGCTTGCTAAAAGAGACCTGCAACATCTTTGGATAGCTGAAAGTTTGAGTAGTCCTGACCTATAACACAGTCTCATTTATCTGAGCTAAAGTCGATCTACGAGGCAGTATTATTAAGTATTGACATGTTAATTCTATTTAATTAGTTTAGCTATCGTCGCTTAAAGCAAAATGATTAATATTCCAAGTCTACGACTTAGAGCAATTATATGTAAATTGTTTAAATTTCGTTGATTGTTTGTAATTACGCGTATGTAAGAAATTAGATCAGCCTTGTAATTATAGAGGTCGTTCTAATTTCAAACGTGTAATATAAATTTTTTAGGTTTATTTTGTCTAAAATTATAAAAAGTTAGACGCGTAATGGCGTACAATACCTATCAACAGGAGGATTCTGCGAAAAAACACATCTATCTCACTCGTGAAATGTTTACAACCGATTTACGTTGATACGCCATTTTGATACGTGTATCCCATATTTATTTTTTATTTTTTTTATAAATAAATATTGGACAACATCACATACATTACTCTGATCCCAATGTAAGTAGCTGAAGCACTTGTGTTATGGAGAATCAGAAGTAACGACGGTACCACAAACACCCAAACCCAAGACAACATAGAAAATTAATGAACTTTTTCTACATCGACTCGGCCGGGAATCGAACCCAGGACCTCGGAGTGGCGTGCCCATAAAAACCGGTGAACACACTACTCGACCACGGAGGTCGTCAAATTTTATATAATTATTGAAGTCAAAGTTGCTTATTCTATTCTGACATTACACACTCGTGTTTCGAATTTCCTCTCACGGAATACCTATTCAGATACGGTTTTTTAATTTATAGTTGATTGTAACGCTTTGTGAACCACCCGGGTCCTATTTGAGCCGTAGATTTTTTAATGGGTAGGCTGCCTGTTGGTATTTAGTCACTACTGTCTATTGACTTTGGCACTATAAGAAATATCACCTGGTATATGATGATATTACCTACTTCGACTTGCACAGAGACCTACCGCCGGAAATTAAATAAATATTGTAATATTTTGTTTCAACAAGTAAATAAATAAAATAAAACAAGTCTTGAAATATATTATAATTAAGCTGCGGGTAACTGTAATTAATTTATCCACGATATAATTTCCTTAAAGTATGATATTGCAGCGTTAATCAATCATAGTAATCCCACCGAACCCGACCAGTGTTAACTCAGCGGGATTGCACCGTAGCAAACGAATTAAATAATTTTAATGACGTGTTATAAAATATCTTTTTAATATTTTATATGACACTAACATTTTTATCGCGGACAAACTGTCATTTTTTATCTAAGGAACAGCACAGCTTACAAAATTTTAAAATTAGCGAAGCATTCAGTGACTCCTAAACCAAGTATAGGTTTGTGTACAGTTGTTGAGAGCACTACAGGCACAAGGGAAATGACATCTGAGTTTCCAAGATCGGTAGCGCATTGGCGATGTAAGGAATGGTTAATATTTCTTACTGCACCATTGTCTATAAGCGGTGGTGACCACTTACCATTTGGTGGCCCATTTGCTCGTCCACCAAAGTATATCATAAAAAAATAAACCTAATATGTATTGTTATTGATATATAATAAATAAATAAATAAATATCGGACAACATCACATACATTACTCTGATCCCAATGTAAGTAGCTAAAGCACTTGTGCTATGGACAGTCTAGGTGAACACACTACAAGACCACGGAGGTCGTCAAAATTAAATTTTTTTTATCAAATTATGGCGTAAATGTAGCCCAATTTAACAGTTAATTTCGAACGATTTCGTCCAAATTTGTTGTCAATTATCGTCAAAGTTTAACATTTAATGTTCTTACAATTACATCAAATTAATTTATAAAAAGAAAAAACTCGACAAGAAACTTTTCGACACTTTGCCTCTTGAAATATATTAAATTAAACCATCAGGTTTCTTCTGACATACATATACTTTCTTCTTTTCGAATAAAATTCCAGCAGAAGATGTTATAGTATACCAGTGAATAAGCAAATACAGATGCATTCTTTATACCCACACTCTTAAGGTCCGGTCCGCCGGAATTCCGACCGGAATGAGATCCGGCGCAAGACGGACGGCTGTATTCGAGAGAGTGTAATGTTGCCAAGTTTACTAAGGTTACTCGAGGTTGCTTCTTATCAAAATTAAAATATGCTTCACTCAAGCTGGCTCTTAAAATACTTCCATAGTCAGGTTACGGCTAGTTATGTTAAAGATGTTTTCGAGTAACCCTTTGTGTTATTGGTTACACTGCTGACAGAAGGGATATTTCACTTTGTACCCAGAAAATTGGGTTTGCAATTCAACGGGAATATGCAATATTGTAACATGATAATTCAGATATGCTTTTATGAGCCTACTCGAATTAAGAATATTTTGATTTTGATTTACTTGATTTATTAGAGGTACTCATCAGATATATATTTTTACCAGATATATATTTGACGACAGAGATTTATGTTGTCTCGGCTCCGGGTGTTTATGGTACCGTCGTTATTTCTGATTTTCCATAACACAAGTGCTTTAGCTACTTACATTGGGATCAGAGCAATGGATGCGATGGTGTCTTAAAAAAAAATCGATACGTTTAAGATATTTTGCTGCCAACAGCAATACTTAGTATTTTTGTATTCTGGTTTGAAGGGTGAGTGAGTCAATGTTAGTACAGACACAAGGGTCATAACATCTTAGTTCTCACGATTAGTGAAGCATTGGCGATGTAAGGAATATCTCTTACAACACCAATGCGCAGTGCTGATCACCATCAAATGTCTTGTCGGCCCCATCCCCCTATCTACATCATGAATAAACATAGTCTTGTTTTATATTTTATGCAACTAAACTTGACATAAGCTTTTCTATTAATCAGTATGTATGTATAAAACGCATATGTACTGATAGTATATTACATTGACACATGTGTACATAACGTCACATTATAAGACCAAGTCATATACGACATCACGAAATATTTTTCACTCAAATGTTTATTAAAGATCTCTGAAGTAAAACGTTTGCTTTTAGTTAAAAATTCACGGGATGCTGGCAAGCTGGAGGCGTCTAATAAAAGTGTCTGAGGAGATACTAAGCCGAGACTCTTTGAATAAGTATTTCAATGTATATTTTTTGAAAAATGTGTGCAACGAAAACTCAAACAAATTTATTGTCCTTTGGAATATTTTATTACTACTTTAAAATTTTTTACAAGTTATTATATTTTATTTATTTCAAAGTTCATTTATTTAAAGGTTTTATTTTATTTTTAACGTTTATTAGTTTTTTTACGTCAAATCTCGGAAACTATTAGAATTAATTCCCCTTATCCTAAAACCTTGATATCGTACAGGTTTTTTAAGTACTGATAACAATGTTTTTATGGCATTTTTATATGCGTGACCTAATTCTGTATCCACGATTTCAGACAATGGATATCCTCAACGGTCAACAGCATAAACGAGAAATTTTATAAGGTTTATTTTTAACTGTCTTTTAATTGGGTTATAAAATTGTTTTTTATTTCATATAGGTAGGGGGACTGGCAAATGGGTCATTTGATGTTAACTGGCCATAGACATGAAAACTGTAAGAAATATTAATAGTTTATCGTATTACCAATACGTCATTATATTTTATTTTGTATCATATTTTGATCAGAGCGACCAATCTTAAGGAAGACCAGCCGACTACGCAGGACATATTATAGGGCACAAGTGTGTGCGCAACACATGTGCAATCTCTATTTCCTCCGATGGGACGGCGAAAACCACACGTCCGGAAAGAGGCGCAAGCCCAACGGCTTCATGTTCCTTCAGTGTCACAAGGGATCGTACACACTTCCAAATTCCAAATTTAAAATGTTTTTATCAAAACTTTTTTCTGGCGTTTGAGCCCAGAGACGACCGTTTGAGACCTCGGGGTCTGTGACCTCATATCTAGCCACTAGGACAACGAGGCAGTCGAGTCTATATATTTACGACTGGGTTACTTATTAGTACTATGGATTGGAAGGGGTAAGGGTTTCTTACTCCTTAAAGTCACAGACTAATAAAGAAAGAGGTTGACTAACTTACTATTATTATTTTTAATTGATTTCGGTGCGCGTTATGATAAAATTTATTACACTCGTGTTACAGTGTTTAACAACAATTGATCGTCTAAAATATCTCACTGTATTACACCGATAAAGTTGTGATACCAATATTTCTTTTGCTTTTTTTACGTAAACAACAAATGAAGCAATATTATAGCGGTTAATATTACGTTTCTTCTGTCATTGTAAAAACGACTGTTTGAACTGCAGCCGAATGCTCAAAATCGATTGTATACATACAGGCGATTGCGTTCATCAGTGTGGCAGTACTGTAAGGAAATGCTCAAAATCGAATCTGACATTGTTATTACAGGCGAATGCTGTTGGTGAGAGACCGCCCTTAGTTCCCTGTAGACCGTCAGCGTTATATTGTTATTCAAAATACAGTAATATTTCAGTATTGATTCAAGTTTATCAAATTTTATCTTACTTAACATTTAAATTCAGAGTCTTTGTTTTTATTAACAGCCTGTACATGTACCACTGCTGGGTAAGTTTGGAGCTTCCAAACATACCCTTTATGACACCGCCCATGGACATCTGCAAAGGCCTTTAAAAAATGTGCGTGCGCTTTTTCTTGAAGGTTCCCAAGTTGTATCGTTTCGGAAAAACCGGCGACGAAAGCTGGTTCCACAGAGTGGCAGAGGCAGAAAATTCCTTAAAAATCGCGCTGTTGTAATTATTTGGGAAACAAACAATTATAATAACACTTAACGTATAAAATTAATTCAAATAAATGACAACATAAAACACAAACAAAATTAAAAAATATATATAAAGCTAGTAAAGTTAACATTTAAATATATTACGTAAACTATTTTTGATAATGTTTAACACACCTGATAGAACTGAATATGGATTTATTCTAAAGCATCCATTAATCATTTTTCTAGCGAACAAAGAAATCTGTAAAACTTTGAATATTCAATTCTTATGAAGCAAGAATATCTTGTAAGGGATTAAATTTTCTATGAAATATATATAAAAAATATGCATTGAGCTTATAAATAGGTATTACAAATTTTTCCTGACTAAAGAACCGTCGATAAAAATAAAATCGTACTGAGCTTAAGTTAGGAATGGATGAACTTGTATTAAAACGTAAAAAATACAGGAACTTAGATTGTAATCAATGTTACTTTCGTATCCCAATACTGGACCGAGAGCCGAGATGGCCCAGTAGCTAAACCGCGTACATCTTAGCCGAAGATTATGGGTTCCAGCCCAGACAAGCACCACTGAATTTTCGTGCTTAATTTGTGTTTATAATTCATCTCGTACTCGGTGAAGGAAAATATTAGGAGGAAATATGTACATGTGTCTAATTTTAATGAAATTCTGCGACGTATCCACCAAGCCAAATTGTAGCAGCTTGCTGGAATAGGCTCCAAATATTCTCCATACATGATGCGGGGGCAGCCCAGCAGTGGGCCACTTACAGAATATTACTCTTACACAAGGGGCAAAGTAACATTTTTTACAATTTTTGTCTGTCTGTCTCTTATGTCTTGTCTGTTTGTTCCGGCTTATCTCTGGAACCGCGGAACCGATTTCGATGGGACTTTCACTGGCAGATAGCGGGTGTAATAAGGAGTAACTTAGACTTTTATTTTAGAATTATATATAGAATAAAAAATAAATCACGCTACAATATCCATATAACTTAAATTAAAACAACACTCACGAAGTCGCGGGCACAGCTAGTAGTAAATAAAAAAAAAACAATCGCACTCTGAGTAGTACAAAACAAGAACAAAATCTAATCTGAAATTGTATTTACCAACTTCAATTATTATTAATAAGCAGATAACTCATACTATATCTGAAATTCCCATAGATATGTTCTGACGATGGCTATGGTTACTTGTCACATCGTATACCCAGACTAATTACTCCGGTTGCTCGACTGCATAGAATCAGTTACTCTTTTGTGAGGCAGTGTATACGGTTATATAGCGCGATCCCAGAAAGCGTTCAAACTGCCTCCGTTTGGCTGCAGAAATAAAAAAAAAAATTGTAAAGGAACGCTTGTATGCAAAAGGTTGTACAATTAGTGAGTTCACGGTTGATAGCACACCCTGGGAACGGAACGATCGCCTCCTGGCTATTTCTTGTGATATGGAATATATGTAAACGTTCATAAATTGACAGAGGAAAACATAGACCTGAGTTTCTCCCGCCTGTTTGTCTAATGTCACGGTAGGTATTTGCTTTTCGAAACCGGAGGTATTGCTTAATTTGACAATAAATGATAGAGTGTATTGATGATTTGTGTTCAAGTATAATCTATACTGATATTATAAATGTGGAAGTAAGTCTGTCTGTCTGTCTGTCGCTCTTTCACTACCAAACCAATGAACCGAATTTGACGAAATTTGGTATGCGGCACACTTGAAGTCCAAGGAAGGACATAGGCTACTTTTTTTGCCCAACACATGACAACCAACACCTAAAACGCGAGCGAAGCCACTGACAGCTAGTTGTCTATATTGAACAAAAAAATTGTTTTTATTTGATTTGCCCTAAGAGTTGCTTACATAACAATACATTTTAAAGTATTTGAGGATAACTATATAACGGCCCTTAATATATTTAACATCACTTGCTGTGAAAGTCAAAAAATTTTTTTTTATTCATGTACGTGCTTACAAATACTTTTAAATCTACATTTTCAAAGCTTAAATGACATGTAAAGATACCCGCTTTAGGTTAAAGTTTAAGAATTATTGTGTTGAATGCATTCATTTTACAATTGTTGAATAATTATATCATTGAAAAAAATAAATAATAAATGTTAAGGAACGTTTGTTTTTTAAAGAATATTACCAAACTAATGACTCCTTAGATGATAACACTCCGTGAATAAAACGATCACCGCCAGGTCGTTTCAAATAGAGACACGAAAAATTGCATTTAACAAATGTTGAAATAAAGATGTAAAGTGCCGCTGAGTTTCTTTCGTCGGTTCTTCTCAGATTTAAGGTGTTTCTTTCGGAACAGTTGGTAGACGTTTTTCTGGCAGTCAATAAGTAAGTGTAAAGCTTCTTGAATAAGAAATTTTGACTTTGACTTTGTTCACTATACTAATATTATAAACTAGCGACCCTTTGACATTGACATTCTAAGATGTACGTTGGCCGTATATACATATGTATATTTCGTATTCCTCCCACTGATAAATTACACGAAAAGGCACGCTAGATTATGCTCTCTTTGTCTCATTTTTAGACACTTTATTTAGTCATTATGTCCGTATTACAACTCTGTAGGCTCCTAACGCGATTATACCTTTATTAATTTTATTATTTGTTCTTTGATCTCGTTTAAGAAAAACGTAACACCGGCAGTTCTACAATTCACTAGCTTGACCTGTGACTTTACTCGATTAATTTAACCTACAGCGCACAAACTATCGTCCACGTATCCCCTTAAGGTGGGAATTAAAAAAGTAACATTTGTCCCTTAATCATAAATTATCTCCATACGAAACATCATCTAAATCGGTTCATCAGTTTAAGCGTGAAAAGGTAACAGACAGTTGATTTCGCATTTATAAAATTACCATAGATATTAATTATCTGTATACATAATTGTACTATGTTAATTTACTTCAATATATTATACGAATAAAATACTAGACAGACATGTATTATTTGTAAATCAAGACCGAAATGAAATGTAAAAAAATAAAGCAGTATTTACGTAAAGGTTAAAATTCAATTATCGATGTGATTGCATTGCACCTTATCTTGCAATAATATTTAATAGCTGTGGCCAACGTGGTATCCTTCCTGACCCGATGAAACCTAGCAAAGTCATTCCAATATTTAAATCTGGTAGTTCTTCAGACCCCAAGAACTATAGGCCAATCTCAATAGTACCTACCCTCAGCAAAATATTTGAAAAAAATATTTTAAATCAATTTTATTAGTATACTTTGACATACATAATCTGCTTCATAGAAAACAATTTGGATTTACAAGGGGTCGCTATTCCTTTAAATATTGAATATTTGTCAAATGAAATCAAATCAAAATATAATTTATTCAAGTAGGCTTTTACAAGCACTTTTGAATCGTCATTTAACAAACTATTTGAAGTAAAGCTACCACCGGTTCGGAATGTAGATTCTACCGAGAAGAACCGGCAAGAAACTCAGTAGTTACTCTTTTTTAACATCTAATAATACAGTCATGTTAGTTAAATATAATTATATATGTATGTTACGTCTCCTGCCCGGAAGTCAACAAGCATTAACTCCACGCTTTTTTACCATCTATATAATCTTGTATCGAATAATATGTCTTCTTTACCAATGTATTTTTTACAAATGACTTGAATATATGAAACGGCAAAGTTAAAAATGTCTGCGGAATTTTATTACAGAAACGGACACCTTGCCCCACGAATGATTGATGATGTAAACAAAAGAATTGACAAAAACCGCTGAGTTTCTTCTCAGGTTATGATATTTTCTGTTCCAAACCGGTGTTAGTGTTTAATTTGACAATAAATAAGTAAGTATATTGCTTCTATATTGAATAAAGGAATTTGAGTTTGAAAAAGCCATCTAATATGAATGAAAATACCGTGTTAAGAAGAAGTTCGTATTGCTCCTCGTCCGAACTTTCGTCTAAAGGATTCGAAGTTGTTGTTTATCTTTCGTAAATAAAGATTGTCAGAACAGTTATCGCAAAGGAAGATCATTAGATATATTGGTCTCATTATATACAACATATTAGTATTATAATTGGTCGAGTTAGTAGCTACGCCACGATTCGGGCCAATGAAAACTTACTTTACGAGTGACTGGCATGTGCTGCCTCTGAACAGCGCTATGTATAAAAGCCGAAGCTGAAGTTATCCGGTGCAACATACTTTGTTACTGTTAAATTTTCTCCCTTAGTACTTATTAAGTTCCCTCTATTCCTATAATATCTAAGTCGAAATAGAAGGCACGCCAAAAATTTATGTAACGATTTAATTGTGATTAATTTTATATATATTGTTAGAAGAAAATTAAAGTCACAAATGGCAACACTACTCTCTCTGTTGGCCGCCATTACAATATTTTTTAAAAATATCATTTCATTTTCTATTTGTAATAATATATTAATTAAAAATTATACGGACCTAATCATGAAAAAAAAATATTGAAACAGCATTGGATCTAAAATCGTGTTCTTTCGGTATCATTCCAAAACACACACACAGATAAATTAAATTGGAGTGTATGTGTGTAGAAGAGAGATAATAAAATAATATTATAAAATTTTTGAAACATGTCAATTAAAAACTAAAAACGAAATTAAAAAAAAAAAGCAAAACATAACTCAACTACAATCATATAAAATTCCACGCATTATTAAAATTATTATTATTTGATATAAAAAAAAACAACAATTTCGCATTTTTGCTTTCAATAGTTTTAATATAAATATTTGAAAAGCCCGTAGGTAAAATAATAAATCCAATTTGAAAGTCCGTTTTCAATTGAATTTCATTCAATTTCATTTTAATCAAACGTTTCCTTTTATGAACTTCAGTTTTATATATTGATAACGAAATGACATTAATTCGAATCATACTATTAAAACAAAGAATGATTTTTGTACGGTATTTTTGAACTTACCATTCGAACTACCAATTATAATTTTCAGACAAATTTATTTTATATTTAAATATTTAGATAGACTGCCAGTGCCAGACTGATAGTGGACTACCGTCGTCACCAGGTGAGAGATAACTAGTAACAGATTGAGAATTAAGATATTATGTCCCTTGTGTGCCCACACAATATAATATAAAATATACACATAACATCTGGCTCAATATACTGCCTCACTAACCCTTCAAACTGGAACACAATAAAACTAACTAAAGCTGTTTGGCAGTAGAACATAATATGATAGAATATATGAAGTCAATAAATCCTAAGCAAGTTATCCGTTTCTATAAAAAAGTTCCGCAGATATTTTTAACTTTGCCGATTCACAAATTCTAATTACTTGCAAAAAATATATTTATAAAAAAGCATATTATTCAATACAAGATAATATAGACGATAAAATACTCGTTGACGAGGCAGGATGTATTATAAACATATATAATTATATTTAATTGACAAACCTTTGTATATTAAATGTTGAAAAAGAGTTTCTACTGGGTTTCTTGTTGGTTCACTAAATTTAGTTTCAACGACGATTCAAAAGTGCTTGTAAAAGCCTACATAAAAAAGTATATTTTCTTTTTGATGAGTGGTGGTACCTATCAACGGCCACGCGTCGCCCTCTGTCAAAAATCAAATAAATATGGAGCACTATTTAAAATTTAAGGAGAAAATACGACGTCAAATTTTACATCCATTGCAATGCTTCATATGAGAAAGATGTCATGAGCAGGTTGATTTAAAAATTTCCGAGCTAATATTCCAATGCATTTTTCAAGTTTTGGATTTCAGTCGTTATACTGAGATGAAATAAGAAAGGTTCGTGTACTTGCTTACTTACATCACTACGATAATGTTCAACCGACAATTTTAATTTGTTATAAAATAAACATTAGAAAATTTTAAAAGGTGTGAAGTGGTCTATTTCGATACTAAAATGGCGGTTTAGCGAGCATCGGCATCATGTAGTTTCCATGTCCCCTTGCACAAACGTGAATCATAAAAACTCGCTCCTATAATTGTTTCATAACGATATTATTACAGAAAAATAACACTTTAAAGTTACATACATTTTGTAACTTTCCCAAAACATGGCTAAATCATATCCATTTGAGGACAGCTTAGATCTTACACCACCGTACTAGACACATATGGCACATAAACAGTCTTAATTTTATTGTAAAGTTTTCGACATTAATTGTTTATAAGTATCTTAATATTTACGCCATATTTATTAATATATTTTAGCAAAAAGTTTAAATTCATTGAAAGGCAAAGTTAAAATTATCAGCGCATATTTATTTTAGAAGCTATAATTTATTTATAGACAGCACTTTGAAGAATTTATAATAACATAAAAAAGTATTGCTATTCGATGGTACAATATGTGATTCCAACTACCAAGTAAAATATTAAAAGTGGTGACGAGGGCGTTAGTTCATAGATGATGGCAAAGAAGTTCAAGCCACTCCTTACATCATTGACACCATCACCTTACTATGAGGTATAAGATGACACGTCCGCTGTCAGAACACTGGCTCAGTCACACTTCAAACCCCAGTAGGTATTGGAAATGAGGTAAATGTGTTTGGTAGAAAACGTGTTGGGTGGAATGTAAAATAAACATTTAAATCTGACTTTAGAAAAGAAGGATAAAGAACTCCATTTATGAATTGATTTTTATTTGGAAAAGTATACTTTCCATTTCGTCCCATTTTAACCCAAAAAATACTGCTGTTGAGGGTGAAAAGAACCAAAATTAATTATTTTATGGGCTCTAGATTAAGTTAAGTGCAAAATTATTATATCATAAATATATATTAATCGGGAACTCTTTGTACTGAACAATATATCTGAGCTCTTATACTATATTCCTTCTTCAATTGGTATAAGTATTTTATTTCAGGAAATGAGTAACTGAGTTTCATAACGGCTTTCCTAGGTAAAATATTTTTATTCAATTTATCCACTAACACCACGATTCAAAGATGCTTTTGATCAAATAGGCAGAATGATAAATAGGGCACCTATTATTCATAAAAATAATGTCTCCACTTAGATTTTGATATAACTATAAAACTTATAAAGTGACCTCAATATAATACAAATTCATAACAAAATAATATTCAAGTCGTTTCCTTTGTATATAATAGGATATTATTAATTTGAACTTAATAACAATACTAATAATAAATGTATACACACAAACACTTATTGAAAACCTTCATTAAAAGTATAACACCTGGCCTTATTGCCATAGGAGGGCTGGTCCATTTATTGCCCAGAGGATCGGAATTACGAATCAACGAGGAAGTGTTGCTAGCATTCTTGCCACCATTTCAGACAGTCATGACTTAAAAAAAAAAAAATTAATTTAGTTGAGGCCTAAGTATAGTAAATACGTTATCAATGAAAACATAGATGAATTAAACAAAAATCAATGCATTACTTATAATATAACCCAAGCACTTACAAATAATTATCACACCAACATAGAATGATTGAAAAACAAACATTGTCTATTTAAACATGGATCAGGATGCGTGCAAGTAGATACGTAGTAAATAACTAGTTTTTAACAATAACAGTAAAATGTAAATGCTGTTTCACGCTCCGTTGCGATAGTGCCGAGTACTGTACAAATTGAACATTATGGGAGTATTGTACTGAGATTCCTTGAATTTTTTATGGTATTGATACCGACGGGCAACTGCGCCACCTGATGGTAAGTGGTCACCACCTCATCATCACATCGCTTCAACCTAGGGAATAAAGTAGTTATGTCCCATGTGACTGTTGTTATACCGGCTCAGAAACTCTCGAAATTGCTGCTTCTTGGTGGTAGAATATTTGATGAGTGGGTGGTTCCTAACGAGATGGACTTCACCGAGTAGAAATAAGATAAAATTTAATTCATACTCAATGACAACTACGGGTTAATTGTGTTTGGGGATTTGAATTGGAGAGTCATTTCCAATTATATTGGATTTTACTACGAGCAATGTTGTCAATTCACTTACTTTGATAATTTCTTTTAATACGTATACGTAAATAATGTCATAATTAGAGTCAATTACTTTGTGATTAAAGAAATGGGGAGGGGAGGGAATGTTCTTGGTTTAGGATCTCTACGTAATTTTTTGTATGTTTCTTTTTTCAATCAGTTACGCTCTAACCATTGGCTGATTATGCCAAAACGTCGTACAAGGCAAAGTACAGTTACCAAAAAAAATATAAACGAATTATGCGTATAAAATCTAGACAAACAAGTCAGTTACTGAAATCATTTCTTTTTTCGAATTTAATATTCTTTGTTTAACTTGAAATCCTTTTTATCAAATTTTCTGAAGTTCAAAGTTGAAGGCAAATATGTTACAACGTCTGCAAATAAATGAAAATCGTATTAAAGATTCTTTTTATGAAGTTACGGAGTTAGAAATTTATGCCTACATCTGTATGTTGAATGATTTATGATTTACAAAAAACTCATATGATCGTCATATATATGTTTTAAAAATAAAGTCTCGGGGTTTTGACTAAGTAAAAATACATTAGAAATTCTTTTATATGAAGCATTAAGGATTTTTAACCTTTGCAATGTATGTTATTAAATATGTCAAATCAAATTATACTTTACTAACTTGGTTCTTTTATAATCATGGCATTCAAATGAACGGTATACTAGTTCTGCAGCGCCATCTAGCGGGAACAACAAATTGTTATGGTAGACGGCGAAATCCAAAAGCTGATGAGATTTCTATCGTATAACTTCTATAAGTCTATTGATGTATCCCTGATTATTTTATTTTTGGAGATAATAATTGCATGTACCTACAATCAGATTAATTAATTTGCTTATCGTGCTCGTTTGTAAGAACATCGTGAGAAAACCGAAACAGAAGGCGAAAACAGATGACTATCTGCGGAGTATATATTAACTCAAAATTGAAGCGGCGTAGTTCAAAACTTCTCTTCAAAAAGGAGAAGGACTTTCGCCTAGCAATGGCTATATAAAAAGGCTGTTACTAATATTTTTGGTTGTGTGAGTTCTAATTTCATCTAGTATTTGATTGTCATTGAATTTTTTTTTCATATATAATATTTATTTTTATTAATTTTGCATTTATTTTTATATTATTTGAATAGTATTTCAACTATGTATATACGTACGTTTTTGGCCTTTTCATATATTTCACAATTGGTCTTCTGCCCAAAAGCCTTATAGCGAGAATACTACCACCGCCTTTGTACGTTTCAACAATTTGTTGTATTCCAATGTCACTTATGTAATACAATTTGTTCTTTCCGAGCGTTAGTACATGTTTCATCAAATTTGGTTTAGTGTTTAAGCCTTGAAAGCGTAAGCGTTCGCATTTATAATATTTGTATTTATTTTTGTAATATGAGCGCACTAAATAATAAATGATATAAAAACGTACGTAATATATATAACTAGACAAAGCCTTATTTCGAACACGAAATAAGGTTTTGTTTAGTTTGCCCTTATTAAAGTCAAATTATGCACGAAATTCTTTTATATATAGAGTCTGTAATGAATATAACACTAAATTTTCCAGTATTGATATATTTACAGAATCAGTTGCTAACTTCAGGAAATTTGTGCTAGAACCATAAAGCCTAGATCTTTTATTTGTTTTTTTTTCAAATTTGCCCTTTTTTCATAGGTTTGTTTTTTCTTATTATATTAGATATTATAATTAATTTTGTTCTGCTCTTATTATGTTTTTAGTTATAAGTGGAAACTTTACTGGTATATGTGCTAATTTTTATGCTTTAGCTTTAAGAATGACTTGTACTGTTTGTTTCCCTAATAAAGTGAAAATAAATAAAATAAAAAAAAATAATAATAATATCTATTAAGGTGTCCAAGTGTGAACGACATCAGAGCAAAATCGATAGTTGCAGGCTTGTAACCATCTGCCTCGCTTTATAACAATACACGAAAATACAAGTAGCGTTATATCTAAACAACGAACATAGGATTTGAAAACCTTTCCTGATGAAGATCTTTCCAAAATTATATACATATAAGGGACTTCAATTGTAACTATACATGTAACAATTAAATGAAACGATTCTGACGCAAAGGGACAAAGATACAAGGAAAATCATAGATACTAGACTTTGTAGGGCTCTGTGCAAGTTCATCTGGATACCAATCACTCATCCACCCAAAATGGAATACTTGGTACAGTTGTGTTCCTGTTTATGTTATGGTTTGAGTCAGCAAGTGTAACAGGCACAAGAGACGAAACATCTTATCTCCCAGTGTAAGTCGTGCGTTGGCAATGTACTATACTTATTGTTTAACTATTGTGTCGGCTGTTTGGAAGGAGAGTGCTAATATTTCTTATAACCAATGTCTATGGGTGGTCGTAACTCTTACCAATAAAATAAACCTATTAAAATACTTAAGTCTTTTTTATGGTAGGCGGACGAGCAATTGGGACACCTTATAGTAAGTGGTCACCACCGTCCATAGACAATGGTGCTGTAAGAAATATTAACTGTTTCTTACATCACCAATGCGCCAAGTCCCTTGTCCATTTAGTTACTGGTTAAAAGATTACTCGCACTACGTATGTAGGTTATATATAAATATATAACAATCTCTTGGCACATAATTCCTCCATTCAGTTTACCCTGAAGAGACGATTTATAATGTCACATATGATGCCACAAATTCGTCACAATTTATTTTTAAATATTTATTTAATATTGTGTGAGAATTTATTTAAGGAAATCAGGAAATATTCTTACCTCGACCTAGGAATCAAAAACTAATAAAGCTCATAAGTCACTAGACCAATGTTAATAGTTTAGTTATGTAGCAACTTGACAGCTCGACGTTAGGGATAATTGTCTATAGACGTTGGAGCATATCGTACCATATCTCTAGTATCTGATACCGTTTCAGAAATGTCGAAGGCAGACGATGGCATAATAGACACTAGTGAACGTCCAGAACAAAGCAGAACTGCTTACTCTGACGTTGCCTAACGTTTCAAAAATTGGAGGTCTTGAATAATTGAAGGCTAAAAATAGCATCAAGTTAACAGTTTTTTTTTATGTCATCAAATTAAATTAACTATTATTGCTAGCCGAATCTGCGGCTTTTTCTTTAGAAATTTATGAAAATTTACCTATAGGTCACCCTACATTTTACCTGGGGTGAATTAAATGTAGTCCTATGTCCTTTCCCGGAACTCAAACTATCTCCATACTAAATTTCATCTTAATCGGTTCAGCGGTTAAAACGTGAAGAGGTAACATATAGAGTTACTTTCGCATTTGTAATATTAGTAAAGATCACGTATATAATATTGATAGTTTTACATATTTTATATAATCTGAGATCAGTAAATCATCTCCAACATTCTGACCTCGTACAAGTTAGGACACATTCTCACAAGATACGAGTATACCCTTAGAACGTCAGTCTCAATAAGCTTTCGTACTGGTTACCTTTCTCTCAGCTGATTCTCAGTAGTCGCCACCCATAAGACTAAATATAATATAATAATAATCAATAAACAATTTCGAAAATTATAAATAATAAGATCAATAAACTAGTAAATATATTTTAAAAGATCAAGATACACTGGTTGTTTACAATCCTCTAGGTAATGGAAAACAATAACCAACTTTAAATAAACACTGATTACAAAAGCCAACACTGTTCGAATTACAATTTAAATGTATCAATTATGTTTAAAATATTGGTGTCCGATTGAAATATATGACACCCATTAAAGGAGTAACAAATTAATTTGTATTGTTTTACGTAATGTTTACAATTGATTGGAATCATTAAAACGGGCAGCGTTTCGTTAGGTGCAATACTATACTGGTAAATTGGGGTGGTCGTGTCAAAAATCAAATTGAATCGCATCATTAAATCCATTATAATTGAACAAAGAATGGAAAATGAGTCCTTAATTTTAATCATTCATCGAATCGAGTGAATGAGATAATATTATACTCATTATTATTAATATTAAATTATTAGGCAGATCTTTTTTGATGCCACCTGAAGTAGTCAATACTGCCCACTGACAAGAGTAAGAAAATCATAATCATTTCTTCCTTAACCAATTCACCAACAACCTTGGGAACTGTTATGTTATCGACGACGACATCGCTTGTGTCTGTCGCCCTGGTTTACTCACCCTTTAAGCCGAAACACAACAATACAACAGCATTATAAGGCCTTTATGATATCATTGTATATACAATGAATCTATCATCTATTTACATGTTATATGTAGAATTAATCAACCAAATCCTATATAGTTCAAAGCCTATCCAATTTACCAGTTTCAGATCGTTTGATGTATGACGTGTGTTACCTTGTGCGTTAATCTAAACCAAATCAAGTATAGGTATGTCTGACGTTCTTACCTATTTTTTATAGCTATTGTTGCTGATTTTTCTCATCTACCTATATATTAATACGACAAGTAAAAACTTTTTATGTCTTTTTACGAAAATTACGCAAAGTTAGGAGCACAGGCACAGTTAAAATTTATATGGTGAAGGAGTACAAAGAGCTAATGTTTTAATATAATAGGCATCAATCATACTAATAAAAAAATATATATGACATACGCAAATTGCCCAAAGAACTTTTCCTGTACAACTTTTGCTATCAATTTAATGACGTCATTACACCAATTATACGAGATAATAAGTTATAACATAACCAGCTAACCACGCATTCTCATCTAAACTAAACGAATATACGAAAATTCAGCTCAATCAGTTTAAGATATCTTCAAAATTGAGTTCAAAGATTCCACCCAAATAAAAATAGTTTCATACAATACAAATTAAATAAAAGCTTTCAAAACAGACAAAGGCAAATCGGTTTAGTACCTTTTTCTCCTGTGTTTCTAATGCAATTTTTTTAAGCTATTGATGTTATTTAATTGGCATAGGCGGGCGGACAAATAGGCCATCTGATAATGAGTGGTAGAAATTAAGGCTGTTAAAAAATCACCCCTTTCTTACATCGCCAACGCAACACCTATCTTGGGAACTGAGATGTTATGTCCCTTGTGTATACAAAATCAGAAATTCAAAATATACTTTATTCAAGTAGGCATAATATATAATATATACAAGCACTTTTGAATCGTCATTTAACAAACTATTTAAAGTAAAGCTACCACACAGTTACACTGACTCACTCACCCTACAAATTGGTACATAGCAATACCAATTACTGCTATTGCAATACAATTTTAAAATACTATTTGTTAAAAAATAGCAAAAAACCACAACAATAACAAATTGAAAGAAAGAGAGGAAAAGATCGCCTGAATGGGGATTTTTCCTTACATGACGATTTCTGACAGGTCCAAAAAAATCTTGTTGAACTTTTTAAAGTCGTATATTATACGAGAAAATTTAATATCATTGACTCAGCGTATGCCCCATATCTGTATCATATATTAGCTTATCTATATATATATATATATATATAACTCTCAAACGAATAAAATATTTTCAAATAGTTGTAGCTTCAAGACTCTCACGAGTTTACATACGCTGTTTAGTTGCGCTTAAAGCTGGATTATTTCCCACTCATCGAATGCTCCGCGATTATTATAAAATAATAGTTATTTAGAACTCCATGTAAAGTTTTACAAGACTAGCTGGAAGTCCAGCTAGTCATTGACACGTGACAATACTATCGCTGAAACCTAAACTATCGATAGGTTATCGATAATGGACTATGGATATGCAACACAAGTCCAGCTAGTCCTCTTGTAAAACTTTACACATCATTAGTATCGCTGTTATCAATAGTATTGCTCACGTAGAGCTATCGAAATCGATACTATCGATAGTATCGATAATATCGTTAATATTGATCAAAACGATACTATCGATATCCTGAACAGTTTTCGAGATCAACTATCGATAGCTAAATTATCGATAGTTCTGCAACACAGACCCGTACTGACTTCGCACGGATATATTAAGTGTTTCAGATCACGCTTAGGTACGAATGCATTTTCATATAGATTAAAAATTCTGCAAATAATTATGGATATAACTGGCATATTGGTAAATTACAGTCTCTGAATGTTTCGCTCTTTTAGAAGACAATGAATGGTGTTTATTCCACGACACCGCTCCTTGTGTTTTTCTAGAAATCTGTTCTTTATGGCTATTTTATAGTCATATGTATATACATATAGGGACTTGGTCGTATATTTCTATTAGTAAGGAATATTTCAGACTGAAGATATAAAGTTTCTTTTTTTAAATAAGGAAAGATTAGATAGTAGAAATTTAATTTGTACCTCTCTTACAAGATATTTATGAAACGCATATCCTTCACAGTGAAATGGAATTATTTCTTGAATAGATTATATTGGTGGCGATATAGAAAATTCAGCCGTATTCGCTAAATGATAAGGCTTAAAATTGATTTTAATAAATAGGTAAATATTGCGCTGCGCCGAATAACTGTTGGTTTGAAATAGGCCTAAAACGAGCAATTAAGTCGAGCACCGACACAGAAAATTAATTCTGACGACGATCAAGAATACGCTCGAGTAACTAACTAGCGTCCATTGATATTTAAATAAAAAAAAACTGTATTACATTAAAAAAAACATACAAATATTTTACATAAAATGTTACCTACATTTTATTTTCACTTATAGTATTTTGATACATATGTATATATTATTTAATAAATTCCATAATCATTGAATTACACCACACATTCAATAAAATAATATTTTATTATTTCAACAAAATGTAAGTAAATAAAACTTAACGCCTGTACAAAAAAATAGAGCAATAACGCTTATAGATGGGAGACTATAAAACAGCGTAAGGCGATCACGGCTGTCTACAGTGTAATTAATGAGATATTTTAGTTTTAATTAACAATATTGCCAATGATACTAAATGCCGAATGATTGACATTGTCTGATGTGTCTCTTGTTTAGTAAAATAATTATATAAATTCAATTTGATATTAAAAAAAATTCATAGTGACCTAAAATTGAATAGTCAACAAACAAAATAAATTACTACATTATTAAATAAATTCAATAATAACGATAGAAGATATAATTACATTGTTCGATTAATTTTGATTGGGATTCTAGTTTGAATAAACTTCTGTTTACATAATCCAACGTGAAACAATGCTAATTTAGCAAACCATTGAATTTCAATCATAATACTCTGAATGGTATTATTAGAGAGCAATTATTTCTAAGTATTGGTTGTACATAGAGCGAAACAAAAAAATATTTCAGACGTAAATGCTTTCATAATAATTATAAAATGGGGTCACGATTTAATAATAAAGGTGAGTAAACTTTTTTTTTATAGCATTGGTTGGCGGCCGAGCATATGGCCCACCTGATGGTAAGTGGTCACCATCGCCCATAGACAAAGGTGCTGGAAGAAGTATTAACCATTCCTTAGATCACCTATGCGTCACCAACCTTGGGAACTAGGATGTTATGTCGCTCACCTTCTAACCGGAACACAACAATACAGAGTACTGTTATTTGGCGGTAGAACATCTGATGAGTGGGTGGTACCTACCCAGACGGACTTGCAGAAAGCCCTACATTACATTAGCAGCCTGTAAATTTCCCACTGCCGGGCTTAAGCCTCCTCTCCCTTTCGAGGAGAAGGTTTGGAGTTTATTCCACTACGCTACTCCAATACGGGCTGGTGGATTCACAGGTTGCAGAATTTAATTGAAACTAGACACATGCGTTCCTGACGTTTCGACAGACACGAAATAATTTATAAACACATATTAAATACATGAATGCAATTGAAGTGCAATGGTACTCGTCTGGGTTTGAACCCGTAATCATCGTTTAAGTACACAGTTTCTAAACACTGGGCCATCTCGGCTCATTAATTCATTGATTATATTACGAAATTGTAATTTTACATTTTATTTAGTTGTTTACACGTTATGTATTGCAAATCAAATAGTCCATAATTATTTCTGACTGCATTTTCATACATCAATATATCTCGTTAAACATGACACAACTTACATCATAATAAACGTTACAAATATCATACCGAATCAATTCAAATGGACCATTTAATAATGTTATTAGTATTTGTAGCAGTAGTTTTTTCGTATACACGAATAACTACACACGAAACACGTAGATATTAACATTGTTGCTAGCTTTTATTGTAAATTTGCTTCCGGTCTGCCTAATCTTTATTAAAAACGTGCTACAGCTTCATATGAGATAGCTGCCGTACATAGTCCAAATAAAGCTATTCATCCAGCTACGTAAAGCGCTTGATTTACTAAAACTGTGTTATCCAAAGCAACTATATCATTAATTTATTTGGCAAAGATAAATCCTACTGAAACCACTATTCAAATGACGAACAGTAATCACGGTAATCACTACCCTTATAATCTTAGTACCGTCCATTACCGAACAGTTACAGACATATTAAATGGTAAAACGCTATCGGTTATGCGTATTTGGTTTAATACGATATGAGACTGAGGCAAATCATATGAGGATTAAGGCCAGGAACACACAGCAACGATACCGTTACATAATATATAATACTAGCGTTACTTCCATGAATTTAAAAAAAATATATTCAAGCTTTTTTAGTTTTACTTGGTGGTAGGGCTTTGTGCCTGAGATGGCCCAGTGGTTAGAACGCGTGCATCTTAACCGATGATTTCGGGTTCAAACCAAGGCAGGCACCACTGAATTTTCATGTGCTTAATTAGTGTTTATAATTCATCTCGTGCTCGGCGGTGAAGGAAAACATCGTGAGGAAACCTGCATGTATCTAATTTCAAAGAAATTCTGCCACATGTGTATTCCACCAACCCGCATTGGAGCAGCGTGGGGGAATATGCTCCAAACCTTCTCCTCAAAGGGAGAGGAAGCCTAAGCCCAGCAGTGGGATACTTATAGGCTGCTACATTATTTCACTTTATGACTACAATTGAAAAGTATAAATTGAGAGACGTTTTTTTTATTAGATTTAACGCTGTGACCTTAAACCACTCCAATTTAATACATAATTATAGAATATTCTTCGTGGTAGAACTTTGTGCAAACCCGTCTGAGTAGGAAAGACACACTCATCAGATATTCTACCGCCAAACAGAAATACTTAGTTTTGTTGTGTACTGGTTTGAAGGGTGAGTGAGCCAGTTTAACTACAGGCAAGGGATATAACATTTTAGTTCCCAAGGTAGGTGGTGCATTGGTGTGATGGTTGTTAATTCTCACAGCTCTAATGGCTAATGACACTTATCAGGTGTTCCTCATGCCCACCAACATTTTACATGAAAAAACAACGCCGCCGCTTCTAAATTGCAACAGTGAACGTTAATCGGCTCGTAAATATGTACATAAATACATAAAGGGCCATCCTATCATTGTCAATTAAAAAATAAGTTATCGGATCTTTCGTTTGTCACGCTAAATCCTCTCATATTAAATTTGACATGACACTAGACCAATATGCCGGATACTCTTTGTCTCGTGAAATAAAATGTAAAATACTGAATATTTTATGGCTTGCGCTCTGAATATCCATGTGAAACCGATAGCCTAGTGTATAGGAAACTCGATCTTTAACCGTACATCGTTGGTTCAATTCCGGAAACGTCGATGAGTTTTCTTCTGTTTATGCTTAGAATTCATTTAAAAATATAGTTAGTTTTAATTGTTGGATAAAATGAAGTGATGGCTCATGATACATCTATTATAACAGTTTTGAGAGGAATGTATGCTTTTGTCCAGGTAATGCATTTTTTTTTAAATGTTATTATTGTATCTGATATTGCTCTCTATGGCGTTGTAATATCTAATTTATAATTTAATATATGTTTTTTTAGTGTCTGCATGTTTGCATTGCAAGTTTGACTTTGTTGAGTATTCTTCCTTGATGTTATTGGTCTTCATGGAATTCTAAATTCCTCGGATGCATGGTATTCTGTCAGTTTATATATAATCAGGTCATCTATGTTATATATCTGAAAATGGCGATCTCCTTAGTACTTATGTATGTACTTAGTATCTCCTTAGTGATCGCCATTTGTTTCCACGAGTGCCCCCAACGCGTCTTCGCTGTTGTGTGTTTGGGGGCTATACCTACTATTCAGTTTATATGTGGATGCAATTACGAATACAAATTTCGCTATAAAAGTACTTTAAAAACACGTTTCGAATATTTTAGCATGAATTATAAATACATTTCACGTAATAAAAAACAACCAGAACAAAATGCAATGTTTTCCTGTTTCAAAAGCCTAGGATTAAAATTGGGCCGAAACTGAAAATTGTTTTCGTTTGAAAACGTAATTCTAACTGATCGGGTTACTGGTTGCTTTCTGCGGATCTAAATATTAAAACTTTGATCCACAAATCTGTATATTCATTCATTTGTTGAGAAAAATCACCAATGTTTGTATGCGTGTTTGGAATATTTTTGTTAATTGTAAATATGAATTTTAATAAATTTAAGATATCAATAATAATACTTGATTTGTAAATGATTTATGCAATTCAGTCTGGGTAGGTACCACCCGCTCAAAATATATTCTACCGCCAAGCAACACTTAGAATTGTTGTGGCCTGGTTTGAACGATGAGTGAGCCAGTGTAACAACAGGTACAAGGGATATAACATCTTAGTTCCCAAGGTTATAAGAAATAGTAATTTTTATTACGGCGCCAATGTCTTTTTGCTGTATTGACAATTTACCACCAGGAGATCCATTTGTTTACCTAGATATGCTACAAAAAATAAAATATTTTCTATTGGATCTCCATTTATTCAAACAAAGTATATATTTATACCAATTTGTGTTGGTAATGACATGCCGTTGGTGGAAGTAAGAAGAATTATCTCCACTGTTCACTGCTGGGAATCTGTGACGCTAATACCGGCTCAATAAAACAAAATGTACTAATATAATCCTGCCATATAGATACAAATCACCAGCCCCAAGCGTCAGTATAAACGAGTTTTTGCTGTCGTTATAAAATTTCACACATGTTTAATTCATTATTTTATTCTTACTAAAATTTATTTTAATATAAGTTTCGTCTTCAAACGTTTTAACTATCTTTCTTTTATATTTCGAATAAACTGCGCCATTTTAGTCGAGCACTTCTTCATCTTCACAAATATTCCATTTGTTTACATAAATATGACGACAGCGTCACGAAAAATTGTCACATAAAAGTGTTCATCTCCGAACCACATCACGAACGTATTATAACGAGTATGTCTATCGTGACCCCGAGAAATCTGATTCATTTTTAAGTGCTTCGTCTGCAGCTAATGTTTAAAGCCGTAGATCTCGAGAACCTGGATTCAAAATCGGGCTACTAAAACGATATTTGACACTTCTTTCAAGAATATTCCCAGTAGCATGGAGTAGTTGACACTCCTGTGCTTTGGAAAGCACGAAAAGCTGTTCGGGCTATTAAAACTATAAATGGCATTTCTGTCAAGAATATTCCCAGTAGCACGGAGTAGTTGCCACTCCTGTGCCGTGAAAAGCACGAGAGGCCGTTAGGTCCGGCACATATATACTTTATGGACAAAGATTATTTTCAAATACAGATTTATAAAAAATGTATAAGCCTCATAGGACTATGACTATAAATATACATAAATGCCTTCAAAATCAAAATATATTCATTCAGGTAGGCTTTTACAAGCACTTTTGAATCGTCATTTAACGAACTATTTTAAGTAAAGCTACCACCGGTTAGGAATGTAGATTCTACCAAGAAGAACCGGCAAGAAATTCAGTAATTATTCTTTTTCAACATCCAAAAATACAGTCATGTTAGTTAAGTCTCCTGCCTGAAAGCAACAAGCATTAATTCCACGCTTTTTTATCATCTATATAATCTTGTACCGAATAATATGCCTTATATATATATATATATTTTTTATATATAAATTAATACGTATAAAGGCGAGAGATTACCTTTGTCAGGATTAGCCATGATTTATGACTTATAGATGCAATTGAATAACAAGATAAAACGTAAAAATCAATTGTATAATCAATATACTTCTTCAAATATAATTAAAATCAGTGTTTAGTCCAAAAATCAAATTAATAGTGTCAATATTCACTTTATATCACAAATGAATCGAAATTAACAAAAATTATCGTAGATTACACGGAACAAAAGCGATTCGTCGTATTTGTGGTGCATTTACGATGACGGTTTCTCTTCCCAGTTGAATGCCGCCATTATGTCTGCGCTAACCGTCCACACGACGCTCCGCAAGATTTTGACAGTGACGTGTAGTTGTCAAATCTAGTTCCGACGTAATTCAACATATGCCGATACGCATGCGTCGTCATATATATGTATATATACATATTATATTTTAAATATAATCGTAATAAAACAAAACAAACAAGTGTGGTAAACGAACCGAGTGAGATTTAAGACAACGTCATGTGAGTTATCTTTGTCATGACGTTCATGACTAACGACACAACATTTGTCCGTCGAAATTAAAATTTTGGTAATATTAGAGAACTTGGTAAGATGTTAATACAAAATTCTCGTATGGTTTATTTGCGTATATAAATTTAAATTACAGAGCTTCTTAATTTGTTTTGTTTGATTTAACGTATAATTTGTTTTATTTGATTGAACCGGTTTAGTAAATCAGCATTAAAACTAAAAGATTTCCGCTAATTCATTGGATAGACCAAGATTTGACTCCTCAAATATTCTAAAAAATAAAGTTTAATAACAGTTTGTAAAAAGAAAAAAATAGTTAGGTTTTTGGAATAGTATTTTTATTGATATATAATATAAATAAATAAAGTATTAACCTATGTACTTAATCATAAGATATAAACTAAATAATTCAATTTGAAATAAAATTGCATATAAAATAGAAGTTTCTGTTATGCATCGGAAAATAAACAGATTTCTGATATATTGCGTACACTTTTTTATTGCGATAATTGGATTTAAATTTGTGACAATTTGTGAAATTACATACTTCTTCTTTATTTTGTTTCCACTAATACGAAATCTTAATTTCGTAATTTTCTTAAAGAAAATGTGCACTACATTTTCTCCAAGAAAGAAAATTCACTTCAAAGCATAAATTTAATGATACGATTTAAATCATTCCTAATGTTATTTCTATAAAATGTTTTAAACATATCTTCTGAAACAAATTTTAATGAAACAAGATACCCTAAATGCATTACCTTAAGCAAACTACATATACGGAATCCATTCTCTTTCTTCTTCTTCTGATCTTCAAATCCGTGTATATTATTCAATATTGTATGCCTCACTCTTTTAGTAATTCCGTAATTTTGTTTTTCCGTCGATAAATTCCGAGTAACAGACCCAAATTACGGATTTCACAATCACGATTCGAAAGTAAACCGTATTCTGTAAAAAGATCATTCAGTGTAAAATCTTCCAGACAATTCACCATCTCAGTGGTAATGAGTGAGAAAATACTGACTGCATTTGCAAGATACGCAATTGAGCTTGAATCGATCATCGGTCAATGGTAGCTGAAAAAGTTATACGCAATAATAGCTACAAGCACAAGGGATATAACATCTTAGTTCCCTAGGAATAACCATACCTTACAGCGCCATTGTCCATGGCGGTGGTGAACATACGCAAAACTCGTTCTCCAACATACGCAAGAAAAAGTTCGAAAAATGGGCGTTCAGATTTACGCCACTGCAACGAGAACACGAAGGAGTATGTGTATATAAAAGAGTTATACCTCATTTCTTCAGACCATAAATATTTATATACAATAAAATTATATTTTTAGCATAATTTTCTATTTTAATATATACTTATGCTTATATCTAGCACGAGAGAAATCAACAAATGTCTACATGTAATATCTGTCTATGTTTTGATAAAACAAACAATTTCTAGTGCCTGGCCTAATCCCTACTATGGTTTCTCGAATGATTCTTATTGAATCTCTAAATCGTAAGGTAAGTTGTATGTATTCGTAAGAAAATGTAAAAAATATTCATTAAATAGTCAATGTGTGATCATCTGAAACGCTGCAAATCCTGATACTGATCGATCCAATTCAAAATTATTGGGATTTTTGTTAAAAATATCTACGCCTATATATAAGCACAAGGGACATAACATCTTAGTTCCCAAGGTTGGTGGCGCATAGGTGATGTAAGGAATGGTTAATATTTCTTACAGCGCCTTTTTCTATGGGCGGTGGTGACCACTTACCATCAGGTGGCCCATATGCGCGTCCGCCAACCAACGCCATAAAAAAAGCCTCGAGTTTAGAGGTCTACTACCTCTAAACTCGAGGCTTTTTTTATGGCGTGGATCACCACTGGGATGGCGAATTGTTCTAACATCTACATGCTAGAATATTAAATATTAACAGTAATAACTGATGAGTAATCCCAGGTTAATTTACCATAAAGCCAAAAAACCATTTGAAATATAAGATTCGCATAATCTTTCGACCACGTGATAGTGCACATTTACCAATTTTAGATAAATGCGCCTTAAATTATATTTTCTTATTACCAATAATGTTCTAAATTTAAATGTATTTTTTTTTATAATTTCGAAACAATTTGTATTGTCCTAGTAGTATTCCTAGTAGTATTTCCTCCGATTTGGCTTTAGTTTACCAACATTCTGTGATAGCCATACTTGTGTACACAATATAACTGGGTAAATATTAGGGCGCATTCTCATTTACTAGATAAATTGAAGTCATATTTACTCTCAGCGGGATATTTCCTGCTCGAGTTAAAATGGCATATACCTGAACCATATCTTACATACTCATAGCATCGTCAATATTCAAATATTGTCATATTTTCCGAGACGATTGCCAATATTTTGTTAACAAAGTATGATTTTTCTAGTCTTGCCATTGATTCAATATTTCCATCACTAATATCGGTATGTTTGATGAACGATTGATACATTGATGGTTTTGCGCAAATTGAAATACATTTACATAATGTAATATTAAACTAATTTGTGGTTTTGCTTAACTATGATACCGTAAAGTTAATTTGTTTATTGAATGATGTAAACGTGACGTGTTACATGGTTTGCAATTTATTAAATTATAGTTAATTAATTATTAATTTCGTTATTAGAACAATTATCGCTCAGTGTATTATACATGAATTCTGCCTAAAATATATCATTATTTGCTTGCCCTGATTGAATGATGATTGTTAGGTCAATTTTGAGGAAGACTAAGCTAGTCTTCCTTGTAATAACTATGTAGGACATATTATTATAGTACGTAGTTGTAAGTGCACTCTCATAATTCGATGGCGACATTAAGTGCTTAAATATATACAAATATGAATTAAAAATAGTTACTGTATAAATCTTGACCGCGTGCAATGGTGGCAAGAATGCTAGCAGCATTTTCCCGTTGAATCGCAATTCCGATCCTCTGGGCTAAAAACGAACCAGTCCTTCTGTCACCAGTGGAGGCAATAAGGCGAGGTGTTATACTTTTGATGAAGCTTTTTGCACCATTAATCCGACACGATCGGGAAGAGTTCAGGCACACCAATGTCCTTATGTGCTTTACGATTCACGATAGTGAACACTCTTCCAACTTGTAGGCTTTGGACTGCTACTGATTATTTTTCTACAGACATAACCAATAAATCTATATCCGCGTGACCTGGTATTTGACCTCGAGTTCTGCGGCCTTATAATTAGCTACTGGACTAACGAGGCAGTCATAAAGAATGATTTGATAGTCTTTTAATGTCGGCTGTCTGACGCCAACCCGCCTTTGGAATACTTTCGTTGGTTGGTTGTTTTCTTGATGCCATAGGGATCTTTTACGAGGTCAGTTCTGATAGTATTGATGAAAGTATTACACATTAATCACGAACAAAAGTTAGGTAGCTGTGTTATTTTGGCGGAATCAAACGGAAAATGTGTCAATTTAACATAATCAGCCTGTAAATTTCCCACTGCTGGGCTAAGGCCTCCTCTCCCGTTGAGGAGAAGGTATGGAGCATATTCCACCACGCTGCTCCAATGCGGGTTGGTGGAATACACATGTGGCAGAATTTCGTTGAAATTAGACACATGCAGGTTTCCTCACGATGTTTTCCTTCACCGCCGAGCACGAGATGAATTATAAACAAATTAAGCACATGTAAATTCAGTGGTGCCTGCCTGGGTTTGAACCCGAAATCATCGGTTAAGATGCACGCGTTCTAACCACTGGGCCATCTCGGCTCGTCAATTTAACATACCACACCAATCTGCTAATATAAAGAACGACATAGTATTAGCATTTAGCCCAGACTAGGCATAGAATATTGGCATACATGTACATTTCGAGGAAAACAAATTTTCACAATATTTTTTTTTATGTTATAGAGGCGGACGAGCACTCTGATGGTAAGTAGTCACCGGCCATAGACAATAGCGCTGTAAGAAATATTAACCATTCCTTGCATCGCCAATGTGCCACTAACCTTGGGAACTAAGATGTTATGTCCCTTGTGCCTGTAGTTACACTGGCTCACCCTTCAAACAATACTGGGTACTGCTGTTCGACGGTATAATATCTGATAAGTGGGTGGCTACCTAACCGGGACGCCATAAGACGGGATAGCACAAAGCCTACCAGCTACTTATTTAAAATATTCATTGAAATCTGAATATAATTGTTCATTAAGGCACCTTAAATATTACAGCAAAGCTAGGTATGCATGTAATCTCCTACTAAGTGTCAATTAAGTTTTGTAAACGAAACGAAACGCCACTTAAGTACTCTTATATCCCTCTTAGAGCCGGTTTATGACGTGAGTCCCCATCTTAAATTATAATGACTGCCATTATTCTCAGGCTACTTAGTTAAGTTAACTGCTCTTAAATTAGTTATAACTTAATTACAGTTACTATTTAATTAGTTAATGGTTTAAATTCTAGTAATCTTAAGTAAAGTTCAAGTGTTCAATGATTCTTATATTCTAACTATGTGAGACATTTAAACTATTTTTTGTCGCAAAAACAGACTATTTTTTGTGACTACAATAATTATTGTATATTGTGTTATATCTTGCTATAGTTAAATTTTTGGTTATTTTATTTGTTGTGTTATAGAATGTTTTATTTTATATTAGTCTGTGTGACTACAAATTGTTACCCTATGACGATAATGTTCTCGAGTTCGTTTTTGTCAATTTAAATAGAAAGAAGCCGACAACTTAATTCCCAAGGCTGGTGGGTACCACGCGCCAATGTATATGGGCAGTAGTGACCACGTACCATCAGCTGGCCATTTGCCAGTCTGCCAACAAATATTATAAGCAGTAAACAACTTATGTTGGAATGATTTTCCGGCTTCACATAAAAACGACTTAATTACTTAATCGTTGAAAAATTGGTGAACCAGGCACTTTCTATGTGAACGATCCAAAAACAGATACGTAAAACTTTATGAGATACTTATCGGCTTTAAAAAATTCTACGTAAAAGTCAGCGAATTACAGCTTATACCATATATCATACATATTTAAAATTGAAATTTCATAATCGAGGACCATGTAACAAAACAAAACTATTACCGTTAGAACATGGAGGAACGGGCAAATGAGTTTAATGGTAAATGGTCACCACGCCTACAAATAGGCGCTGTAGTAGTAAGTAATATTTATCATTCCTCACATCGCCAATGTGTCACCACCTTAGGAATTAATATTTTGCATAACATGTTTTAACATATAAATTGTACCTGCAGTTCCACTGGCTCACTCACACTTGAAACCAGAACACAACGATACTAAGTATTGCTACTTGGCGGTAGAATGTCAGATGTAGGTACCAACCCAAATTAACACAAAGCTCTACCACCAAATAATGATTAATTTAATGAATATTATTATTTTGAATTAATAACTTAGGTTAGGGTAAGCCGCTTCGTTACGTAACGCGTTACGATGCCAGACTGTCTGGCTTCAAATTTCAATTTCAACATTAAATATTTCGACTTAGATTAGTTTAAGTCGTCACTTCTGTCGGGCGTTACGAGACGGACACGTTTTTTTTTAATATAAAATCTATCATTTGACTCTTAAATTTGTACGTAATACGAAAGCATTTAGACGTTAAATCATCAACAGATTAATGTGGGTACGGAGGGAAGGCCTTCACCCTATTTCGTTAAGGAAAATAATTTTGGGTTTATTCGCTAATCTGTAGGCTTGCGGATATTTCATGGATTTCATTCCTTGAGTTGTTGGGCTATTTTTCTTTCACTACAAAATATTATTCTCAGAGATATCCGGTTCTCACTTGTGGACATAAAATGGTAGATACGTATATAACAAACGTGAAATGGTGGAACTATTGACTTTCTTGCGAGTTATTCTCGGTAGAATCTATTTCCTGAACTGGTGTCAGAATTGCATCTTATTCAATATTGTAACATAAAATTCAGAACTGCTTTTATGAGCCTATTTGAAAACAGGATGTTTTCTTTTTTTTTTTAAATCATCAATCAAATAACTTAATTTCTAAATATTAATCATAATAACAATATATATTGATGTTTAATGGGTATGTTTAATGTTTAATTGGGTAACTCCATTTTTGTTTCTTAGTTTACTTTAGTTATTATTTCTTTCAATCATTAATTAATTTAGATGTTTCACATGTAATGAACCGTCCCGTGATGAAAACTTTTTATTATTATGATTCAAAAACAATCAAACGGGTTACCCAATATTAAGTGAATCACACACAACACTTAAACTGATCATCAACATCGTAAAATTTAAAGAAAGCATGAAAAATATTCGGTGTGAAAATATATTTTACGTTCCAGTTAAAATGATTTATTTAATATTAAAGCGAATTATTCGGAAGGATATGAATTTTATTAAGATAAACCTAATACATATTGCCCGTGAACGTAAATTAACCCACTTTATATGAAACCCTCACACACAGACGATTACCTTCGATTCGGAACTTTTATGAGGTAAGTTTAAGAAGTATTTTTGAAAATAGAACAATTTTGCTCTGCTATAACCGCATTTATCCGTTTAAAAAGCATTTTTACATTACATTAACATCCTGTAAATTTCCCACTGTTGGGCTAAGGCCTCCTCTTACTTTTAGGACAAGGTTTGGAGCATGTTCCACAGCGCTGCTCCAATGCGGGTTGGTGGATACGCATGTGGCAGAATTTCGTTGAAATTAAACACATGCAGGTTTCCTCACGATGTTTTCCTTCACCGCCGAGCACGGAATGAATTATAAACATAAATTAAGCACATGAAAATTCTGTGGTGCTTGCCTGGGTTCGAACCCGTAATCATCGGTTAAGATGCACGCGTTCTAGCCACTGGGCCATCTCAGCTCTCGCGCCTGAATACCTAAATATACCTCTTTATTATCCGAAATTGGACATTTAAATGAAGAAGACAATGCTTTGTATTACAAATAATATATTTGAGTTGAGTATATAGCTGAAAAAAATAATAGTGATTCAGGATTTCTTTACTTCGTAATAGGTGGAATAATAGTTCAGACAGATCCTATAGAAGGGTTTGTTACCATACAAGTATTAATACTATCAATTGGCATTGAATGGGCTGTGGTGTGTCTGACAGCGTACTAATATTTAAACTGACATGCCATCAATATCAATTGCATTTGATTTGAAATAACTCAAGATTTGTAGTGTTATTTCAATGCTAACTTGTATTAAATTAACCTAGAAATGGGCTGATCGAAGCTCATTAATGGTACTGGGATCTTTGGTACCGACAGGACAATATTTTTTTATTTTTATAAGTAGCTTTCTACAGGAGCATAAGCGGGCCGGGCCTATGCACTTTTAGAAACAGGTACCGACAGAAAAATATTTTTTTATTTTTATAAGTAGCTTTCTACAAGTGCATAGATGGGTCTAGCAACTCACCAATTTAATGAATTTCCTAAACTAGGAACGTTTAGAGAATTCACATACAGACATTACCTTCATTTATTTTGAAGATTATAAGGTTTACGTTCTTGTATAACAAAATGGATTCATTGAATTATTGTTGATGTAAAGTTATCTTTCTTTGTTTACGATTGTATTTCTAATTGACCTTTTCCTTCCTTATAAATATCAAAATTACTCTTGACTTCAATTTCCCTAGCTCTTGCGTGATAAGTATGATCTCTAAATCTGAGATATCCTTATCAATATGATGTAAATAATCCACGGGCTTAGTAGTTCTTTGAAATAGCTTGTTCTGGAGACAAATCGAAAACTTACGTCATAATCAACAACTCAAAAACAGTATTCATATATTGGACCTTGGATTTAAAATTATTACAATCTATAGAATATAATTTAATTACATTTTTAAGTGCATCTCTTCTCTTAAACAGATTGATTTTAGTTATTTCTATCGCGCTTGTCATTAGGGTTGTCATATGATGAATTAAAATTTTATTACCTGATGATCTTCTCTTAGTGCAAACCCGCCTGATTTGGTACATCCACTCATGAGACCGCCAAACACCAATATTAGTATTATTGTACGGTTTGAAGGGTGAATGACCTACTGTTACTACAAGTGTGAGGGACATAACATCTTAGTTCCCAGCAGGGACGTTCAGTTTTAATTAATATGTTCTAGGCGTTAGGCTATTTCGACTCGTAAATTATCTTGAATTAATTATAAATTTAATGAAAGTTCTAGTTGAACTGACCTAACATGTAAACCTCTAAGACGTAAATCTTGACTTCATAAGTAGATTAAAATGTCTAGAGAATAGTAACTAAATAACACAATATCAAATGTTTCTATAATAGTTCTCCTGCACGCCTTCCCCTCGGTGCCTTATGAAGGCAAGAAGAAATATACTTTTTTACAAACCAGTAATTTTTGCGGAGGCGTTAACATCATCATCACCTTACTTACCTTTGGGCACAATCCATTTAATTTCCTCTCCGATGATTCTGTTTACACGGTTATTCATTAATTTGTATTTTTTTTTTAATATCCGTTATATTTTGTTCTATACTAGAAGAAGATAGAATTTCCCTTATTTTTCTTATTTACTCATCAGCAGATTGTACAGTTGAAATCCAATCTTCTTCAGCATTTTCAATGATCACATCGTCCAGATCGTTTGGATTTTCGGTTTCACTATCCCCAACTGAGGTGCGGAAGGAGATTCTTGATTCACCAGATCTCACTTGATCTCAGCCGGACAGAGTTTTTAAAGTTTGTATGTTGTATGTATGTATACGTGTTTATGTTTGTATGTATATTATCAGACAAACGATGCTTAATGACAATATTCACGATATAACAGTTTTTTATTATGATTGAATGAGACGACGTTTATTGGTTTTATGGCGCTAGACATGCATTAAATTTGTTTATAACCGAAGTTTATCGACGTAGTTTTATTATCGCTATTAAGAAAAAAAGGAATCCAAAAGGAAGAATGAGGAACATTCTTAAGTGTTATAGAAGTAAATAAGGCAAGTTAAATAATATAACTGAACAATGAACGAACGAAATGAACGAACAATAATTTAAATTAAAAAAAAAATCTTTATACTTTCGTATTGACTTGTAAATTGATGTTTTTCGAGACAGATAAAAAACATATTTTATTTTCATATTCAATTAAAATATGTCTTTATTAATCGTCGGAATGTTCTGTACAAAGTTTTATTCTATTTCATATTATGCTTAACAGTACTAATTTCACCTGTAGAGAGGTCATATTAAAAGGTCAATATAAATATCCTAGAACTTATCACGTCCAATACAATATTAGTATAAATATTAAATGGTATGTATCTATAGCGTAGACTACTTTTAACAGGTTGATTGGCAGAGGTTTGATTAAAGGTGAGCAGCACTTCCTGTTAAAATAAAATAAAATCTTACTGCCCCTCGAAATTATCATTACACTTTAAACATCAAGATTATTATTAAACAAAAAATATTTTGAAACAAAGACAACCGACTTCTAGATCGTCCGTAGCAATCGCATTGGATTTGCTGGCATTTATTGAAGTGTTCCGTTATCCAACTTCGAAACTCTTGATCAGATCTTTACAAAAATTAAATGGGACAATTTCGAAATGAACCTTTTCCAAACAAACAATTTTGCAAATTAGTTGATGGCGGAATTATGCCCATACAAAAATATAGATATTCAAATTGAGAACCTCGTCCTTTGACTTCGGTTACTAAAGGTCCAATCAATTAAAAATAAAATATTTAAATACACTCACGACGTTGAGTAAATGGCAAATATATACTATACGAAAATTAATTATATTTTAACACGCTTACAGGTAAATGAAATGAAGCAGCTGTATTAAACCCTACATTTAAGTTAAAGGATTTTACATCTTGTTAAGAGCTCGTTATTGAACAAAGGATTCATTTAAACGTAATAAAAATATATTGTCATTTTCAATTATTTTATTTTAATTTGGAAACTGACTTCAGATAATATTTGCCACAAAATATATGTAAGAGTTATGTATTATTTTTTCATTGATACAATTTTCGAATATTAAAACGACGTCACACTCTGTTGAGATTTCTAAAACTAAATGAGGCTTTTCGAGTACAATTAAATACACTATGAGAGGGATGAGGTTTAAATACACTAATTGAGGAGGAGATGAGGCATTTTTTGAATCGTCAACATTTTAACTCGACCACCATTTCACTTTTAAATAACCAGATTTACAATTGTGAATACTAACTCACAATTAAATTGTTCGTAATCAGTGTCGTTTTCTAACCCGAAAATAAATCCAGGCGTCTTTATCCAGAAATGTATTCTTTTAATGAATAATGAGATTTATTAATTATTTTTGTCGTAATAAAATTGCTGTTTTTGGTTTATCACCTGAAGGAACAGCAATAGTTTTTGACTTATTATCATCGATATCAAAAAGCTATGGAGAGTTTTCATGACAGAAGTTCTTTAACTTATCCCGAACCAAACTGAATCAAGGATCAGCGCCAAAAGACCAACAAGACAACATGACAACGAATCTATTAATGACGACCTCCGTGGTCGAGTAGTGTGTACACCGGTTTTCATGGGTACGCCACTCCGAGGTCCCGGGTTCGATTCCCGGCCGAGTTGATGTAGAAAAGTTCATTAGTTTTCTATGTTGTCTTGGGTCTGGGTGTTTGTGGTACCGTCGTTACTTCTGATTTCCATAACACAAGTGCTTTAGCTACTTACATTAGAGTAATGTATGTGATGTTGTCCAATATTTATTATTTATTATTAATATGTATATTACTTTCTTGGTTGTAGGGTTTTGTGCCAGCCATCTGGTTAGGTACCACCCCCTCTTTATAAATTCTACCATTGATCAACAATACTTAGTTTGTTGGAAGGGTGAGTGAGCTAGAGTAATTATAGGCGTAAGGGACATAAAAGGGGACCAATATTATAAAAAAAAATATTAGTCAATACAAACATATCGGCCAACATCCGCTTTTTTTTAAATATTTTCAATACCTACGAGTGCTGTATTAGTAAGGAAAATTTCAGTGAAAATCAGCTCTGAAAATTTCATCAAATTGAAATTTCATTAAGTGAAGACTGCATCATAAAGACAGATTATTGTTGTACAATACTATATAGACCTTTTAGCATTGACAGAAGTCTAATTACCTTCCCAAACTTCTCAAAGTTGTCAAACTGCTTCTAACTTAGCACTATTTATGACCTAAACGCAATTCCACCCCTGCCAGCCGACAGTAATGTTAATTTGGCAATTTATATCGAAAGTTTGAGGAGATATGTACTTTTGGCAATAAATTTTACTCGCAAGAGACTAATCTAAGCTTTCGTTATGTCGAAGTTCAGTTCATGATGGAAAACAGGTGTTTTGTTGATCTGGAGCAAAACAGGATTAACTTTAGTCATTCTCAAACTTTTTGGATTACGTCGGGAAATATACATACAGCACATTAACATATACACACTCTGTACTCTTAAAATAATGTATTTGTAATAGAAAAGTCTCTACTATGTACATAATAAAATTTTAAAATTCGGGCCCCCTCATGGTTCCCTATTCAAACACGCAAAAAACTCCCCCCATACTTGATCTTTGGCCTGATGTATTACCAGCTGCAGCTCTTTTTTCAGCTAACAATAAATGGTCAGCAGCTGTCCCACCAAGTCCACGTCGAAACCGTTGTGCCTTCGAAGCGTACGATTTGCGACTCCGCCTTGTACTGCTGCAGCAGTTCCTCATCCACGGCGCACTGGTTGATATTCTTTTGGAACAAGTACGTATTTATGTAGTTAGTAAAAGCAGTTCTTGTTATAAATATAATATACGTAAAAGAGTTCTTTATTAATCGATCTTTTAACCTTTTTTAAACCATTAAATGTTTTGCAGATCCTCAGAGATTTTCAAAAATTTATTTTCAAAGATTGACATTAAGGTTTTATAATATCTTTAATTTCATAATAAAAAGTAATTGGTTATTGATTAGAGATTTATAGTACACTAACAGCTTATAGAAGTTTCGCTGATCAAAGACCTATGTCAGTGAAAACGAAGATTAATCAACGCTGTTCCATTACGAGTTAATGCGTATAAAATGTTTTCACCTAGAATGTTGTTTATGTGACTTGCGTAAAACCATTTATTTCTTAGGCACCCAGAAGATGAATTTACAAACCAAATACAACGTTTTAAATACAGGTGGTATGTTTAGGTTTGTGGGCCCACTTAATTTAACAGTATGTACTGAATACTTGAATGAGTACTCGTGATAGAATTATTTTAATTAATTCCTTTATAAATAGTTGCTGTGTTGTGTAGCCGCGTGGAATAGCAATTAGAACGCTAGCAGCATTTTTTGGTTGAATCGCAATTCCGATCTGACCAAAAAGGAACCAGCCCTCCTACCACCAGTGGAGGCAATAAGATGAGGTGTTATGCTTTTAATTAATATATATACTCTATTACTCCAAGTTTTAATTAAGTTTTTTAAGTATTTAACAGAGTAATATTTATAGCTAATGTAAATTCTGTTATTTTTTAAATTTAATAAATTAATAAAAGAATTTATATAAAACGATACTTCATCATCATCATCATCAGCCCACATTCGTCCACTGCTGGACATAGGCCTCTATAAATGCACGCCACTGTGGTCTTTTTCGGCAACTCGCATCCAGCTCCTGCCAGCCGTCTTGCGCAAATCGTCACTCCACCGTGCCTGAGGACGTCCTACGGACGGACAACGATAATTGAATACATATAATTATAATTCCAGTATTAAAACAGGACGTCAGACTCAACTTTTTAATCATGTTAAAATTTTATGATATCAGGTAATTAATAAAATATTTTATAGAAGGAAAAGAAACGTAGGAATTCAAAGAATACTGACTTAATTTTTTTAAGACAAACACTAGCAAGTTAGGTACAATTCTAGGTGAAGCCTTTTAACTTGATGGCATAGAAGCGATGAAATTATGGTTCAGTGAACATAGTCGATGCAGTTCTGATGCGGCTCGAATAGTATTCTAAAGGCCGTATAGAATGGGCAGGCTGTTTTAGCTCTTGGATTATTAATAGGATTGTTGAGCTGTTAGAGGTATTAGAGCTGACTATCAGACGGACTATAAATATTACGATATTAAGAGCTGAGATGGCCTTGTTTTCCAATTGAAACATGTGTATTTTCCAAGATTGCAGATTCAAATCCGCAAAAAGGATTTTCGTGCGTAATTTATCTCTGGCTTTGCAAGGAAAGCATCGTCAGGTAACTTGCATGTATCGGTTGGAATTTTGACACCTTACAGAACAGGAAGTCATAGTCTAACAATGGAATATATACAAATTCCAAAACTTATTTATGGTTTTAATATTGTAATTAAATTCAGAGAAGAATTGAGTAAGTATAAGTGAATATCTTTACATAGTATAAAATAAAGTCGCTTATCGCTGTCTGTCCCTATGTATGCTTAGATATTTAAAATGCGGATTTTTTTTAATAGATAAATTGATTCAAGAGGATGGTTTATATGTATAATACATATTCAATATATTACTTTTCGAGGTTTCTAAGAAGCGTATTTAAGCAATACAGCATTAATCCTTATCCAATTAAGTATCTTAAATACATTGTGACTTTAATATAGATCAATATGGCCCTTTACAGCATGTAATTTAAATAAATATTTTTGAAGATATTACAGATTTAAAACGCAGGGACATAGAGGTTCGTATTGTCTAATGACTGAAAAACTGTGAACGTTGTAAGACATTCTGTAGTATATTTAGTGTCAGCATTGTACCCGTGCGAAGCCGCGGCGGGTCGCTAGTAATAAATAATAGTGAGTATTAATTCCACGTAAATAGCAACATTTTGATATAAGCTTTTGTTGGTTGGCTAATAACTGTAAGAAAAGGTTTTATATCTGAGTGAATAACCGGTTAATGTTAATAATAATAACCGACCATATACATATTTGCCTATTTTAGAAGTAAATTGTCAAAGGATGTATATCTGACGGTTCCTGCTTGTCTAAATAAACTTGAATAACGGTTTTTTTTCAACTTCCTGCCCGTATCCTATATTGAGTTATTTATACGATTCTTAAAATTTCGAAACGCTATACGTTTTTTTCGTAAAGACAAATGAATATTATTAATAGACCGAAAAGCTCTTAGAATTCTTGCAGAATTAGTCATATAGTTCCTTGCCGTCTTCTCGTTGGAAGGTGCTTTCCGAAACGGTGGTTGAGTTGTAATATGCTTACGATTACGATTCACGGTGACAGCCTGTAAATTTCCCACTGATGGACTAAGGCCTCCTATCACTTTGAGGTGAAGGTTTGGAGCATATTCCACCATGCTGCTCCAATGTAGGTTGGTGAATACACATGTGGTAGAATTTCGTTGAAATTAGACAAATGCAGGTTTCCTTACGATGTTTTCCTTTAGCGCCAAGCATGAGATGAATTATAAACACAAATTAAGCACATGAAAATTCAGTGGTGCTTGTCTGGATTTGAACCCGCAATCATCGCTTAAGATGCTCGCGTTATAAACACTGGGCCAGCTCGGCTCCTAAAAGTTAGCATTTAAATTTTCATTGGTGAAGTCGTAAGAAGACAATAAAGTGCAATTTTTGTTTCCATACTAAATAGTTTACTTTGCTGATAAAGGGTCTTGAGAGAACAGTGTGACTGGAATCCGACAGTCATCTTAATATAAACTTGGTCAAAAATTTGACTTTAATTTATTCATCATTTACAAAGTAGAATTTGTGACTAATTGCCTCATGATAAGATTTAACGAATAAAGTTTTCAAATGAGGCAAAGAGCGGTTTAAGAAATTACTGTAATTAGTTAGAGGCTGTTTTAAATCATTGACATTTCAGTATTTGACAATTGAACATTGTAATTTAGTTCAAATGAAAAAACTCTATTGTCTTTGTAAAAATAATCTCATATAGTTTATAACTTCTTCCCAAAGTTTGTCATACGTCACGTACATACTGCCGGGTTATTGCCGACCCGCCAATTGCCGAAGGCGTGTTTTTATTGTACGACTAAATTTTTTTATATTCCATAGGATATACCATACAAGTTTTCGTTAAAAAGAGTTACGATTGTTATATGATTATTTTATATACATATACATGTATTTTGTAAGTATGCCGTAAATACATATATATGGTGGTAGGCTTTGTGCAAGCCCGTCTGTGTAGGTACCACCCATCATCAGTTATTCTACCGCCAAATAACAGTACTCATTGTTGTGTTCCGATTTGAAGGGTGCGTGAGCCAGTGTAACTACAGGCACAAGGTTCATAACATCTTAGCTCCCAAGGTTGGTGGAATGGTTAATATTTTTGACAGCTCTAAGACGTTAATTTTAACCGATGATTATGAATTTAAGCCCAGGGAAGTGCCGTTGAACTTTAATGTATTTAATGTATTTATAAATTAAGGGAATTAATTAGGTTTTATAAATAAGATACGGAAACATCGTGAGGAACTCTCAATATGCCGGATGAGAATCTGCCACGTGTCCACAGTAGTTTACGAGACAACTTGCACGCCTTTATGGAACATTGACGGTATTAGAAACCTTCACGTAAGTATAAACAGCAACTGCACAATTTTTCTATTTACTGGAAGAGGTATCGAAATGACGAACGAACAAAGACACTTCCATTTTAATCCACAAAAATAGTGCTGGTATATTAAAAAGAAAAAAAAAAAACTTCCTTCGCTTTTATTCAGATAAATCATTTAAAATTTAATGCGGTCGCTTTATCTGAAAACGTTATACCTTTCAAATATATTTTCTTTGCACACGTAATAATTTTCCGGAGTCGAACATTTTTTCAGACCTTTGCGGATCATGAACACTATATTTTATAAGAGTCCCTTACGCCGCGCAAATATGATATTGAAACTATTTTTAATACTATCTTGTACTTTTATAAGTATTTTTTTCCGACTGCTTTGATCAATTTTGGAGTATTTGAGATATATTAGTTTATTGAAACTCTTTTTAAATATCAGGATTAAAATCTAAATGGGTATTATTTCTGTTGAGTTTTAAGAAGGTATTATGGGCAAGCACTAATTAATTAATTTACGCGTTCTTAATTTGTGATTATAATCTTTGTGCAGGAAAACTTCGCTAGGAAATCTATATATGTAGGATAAAAATCTATCTCATGTATATTCCCCAACTCGCTTGAAGAGCGTAAGCATCAAAACTTATCCTCAAAATTTGAGGAAGCTTAGATACAGGCTGTGATTTTTTATGAATGAAATGATATAATCAATAAAATAATAAATTTTAAATAAAATATTGCAATGGTAGCTTGCAAAGAAAAATTACTTAGTATAAAAATTGAAAACACTCGTGATGAAGCCACAAATGGCCACCACTAAGTTGATTCTAGATAACAATCTAAAATTAGTGATCCATAATAGAGATGAGTCGAGTATGGATACACTGGATGAATACCATCCAGACCAGCCGGGGAACCCAGAATCCCACGAATATAATAACGCCAAGAAACACTCCTCAACAAACTCCGAGTCCATGAAGAAGTTGTCATTGAGCTCAATGCAAACTATTCGATATCAAAGTGCAATTCAAAAATTTAGATTGTGATGACAAAAAAAAAACAGTCACATTAAAATAATATAAATAAAACTATGAATAAGATATAATAACGGCATAGCAATAACAATAAAAAATATATGGTATAAAATATCGTTGAAAAAAAAGGATAAGATCCTTATTTTTTGGACATTTTCTTTAGACATGTCTAATATTGCCCAAGTCCTGTCAATACCGAGGTCTTATTTATGTTCCTCGGGTAATTACACTTGCTCCACTTCTATTGGGTCACGACAACATAATATATTAAGGTTTTTTGCTAGCTAATGGAATATCGATATTATTACCAACTTAATTGAATTGTTTTGAATCAAAATTCTTATGATTATAACAGAAACGCTTAATTAAATAATAAAGATTATTCGCTCCACACAGTTTTAGATGTCACTGCTTAATACCTGAGTCATAACATGGTATTATATAGTCAGTAGATTTTTCAATCAATGGGCTATATAAGTAATATATATATATTGCCATTCCGAGATCGCACAGTGGTTAGAATGCGTGCATCTTAACCGATGATTGCGGGTTCAAACTGTGTTCAAATTTGTGTTTATTATTGATCTCATACTCGGTTGTGAAGGAATACATCGTGAGGAAACCTTACATTTGTCTAATTTCAACTAAAATTCTGCCACATGTGTATCCACCAATATGCTCCAAACCTTCTCCTCAAAAAGGAACCTTAGCCCAACAGTGGGAAGTTACTGGCTGTTAATGCAATGTAATGTAAAATATATTTTTGTAAATCGGATTAATAGATTCTATCCCAAACAAAATCAGGATTTTGCCCGTTAAAGGACCATTGAAGCCTTAAAAAGATACTATTATTATTATTCACACTTGATAAATGATTAATATTATAAGTACGAAATATGTCTGCCTTGTGTTTGTTCTCTCACAAGGGCAAAATCAATGAATCAATAATAATTATTACTTTATCTGAGACCTGGATAAGGCCATATGCTTGTAAATTACGGAAAACAATATGGCATGGATGAACTTGGGAACACATGGTTTCAAATCTCACTTTAAGATTATCTATCACATTTGAACTCATAATCGAATATTATCAAACCATTACCACAATGTCCATTATAACATTTGCTTATCAGAAACTCTGATAGACCAATAATAGACCAACTACTGGAAACTCGTTGGATATTTTCCAATAACTAATAGATAAGGGCCAATGTCGTTGCTCTAAATAAAACACTTTTTTTTTTCTGAATTATGTAGTGCTGTTGGTCTTATTGGCCTTTACAGCGTCACCGGACGTTGAAGACTCAACCTTGAATTTGAACCCTTTCGAGCTCTAGAGTGACGTTCGTCCTGAGGGTGTCTCCTATGAAATCGCATGTCGACTCAGAACGTAGTCGGTGGGGTGTGAACACTGATTGAATCTAATTGACGTCACGGCCGCCTCCGTGACGTCACTAACCTGGGTCCTCGTTTCCGCCGGTGGAAACGCTGTGAGTGTGAGTTGTGTAGTCTATTCCCTACTAATGGCGCTTTGCAATAGTAAAGGTATCGTCTTCGTCGTCCAGGACGTGCATAGGTCCCCTGAGTCTGTTCGGAAAACACTTTCGATACTCGTTCAGTTATAGCTACAGCGTAGCTAATTAGTGTATTTTTGAGTTGACAATGCCTTCTTGATCTGTTTCAACGATATATTCTATGATCTAATCAGACCTGTAATTTGATAAAAAACGAAGGGCGAAATTATGAATCATACTTTCATCTTTATAGAATCTTCTTGTTCTATAAATAATTTATTTGACCAATAATTATGTCCCAGACGTATTAATATTTCCAGACAGAAATTTAGTTTCATAAAACATATGACTAACAATTGATTTAGCAATTATTGAGAAAATTTATTTAATAACTTTGCAGAGTAAAATGGTTGCGAATCGCTTGTCAAATAACCTTTTAAGAAATATTTGCACAGTGTGTTATGCCTTAATTGTTTCATTTGTAACGGTTCTGTAAAATGATCTTTTGCTGTATGATATTGGTAGGCGGACGAGCAAATGGGCCACCTGATGGTAAGTGGTCACCACCGCCCATAGACAATGGCGCTGTAAGAAATATGAACCATTCCTTACATCACCAACGCGCCACCAACCTTGGGAACTAAGATGTTACATCCCTTGTGCCTGTAGTTACATTGGCTTACTCACCTTTCAAACCGGAGCGCAACAATACTGAGTACTGCTGTTTGGCGGTAGAATATCTGATATGTGAGTGGTACCTACCCAGACGAGCTTGCACAAAGCCCTACCACCAAATAAATGATTTATTATCGTTAATGATTCCCTTGATTTATTCCAGAATTCCTATTTTTTAGAGTAACTTCCCAGTTGAGTTGCGAAACTCCCAAGTCTTAATTTTTAATTTATTATAATATAAAATTACTCTTCATAATATTAAGACCAATTCATATGTAAATCCAACCTGATTAATGGTTTACGGTCCGAAGGGCTCATCTTAGGCCTGACAAGTGATGAATGTTAGGTGAAACGGTTACATTTTTTGGTGTAAGAATACTCCAAAGAAATCTGCAGTCTAATATTAAAATCATTAGTAAAAAATAAATTTCACCCGAATTTTCGCACGCGTGTAAGGGATATTAGTAAAGCATCGGTAGAGAGACTTGCAAATGGGTCATCTGATAAGTGGTCACCACTGCTCATGAACATTGGTACTGTAAGAAATTTCAACCAATTCCTTACGACCTTAATGCGACCTTGAAAACTGTCTTGTTATGTCCATATCTATATCTGTAATCACTATAGCTTACTCACTCTACAAGCCAGAACACAACAATAAGTATTGTTGCTTGGGGGTAGAATGATTAAGTCAGGCGCAATACTTGGAAAACGTGATTTGTGAATGAGTGAGCTTTCGTTGATTTTCATGCAGAATAAATAATTTAATAAATATACCTTATGTAGTATTTAATTATTAACAAAAGTGATTTTCTGGTAACTTATAATTTAATTTAAATTTTAATCCTCTATAATAATAATTCAAAAGTGCTCTTAAGAGCTGTACTTGAATAAGAACACTTTGCATTTATTCAATATGAGTTTCCATGGATAATAATTTCACAATAATGAAATTGTGCAAAGACAAACAAACAAAAAATCACATAGTTTACAAATTAAACATTACAATCAAATGAGATCATAAAATATTAAGCAAAGGTAATAAAAAAAAAATGAAGGCAAACATTGTGGCGTTGAAGAGTGGAGAAATTATTGGGTAATTATTATGCAGGATCATGCTTCATACCTCCATACAATATTTATCCTCGCAATGTTGGCCATAATCTTTGTAAGGTTGACGCACGAATCTCCAGTGACAAGATAGTTTTATATTCTCTGGAAGAGGTCTGGTTAAGTACGACTGTCTTGAAAGGTCATGCGTCGTTTGTCATATTTAGGTCAAGGAATGCTATAACGACAGCGACAGGCGCCAAAACTATTACTAAATTACTTATGTCTCCTTTTTACTTCGGCTTCATTATAAATCCAAAGCAATTATCAGCTGGGATACCCAAGCGGATAGAAAATTGGTATCTTAAGCGATGATCGTTGGTTGACCCAGACAAGAAATGCTGAGTTTAGGCTTATGTTATAACTAAAATATATTGTACCTAACATATTCATTCCTGTTTAACAAAAAATATTACCTACCATTCAAGTTATATACCACATAAACTTTTATAATAGTAATACAAAAGTGAAAAAGATATATCTAACTGCTGAGCCAGGTCCTCTTTTGCAGCACTCTGGTGGTTTAGATTCTATACTCCTTAAATGAATGGCAAATATACGTGTGGCGTATTGTTGTGTTCCGGTTAAAAGGGTGAGTGAGCCAGTGTAATCACAGGCACAAGGGACATAACATCTTAGTTCCCAAGTTTGGTAGCGCATAGGTGATGTAAGGAATGGTTAATATTTCTTACAGCGCCTTTGTCTATGGGCGGTGGTGACTTACCATCTATGGTGGCCCATATGCTCGGCCGCCAATCAATGCCATAAAAAAAAAATTATTCTTGTTATTGTATCTCCACAGACGAGCTGACGGTTTTTCATGTGGTGTAAGTCAACAAAATGGCAAATAGACCTAATGATAATAACCACAGCACATAGACATTAGTACTTTAAGAAATATGAATCATTCCTTACATCATCAATTCGCCACCAATCTTTGGAATAAATATCTTATCCCCAAGAGTTACAATGGCTGTTTCAAGCTTCAAACTTTGTTGGAATTTGTGATGACTGGTACCATCAAGTAAATGCGTGACATTGTTATTATAGTATATATTAGGTTATTTTAATATGTGGAACAAAAAACGAAGAGGGTTTATGTTGCCAGGCAGATTAAAAAATTTAATAAATCCAATCATCAACAATCTAAATTTTAGAATTGCAAATTGATGACAAAGAATTTGCATTGAAATCTGCGACGACAGCTTCTTCGTTTACTCGGAATCTCTATGTCGAGTCGTCTTCCTTCGTTGGATTTTGTATTTTTCAACTAACCCTTGACATAACTTGTAAAAAAAAAGGTTTTTGTTATATATATATATGTTCCGGCATATTTTCTCACTCCTCCTGATGGTAAATGATAGTGGAATCCAAACGCGAAGACAGCCAGTACAGTCAGCATGAATCAAGCCTAGCCGACCTCGCCATACCGCAAGACGACTCTTTACGCCAAGTCTAAAGGATCTCAAGAAGATTATATGAGGTGAGTAATTTAAAAATATATAAAGTTTTACACTTTACAAGCGATTAAAACCTTCACGTATAAAGTTAAATACTGTACAATAAACAAGTAAAATACTGTATTATCATGATATTGTGATAAAATTGTAATTATATTAGCATATCTCCGTTGAATCGCAATTTTAATTCTTAAATGGAAAATTTCTTTCAGTAATAGTGAGACAAACTTCATTTGTTTGTTAACAATACATAAGGTTGGTGAGTAAGTTATAAAAATTAATGAGGTCCAGCTGTTACAGATTCCAAAGTCCAGGTACAAACCTAGGCTTAATTAGGCTTTTGGTAAAAAAATCAAAGTAGAAGCACGGAGTTTAGTAATTGATGTTATCACTTCGGTTCACATAGGATTTTGAGAGTAAGGAATAGAGAATGAAACGCTTGAATTTTGCAAACACATTTATGTACAACTAGTTATCGGCTGCGGCTTCGCTCGCGTTTTAGATGTTGGTCGTCATGTGTTAGATGTAAAAGGTATTATATATATATATTCTATTCTTGGAATTCAATCTTGCTTCATAGCAAATTTCATCAAAGTCGGTTCAGTGGTTTCGGGAGATATCAACAGACAGACAGAGTGGATTTCACTTGGTGGTAGGGATTTGTGCAAGCCCGCCTGGGTAGGTACCACCCACTCATCAGATATTCTACCGCTAAACAGCAGTACTCAGAATTATTGTGTTCCGTTTTGAAGGGTGAGTGAGCCAACTACAGACACAAGGGACATACATTTTAGTTCTCAAGGTTGATGGCGCATTGGCGATAAAAGGAATGGTTATATTTCTAACAGCGCCATTGTCTATGGGCGATGGTGACTTACATAATAAGGTGGCATTTGCTCGTCCGCCAACCTATATCATAAAGTTACTTTTGCATTTATAATACTAGTATAGATGTCAAAGTTGGGTAGACTGGTAACGGCGTCGTGGTTGGAGTCTTTGAGGAGTATCAATAACAAAACACATTAATGTACGAAACATTTTTTATTATTTTGCAAAAAGCTGATAACACGCACATATCAAGTTGTCTTTCGTATTCTCACCATTGTATCTGTGGTCTCATTACATAGTCTTAGTAGTTTTATAAATAAACATTACGAACATTGCTCGGATCTCAATTATACGATTGTTTTTCCCATGCTTTTATCTATACCTCCAATAAAAGAGTTGCGATGTCTGCGTGAGCCTAATGTATGTGTATTTTAAATAAAATATGTTAATTATACAATATGTCATTGCTTTGAACGTATATTTAAAATTATTTGGTAATGTAGTTAGCAATAGAAATTAACTTATCTGGTTTTGAAATTGCAATTCCTTTAGTTTAAAGACGACTTGATGTTAATTTCTCTATTAACACTTTAATACGTTTGTACGTGAGCTATAAGTTCTACCGTCATGTACGTAATTTTATTTTTAATTATTGTTAAATCTTTATGTCATCAATTAATAAAAAAAAGCTATCTTTCATTCGATTTTGCGTAAATGTTAAAAAAATAATATTTAGTATTATTATTGAGGATCTTTGAATTACAATTTTAGAATTTATGTCATAAAATATGTATATAATATGAATATCATATATTTTCAAATGGAACTATACGAAATACGATATAAACATTACAATTATTATTTTATTGTAAACGAGAAATAGTAATTAGTAATTAAACTCGACAGTGAAATAATATAAAATATAGAGAAATTCATTGTTCAAATAGATAAGCTTATACTCAAGCAAGAACTAAACAAGTCAAACACTTAAAAAAATAAATACTGCTAGGTATTTGGGCAAAGGCTCTGACTTGACTTGGTATATGTCTCGTTTTGCTTGGACAATATTTTCTTTAATATATATATGTATATTCCAATAATTGATCATATAAAGGTGTACCTTCTCCAATTGGAAAACTCGCACATGAGACACCAACATCGTAACTAATATAATAATCAGTTTCTTTTGGGTTGTTTACTACATGATAAGCGTGATACTACAGACCAACATTACTATTCAATATGAACTCGCTCGTTAAATGTTGAATACATTCTTTTATGTTACTTTAATATTGTCAATGCGTTAGAGCTTTATGTAAGGCAATCTGAGTAGCACTTAGATAACAGTAATACTTAATGTTCTTGTGTTCTTGTGTGAAGGAAGAGTGATCAGTGTAACTACAGCAAGGGACATATCTTAGTTCCTGAGGTTGGTGGAATGGTGGTGCATTGGTAATGTAAAGAATGGTGAATATTTCTGATATCACCATTGCATATGGTGGTGACCATTAATCCATCCGCCTATTTAAAAAATTAACTATATTTTTTAGATCATACTTATGCTTACGTTATTAAAGTTATTAATAAATAAACATAATGAAAGTTAATTATAAAATATTTTAGATTTTATGATTAATTAATTTAAGTTGTAAGAATCTTGAACCTCGACCTTTTAATTAATTAACTTTCCATGATTTCAAATATAAATAAAAACTCGAGTAAAATAAAAAATATTTCACAAAGAAATTTGCTTAACAACGAGTATTTTTAGTACAATCAAAACTCTAATTTTATGAATATCAAGAATATTTTAATTAATTACCATTCTAAAGACTCTTGATAATATAAATATATATATATATATATATATATATATATATAAATAGATATATTTGCATTAAAACATATTATAATGGTACATTAATAGTAAAAACAAATTTTAGAGTTTAATAAAGATACAACATACGGCAAAACCTACGTAATAAGACCACATATATTTCAAAATAATTTGATCAACCCTATTATAATGACAATGATAATTACGCTATAATGATTTCATATAATTTTCTATCATTAAAAGAATATTTACATCGAAATTCATTACTTTCATATTTTGGTATCAAGATTAAAATCTACGAAGGATAAATGGCAATTACAATCTAAATAAATAAAACTTTGAACATTAATTAAATTATTAAAGTCGGATTTGTTCGACGAAGTTGATATTACAAATAACAAATGAACTCTTAAATCAATGAAACGAGACAAGGGATCGGTGAAGGCGTTAATTACGAATAATATAAAATATCACAGCCCAACCTAAACATAGGAAAATATATAATTTTAATCAACGTAAGAGAAAAACGAGATTTGTTAAGATAAATCGGCAAAGATATAAATATTCATTGAAAATGGCGTTGACCTTGAAACCGTAGTTTAGTTTTAGTTTATCTAGTATTTATTTTCCAATAATTCCATTCATAATATAAAATTCAAATTTATCATCTATACATCGATCTAATTAATTTTAAAGTTACATATTGCTGTTTTTTTTTTTTTGAAGGGCCTAATCTACGTTAGTTTCAATTCAAAATTTTCTATGTATTACATAAGTACTACACATATATACACTGTTATTTTTTTTACTAATATTGAATTAAATTTACGCTAACATTAGTTGATGTAGTTAAGTTTACAAAATTAAATCAATGAATGATTAAAACAAAACACGTTGGACGGAGTTTAACCGAAGTTTACAAATTCAAATGGGTCAAAATATACGTTAAATTAAAATAATATTTTTAATACAAAATAAATACGAACACAATTCATTGTCTAAGGAATACTAAAACAACAACAACGATGAGATATGAATTTGTTTGTTGTAATATCTATAGAAGTCACAACCGTATATTATTACTTTTATTAAAATTACATTTTATATAATATTTTTATAATAAAATGTATATATAATATAAATACATACTGGGTACATACGATGAGAAATGGCTATTAAAAAGTCGTGTGTTATTTTTTTTTAGATTTAATTCTAAATCTATTCTAATACACTTTGAGCCTTAATTACTTATTTAAAAGGAAGACACATTGACTTTATAGAGCGACATCCCATTAAGGAACCAAAAACACCAATTGCTCACGTTTAATGTAAGACATAAGATTTGATAAGGTTATTTTTTATTTAAACGTTGAAATGCAAATGGTGTTTTGAATAGTTCTTAAATTAAATGTACAATAATGAGATCGCGGAGTTATAAGCGAAGACACTATATGGACATTGACTGATAGATATTTTATATGAGGAATCGAAGATGTACACCGAAGTAAATTTCAAAATACGAATTTGCAAATTTTGAACGATCATGCTGTTCTAAATTTAAATGTATTAATTTAAATTGAATATATAATAATAAAGATACACTCTATAGGAATCGATTTATAAATAACTAATCACGTTACTAAGTCAGCTAGAGCTAATCATTTGACAGATCAATGAAGCACATCGCTCAAAATTTACGGTACAATTTTAACCATCGAATTATTAAAGGTTAGTATTAAAGGACTATAGACATCGTAAACAGATAAACACCACACTGACACACCAAAATCTAGTCGGTCTATTACAGTTAATAGCACAACAATTATTACGTTAAAACTCGAATTTTCTATTGAAGCGTTATTTGTCCCCATAATCATTATCATATCTCCCTATAAATGTTTAAATGAAATTATTTTTATATCTATATTATCATCACTTAGTTTTAAATCTACAACATTTATATTTAAAGTTTTATTTACATATATTATATCGCTATCTGCTATAAAAACTTGTTCATCAAAGTGATTGTTTATCTTTTATCCGTGCGTGAAAAGTTTTCAACGGTTTGTATTGAAATCATTTTAATGGAACATAAAAAGTTTGAAAAACGTGACCTTACATCGGATTGAAATTGATGAATATTTTATTGAGTCGTCGAATGTTTGAAACTGATCGAATATATAATTATGACTTATTTTAAAACTATTAATAGTTCAATTTGTTTAAAATTAAACTTAAAATTTGAAAGAAACTTGTATAACGTGTGGTGATATTTGTATTCGTCTACTTATTGCTATCAATTTTTACTTATAAGATAACATTTATAAATATTAATTGCTAAAATAAATAATCGTAATATATTATTTTTATAAATTAAAGCCTCTAAAACTAGTATTTACATTTTTGGCCTCCTCGTCTATTTCTGAAACATTATGTTTTAGGCCTACGAATCGGCTATCTTTGGAATTAATACTATTGTGAAAATGATCTATACAAAAACTATGTACATTAAAAAAATACACACCATATCATGTCTATATATTACCTTCTAACTATTATAAGAAATATTAGAAAACCCAACACAACTGAAATTATATTTCAAAAATAAATAATCTTTGAGATTCATGCATATTAAATACAAGACGATAGTCAATTCACTATTAACTTTATTATAGACATTTATTTAATCGATATTTACAACAATCGATATAAAGTTCAAAATTCAGTCATTAATCGGAATATGTACATCATATTTCGTTGAAACACTAGGCCTGTCAAACGGCTGTCACTTGATCATAGTTCGGCGATATTCAAAGGGACGCGAGATCTGATGCCCTCCTTGATGGGATAGGTACTCTTAGCTGAGCGGATCCCCGTCTATCCAATCGTTCCAAAGCATCTGAGTCAGACGCACCGCGCCGACAGAAGCTACAAAACGCGCATGCCAATGTATTCTTGAACGCATTACGAAAGTCTCTGTTGAAATACGCGTAAATGATCGGATTTAAGGCTGAATTAAAATAACCAGTCCAAAACATGATCACAGTCACAACCTCTGGATATGTACACGAATCACACAAAGACGTCGACAGATAGAACAAGAAGAACGGTAACCAGCAGAGGATGAAAGCGCCCATAATTATACCCAAAGTCCTAGCTGCTTTGTGTTCTCTTTTCATTTTCAGGATATTCCTGTCTTTGGTGGGAGTCGTGGCGTTGATATGCAATGCGCCGTTTTTGTCACCAACTTCCCTCGAATGACGATGCATGAGCATTGCGTTACCAGCTCTCGCGTGAAGAGCTTTCTCCTGGCGATTTGCTTCTTTGAAGATAGCGAGATAGGTGAATATCATGATAGTGCATGGTATCCAGAAAGATATTGAACTGGATATGACAGCGTATGGTTTGTTCACTTTAAATTCACATTGATTTAACTCCCTGGTTCTCATGTATTCGCTGGTGGTGTACCAGCCCATGAAAATTGGGGCGTAGGATATTGTTATGGGACTGAGCCATGTCGCTGCTAACATGACAAACGCCATCTGAAAGAAATGGAACATTATGTATATAATTTTTGTCATCATTATTTTTTTAAATGATATAATAATTGGCAAAATTTATTAAATTTTAATTCCTTATTTTTATTTGATACCTAATAAGAACACTTTAAAATATAATTCAAAAGCTTTTTACTGTTTAAACCAGTGATTCCCAAAGTGGTCCAGGTGGACCCCCAGGGGTCCACGTGAGACTTGCTGGGTTTCTACGTAGGCGTGAATAAAAAATGGAGATCCATAAGATGTTAATGGGGGCCCACGAAAATTTATCTGCTTTTTATAGTAAAGAGCAAAAATGTAAGCATAGTTTTTATAAGGGCCTACCTACATTGTTTTATATATATTTTATATTTATTTTGTACCTAACTAAGCAGATAATATTTTAATAAGGCATGCGACTGTTACTGGTCCAAACTTGCGTATTCGATTCCTGTACAGACTTGCAAAGCGCTATCCGCCCGACAACGCTTAATGCTTGTTCAGACATGAACTTGATCACCACTATAAATACTTGATGCCAAAGGCAAACTCATTTATTTGTTTCCGGAATTTCGAAAAAAAGGTGTGAGAAAATTTATATCAGTGTTCGCTTGTGCCGGAGAAAAGTAAGTACCTACCTTTTTTGTTATAGTACTTAAGTATTTTGTTTACGTGTACTAGTCGGTTGATCACAACTGCTTGTATAGATAGGTAACTTAGTAATTTACAGATATTTTAATTGTCCTCTTTCGATTTGAAGACAAACACAGCACGTTATAATCAATTGATTTTTCACGAGATATTACAGAGCAATTAATTTTGTAATTTTTCTTGCAAATAACTACTAATTTTATAAAACAGTAATTTCACAATCATTTTAAATTGATTTTGAAGTAACTTTTTTATCAAAACTATTACTTTTCGGAAAGAGCGAGCGGTGCGCGGGCGACGGGAAAAGGGCGGGGCTTGAGCTTCGATGCCAGTTTGTCACGTTTTAACAATGAAGCAGTAGACAAAAAATACGCAAATACACGGAGCGTGTGAATTCATTGATTTGATGAAATGTTAGTTATCGTTTTATGGACAATTTTGGGATTTCGACTTTTATTTTTTCCTACACAAATATGATCACTATTCGATACTGAGTACACCAATTTTTATTTGTACTATTAAAAATTAGTGGTAAATTAGGTACTTTAAAATTGATACCGTTTTGTGAAAACGTCTGCATTTGTCTTAGTGGTTTATTAGTTGGTCCCTTTACAAGCCGTAATTCTATTTCCGCGTGCTGACAAAGGCTTCGATGTGATACCTATATTCAGAAAAAAACTTGGTTACTGAAACATTATTTTTTTACAGGTAAGGTAACTGACACGAAACATGGTTACAGCAAAGAAAAAATGTCGACAATATAGTGTCGATTATTTGAAAAATGGTTTTGTTCCAACAGAGGCAGACAAACAATTTCCCATGTGCCTATTATGCAACAAAGTTTTGAGCAATGACTCTATGAAACCATCAAAGCTCGAAGATCATCTAAAAAGGTGTCATACTGATAAAATAGGTAAAGATTTAAAATATTTTCAAACATTGAAGGAAAAATATGAAAAGAGACCCACCATGCACAGTATGTTCGCTTCAACATCTCAAAGTAACAATGATGGCTTGCGGGCATCTTACAATATCTCATTACTTATAGCAAAATCTGGAAAACCGCACACTATCGGAGAACAATTAATTTTTTTTTTTTTTTTATAGTAGAGGTGACAAACGAGCAGGAGGCTCACCTGATGGAAAGTGACTACCACCGCCCATGGACATCTGCAACACCGGGGGGCTTGCAGGTGCGTTGCCGGCCTTTCAGGAAAGAGTACGCTCTTTTCTTGAAGGTTCCTATGTCGTATCGGTTCGGAAAAACCGCCGGCGAAAGCTGGTTCCACAGAGTGGTTGTGCGAGGCAGAAAGTGTCTTAAAAATCGCGCTGTTGTGGATTTTCGGACATCTAGGTGGTGCGGGTGATATTTGGAATTTTACCCGCTGTTGAAGAGGTTTTAAAAACTGTTTTGCACAAATCTCCATTTGACGTACTAAAAATAATTCCATTAAGTAACAATACTGTACAACGACGCATTGATGAGATGAGCTCTGATATCGAAAGTTTTTTGTGCAATCATCTGCAAAAAACTCATTTTTCTATACAACTGGACGAGTCAACGTTACCCGGTAATGAAACATTATTATTAGCATATGTCCGATTTATTATGGAGGAAGAAATTCACGAAGAATTGATATTTGCTAGAACTTTCGAGACTGACACTAAAGGCGAATCAATATTTAATGTCCTGAATATTTTTTTAACGGAAAAATCGATTTCATCAGCTCCTGCAATGGTAGGGCGATATCGTGGGTTTATAAGTCATCTCAAAAGAATTATACCAGGACTTATAGCTATTCATTGCGTAATCCATAGAGAACATCTTGTGGCAAAACATTTAAGTGACAGGTTAAACCAATCTCTTCATTTTGTAATAAAAGCTGACAACAAAATCAGAAGCAATGCATTGAATACGCGTTTATTTGCTCAATTGTGCGACGAAAATGATGAAAACTTCCAACGACTGCTCTTACATACTAAAGTACGCTGATTGTCGAAAGGTGCATGCTTAACGAGATTTTATTCTGTTTTCGATTCCGTATTAGAGTTCCTAGAAAGTAGAGATCCATATTTAAAAGAAAACTTGATCAAATTCAAAGCAAACATTGCGTATTTGACAGATTTGTTTAAAAAAATTAATGATACAGACTTGAGGATATCCATACCTACAGTCAACATTTAAGTGCCCTGCATGATGACTTCAAAACCAGGTTTGAAGATATGCTGACGATGGATATACCACTATGGATCATAAATCCATTTGATGGTTTCATCAATCTCTTCCATTTGGAAGTGGCCAATGTTGTATTACAAGAGGAGCTGCTCGAGCTAAGCACCAATGAGGAGCTGAAGGTGAAATTTAGAAAAGGCTACCAAACATTGTGGCTGCAAGCAGAAATACCCGAATAATATCCTGGACTGTGGGAAATCGCAAGGAAATTTTTAATAGCTTTTTCCTCGTCATACCTTGTCGAAAGGAGTTATAGTGCCGTTACAAACCTCTTAACAAAAAAAAGGAGCAAATTAAACATCACAGAGCGGGGGCATTTGCGGTTATTGCTCATAAAAATAAAGCCAAGCATTGATCGTTTGCGGAAACTCCATCAAATACATCATTCCCATTAATTAAAATTATGATCTGAACCTATATTACCTTATTAATTTTTTCTTGTAATTCTATTCTTTTAATAAATAAAGTGTTATAAAATGTACCATTTTTCGTTTTTATTTTACCTATCGTAATATAGGGACAGAACTCAGAAGCGACACAATTTTTATTTTTTGGCGACTTTAAGAATGTGGTAGAAATGTAGCAGCAGGGGGGGTCCACCGAAACCAGTAAATTTTTTAAAGTGGTTCACGAGAAAAATAAGTTTGGGAACTACTGGTTTAAACCTATTAACCGTTATTATATTTCGCTTGTAAAAGTTCTTGTGACGCTAAAATACTCACAAAGTTATAAGTTAACCTCCTTTAAGTAACCCTTTTAATCCTTTCAAAGAAAACTTCGGCGTAAACGATTATTAAAACGAATACACTTAAATGGATAACATTTTTCAGACAAACTTTATTATTAAGTTTGTAATGAACTGGGCTTTGAAAATTATAATCTCAACCAAAAGTTCATTAAAATAATGTTTAAATTGATCAAGTACCAGAATTTTTAATGTCTGTAACAATATAACATTCTTACGTACTTAAAAATTAATTAAAAATAAAACAAGCAATATTGAATATAAAAACTTTTTTCACCAACCTTTTTTGTCATCTTAATGGGATATTTGAGAGGTTTTACTATAGCGTAATATCTGTCCACTGATATGCAACACAGATGCAAAATTGAAGTCGATGTGAAATAAACATCTGAAGAGTTCCAAAGGTCACAGATAACAGGACCAAAGATCCATTCATTGTAAAACTGGACGCTAAAATTAAAAGGCATTACGACCATAGCGACGAGAATATCAGCAAACGCCAAAGATACAACGAAGTAATTTGTTATGACGCGAAGTTTTCTGAAAAGAAAAAGTCATTTAAATATTTGACAAATCAAATACTTATTATTGGCAAAATAAAATTCGATTGAAATAATCAAAAGATATAACAATTATTTTTAATAAAAATCTTTTATATCTATCTAAATCAGATGATTATCAATTCGCTCACATTATGATATAAATATTATTAATAAAATTTCATTGGAAGTACGACTTTGTTCTATAAGCAAATATTATGTCAATCTATAGAACATACAACAATATAGGAATCTTTATTATCACAGGCACATTTAAATTTAGTTAATGGCACATATTTGGAGTAAAAAATAGTTTATACTTCTTGCATTGCAGTCTATAGGCGCAGGTGACCAAATACCGTCAGATATGGTACCGCATGATAAGATTAATAATAAAGTATTAGTTACTTTATTCTACTATATATCAATACAATATTAAAATCGTTAACTAAAATTGTAACATGAAAATATGTTGTCTCAAATACTTCATTTAAATCCAAATAATATATACTAGAAATTATTAGGGATATAAACAACATGAGAAATTAAAAAACAATAAAAACATACAATCAAGTATGTTTCATATCTTGTAAAATTAATAACGTTACAAAGAAATATAGAAGAAAAAACAAAATAGAAATAACTTTGCCGTTTCATAAATTTAAATCATTTGTAAAAAATACATTGGTAAATAAGGCATATTATTCAATACAAGTTGGAGTTAATACGTGTTGACTTCCAGGCAGGATATATTACATACACTTATAATTGTATTTAACTAACATGACTGTATTATTAAATGTTTATAAAATAATTTAAATTCCAAACCGGTGGTAGCTTGACTTAATATAGTTTGTTAAATGACGATTCAAAAGTGCTTGTAAAAGCCTACTTGAATAAAGTATGTTTTGGTTTTTTATTTAGATTTTGAATAGCTTGACTTTTTAGAAGTCTATTGTAAAAGTAAAAGAACCAAACCTGTGTCGCATAACACTGACGATGACGAGGAGGTTTCCAAGCACAGCCATTATCACGATGAGCAACAGCACGGCTGTTCGCAGCTTGAACATAACCGCTTGGGTCCATTCTGAATCTTCCACGCCCGTCGCGTTGCTGGTCTCGTTCCGGGTAACGTTTACTTGATCCATAAGGGGCAGTCTAGATTCAAAATTAAATTTATTTTTAAATTAATGTACTGATTAACTAATGATCAGTAACTGTCAGTAAATATCCCAATTGACGATTCAAATTTACTCGTAAGTCTTTAAAAATTTAATATTGATATTAAATTGTTTTTTTTTTTACTCCACCACCAAGCTCAAATGCCAAGTTGGTAGATACACGTGGCAGCTTTTTAGTTGACCAAGCATTTTTCTTCACGAAGTTCTTTCTTAACCGCCGAGTACAGGATGGATTATAAGGATATGAAAGTTAAGTAATGCATTCATTACTCGAAATATAGAATTTTTGGATATTTGTAAATTACTAAAATAGCAAACATATTACATATTCGTAGAAGACTAATTAGTTTTTATAAGTTCAGAAAAAAATGTCCCATGATCGGCTAAATTATTTTACAACGATGAAGATAAAGAGATACATACATAATAAATTTATGGATCCACATAATGTTCGCTTACTGTATTTTCCGTTGTTCGGTTTTTTAAATCTAATACTAAAAACACCGGTCTAAGTTTATATATAATCACAGAAAATATAGTCATTAAGAAAATACCTTTAACTTTCTCGCTTGTCTTTGTTCACTTCAGTTTCATTATCAAAAACTACCTCACTCCGTACAATATATTTATCTTCAATGATCATTCTAACTAGATCATCTATTGATTTATTATATTCTGGTAATTCGTCAAGTTCTCCATCCTTTTCTTCTTAACGGTCTCGGATGTTATTTCCACTATTCTTTTCACATACATTTTCAGCTATAGAACTTCATTTTTTCATCTTCTTCAATCTAGTCTTCGCATCCTTCCATGATATATTCTGAAAAGAAGAAAATATTTTTAATACGATTTTATTAACATATATTTACTGTCATTATTAGTTTCATTAGCAGCCTGTAAATCTCCCACTGCTGGGCTAAAGGCCTCCTCTTCCTTTGAGGAGAAGGTTTGGAGCATATTCCACCACGCTGCTCCAATGCGGGTTGGTGGAATACACATGTGGCAGAATTTCGTTGAAATTAGACACATGCAGGTTTCCTCACGATGTTTTCCTTCACCGCCGAGCACGAGATGAATTATAAACACAAATTAAGCACATGAAAATTCAGTGGTGCTTGCCTGGGTTTGAACCCGAAATCATCGGTTAAGATGCACGCGGTCTAACCACTGGGCCATCTCGGCTCATTATTAGTTTGATTATTGTAAAATCAAATTTAAAAACTCCTTAATTTGGACAGGTTTATAAAATTAATTTTATGAATTATAGTTCGAAAGTACAGGCGTTTACTTTCGTACTGTAATATGTATTTATGTGTTTAGAATTGTATTTATTAATAAGCCGAGATAAAAGCTTATGTTTTCGGGTCTCAGGAACGTCATTCGAACCGGTGGTAGGTTTTTGACAATCAATAAACAAATTTAAGGCTTTTACAGTGAAGAAAGATTTTGAATTTTATGAAAGTTAAAATATATAATAATTATTAATGATATTATATTATTTAATTTTTATATTATTTGAAATTTATTTCCAAATAAAATGCTTTAACTAGAAGTGTTACTTTTTGAATAGAACTGTTTTTGACAGATTTATTAGATCACAGTTCCATTTTATCGCTTCGAAATTGCAGTAATAGTAATAAAATTTGCTGACATTTTAACGTATTTGTATTTCGTATAATTTAACTCTTACCGGTGCTTAAAATTAGTACCATAATTATTGTATTTGTTTAATAATTATTTCATAGTATAAAACAAAGTCGCTTACCGCTGTCTGTCCCTATGTATGATTAGAAACTTGCTTTTAAATTACACAACGGTTTTTGATGCGGTTATTTTATAATAGATGGATTGATTCAAGAGGAAGGTTTATAAGTATAATACATGGACAATATAGTTGAAAAACACTGATAATTTTAGAGGTTTCTGAAATGATGTCGTAAATAAACTCATTTTTTGAGCTTACATTGCAAACGCTGCCTGAACCCTACGAGATAAAACAAAATAATGTACTATATATGTACCCTTTAAAAAGGTCTTCAAAAAAGTCCGCGATGGTTTATGTCCATCTCTTAGGGATAACCCATAATAACCATTTTTAATCCTTTACTTTTTACGAGAAATAATGGCTTTTTTTCGAAGCGATTTTAAGCAATACCCCATCAATGCTCATCCAATTAAGTACCTTAAACATATTTTGAATTAAATATAGATTAATATGGCCCTTTACAACATGTAATTTAAATGAATATTTTTTAAGATATTACAGTTTTAAAACAGAGGGACATAGCGATTTGTATTATCTAATGACTAAAAATCTGTTAACGTTGTAAGTCATTTTGTAGTATATTTAGATTCAGTATTGCACCCGTGCGAAATCAGGGCGGGTCGCAGTTTTAAATAATTTAGTCCTAAATCTGAGAAGAGATGTTTTTAAATTATTTACTTATTTAAGTGTCTTATAAATATTTTAATGAACTGTTAAAAAAAAAATGAGTTAAAAAAACAACTGTCGTGGCTCTTTTTTACGAAAATTTTAATAATTACTCTATTCCAACCATAAGAGAAAAAAAAGCCAAATAAACAACGTTTGACAGCAAATTGCCGCAATATAATTGGTCGAGAGCTTGATTAATCTACAATATTCACTATGGATTTGCGAAAAAAATGCATTTTGAAAGTCGACAAAACTTTTATCGGAATTTTGGAAGTATAATTAAAGTGGAAATAAGTAATTTAGTGTTATAGGTTTGTATTATAATAGAGATATATTAATCATAAAGTCTTAGTAGTGTACAATATAGCTGAGTTATTAGCAAATTGCATGAAATGATTTGCTGTCCTAGAAAGTGTTAAGTAGAGGACTTCAGTCAATTGGTGAGTTTCGTCTCCTATAGCCTATTCCAATGGAAGTAGGAAAAAAGATGAACAAACCTCAGATTGACGTATTCCATGCGATTTGCTACGTATATTATGTACTGCAAACAGTTCTTGATTAATATGACTTTATCTAAAACTAGCTGTTACCCGCGGCGTTGCTCGCGTAGAATATGAATATATTTATAAATTAACTTAAAATATTATGTTAATGTAAGACCCCTTAGGGTAGAATATTCAGAAACGCTTAAATACGTATATACTCATTTTTTATCAGTAGCCCAAAAATAAAGTCACATGCTTCTAACTTCAAAAGTGAGGGTCTTCCAGACTATCCTATATACGAAATGTCAACCCGATTTCTCACCTTAGGCGTAAAATATCCAGAAACACTTAAATTTGAATCAACTCATTTTTAATCGCTAGCTCAAAAATAAAATTTCAAGCTTCTAACTTCAAAATGACGGACTTCCAGACTAACCTGTATACGAAATGTCAACACCGATTTTTCCGTTTAGGCGTAAAATATCAAGAACGCTTAAATACGTATCTACTATTCCTTTTCTGGTTGGAATAGGCAATAACACGGTATCTACAAATAATTTTCGTACTTTAATTATTTGTAAGCATATATAGCGTCGAAAAAATAGTAGATAATAATTATGTTATTATCTTTTTTAAAAGATGAGTAACAATGACCATTTTTAAAGAATTACTAATATTCCTATTTACAATACAATTAACCCTAAAACTTGTGCTAGGAGTAGGGACACCAGTAATCAAAGGGGTCACGTTCGAACCTACGACTTCTAACATCGCTAGGTAAACCATTGTGCTATTGGTGCGATTTAATAATCTATATTTAGCCGCTAAGTTCACGCACACCAACATAATAAATTCCTCTCGTTTGTTTTAGTTCTTTTGTAATACGACACTCTAAATATAATCACTGGATATACAAATTGTCTAAATTTGTGCTATGTATAGAAAATTAAAAGCGTTTTCCTATAAAATAATTGGAGGCTTATTAAATCGCCAAACAATGTAAAGTACTGGAACAAGTAAATAAATAACATTAATTAAAATAGCGGAGTGATCTCTTTACAGGAAGACCCTATTAAACTAGTATCTGACAGAACACAGATATAAATTCAACAAGAATAACTAGCTCATATTTGCCGACTTAGGCCTATCGTAGCTGTATCTAAGATACATCCAGTACAATTGTTTTCGTTGGTAAATTAAGTTGTATGACGAATTGGGTTAAATTCTACTACATGTGTATCCAAAAACCAGCTCTGAAGCAATGTTATAATAACCTTCAAACATTCTCCTTGAAGGAGAAATTTATCAGGCAATATCTTACTTTAAAACATATTATTTATTAGGTGTTTCCCGCGGCTTTTCACGCGTTTCAGGGGGTTGGTTGTCACGTGTTAAGAAAAAAGTAGCCTATGTCAAGTTTTCTTCGTACCAAATTTCATCAAATTCGGTTCATTGTTTTGGTAGTGAAAGAGCGACAGACAGACAGAGTTACTTTCACATTTATAATATTAGCATAGACTTAGAGCTACCAACAAAAGTAAGAATCTTTTAATATATAGGAAAGCTAACCAATGATGGCGAAAATAATTAGTTTTTAAATCCCTTCTAATATATAAAAAATATTCATAATTTAAAAATCTATATTTCATTATAGAAATTGACAACTGACGACTTCTTCCAATTAGGAAAGGAAATGAAAAAACTCTTTACTAACAGACTACTTAAGCGCGTATAAACCAAAATTACTAATCTTTTACTTGATTAAGTAAAGGTAAATTCAATTTAAAGAATGTGTTTGATCAAAGACATAAAATAATACAATAACGAGACATAATAATAATACATTAATATAATATATAATATCGACTGTATCACGGCGAGTGCTCTGAGGAACTATTCTCTCTAATTCCAGCTTCCGCTTTCCTACACAGATCCACGCGTGCTGGCTCGCGATGTCACCGCCTGACTGTGACATCGATCCCACCGCGCACAAAGAAATTTGGCAACACTTTTCTTTGTCGCGCCGCCAAAAAACGAACTCTTTACCAGCACACGTGTTCCCCTCCTCTTGTAACCTGGGTGCCTCCAAACGAGGCGTGAAGAGGCATCTTGTACTGTACGACTGTACTAGACGACTGTCCTAGTCGTCTTCGCGTTTGGAGTCCTCTTCCATTTACCATCAGGTGGAGTGGAGTTATATATCTACCCGAAGAATATAAAAAAAATAGCGGAAATTTTGTGATATTTTTTCAATATTTATATTGATATAGGTATTGAGAAAAAGTTGGAAATTATATATACAAAAATGTAGGGGTACTATATAACTTTTTATCTAACAGTTGACCTAACGTTTATTTATTCATAATGCAATGTCTTTTCCAGTCGCGTTATATCCAGAAAGGTCCCGGACGTGACGTAATATTTAATTTCCTATGGAATTTCGACCAATAAAACTTCGACTCGGAAGTCTAATCAAATTATATGAGTGCTCCTATCGCTATTAACATATAAAGTTTAATATTTCCACTATTGTTTCATATTATATATATAAAAATGGTTGTATATATTAAATATCTGAGACATAGCGACAGTACATATACAATATGATGATTTGTTTAATGCAGATTTTTTTTTCATATACTATGTTATCACCGCTAGGTGGCGCTATCCAAAACAAACCATGATGAACCATGAACCATTGGCATATACATATGTATGTATACATAGGCAGTATGCGCTTAATGGGCTTTGATTGTACAATAGATATATTTTAAACCCAGGCAACCACCACTGAATTTTCAAGTGCTTAATTTGTGTTTATAATTCATCACGTGCTCGGTAAAGGAAAATGTCGCGAGGAAATTCTGCCACAAGTGGATCCACCAACCCGCATTGGAGCGGTGTGGTGGAATATGAAAGGGCTGTATATAATTTACAGGCTGTACATTTTGTTGTTGTATGTAATATTGATCAAATGTCTGATTACATATATATATTATACACGATGTGCGTGCAAATATACTCGTAGTTCCCTCTATTTTATATCATAGTTCAATATAATATTACCACAAGATATCTGGTACAGGACAAATTGTTTCGATATGTTTTGAAAGAACTGCAATCCGACTCGACCATCAGCAGGACAAACAGTTTTATATGTTTTTCAAGCACTGAGTATAAAAACTAGTCGTGCACTATGAAAAACTCGAATAAAAGTCACTGACCCAATCTAGACTTCGTATCAAAGACCTCACGACTGGCAATCCTATAGCCTACTTATTACACCTACGAGACAATTTATAACCGTATTATAGAGGCGATATAATTTACGTCTGACGAAACAAATGCGATAATCGTGTCGTAATTTAATTGAAATATCATGTTATTTAAGTTACAGTACAAGTACGATTCAAAATAATTATTCGGTAGTAGAGCTATGTTCAAGTCCGGACAGGTACCACCATCCCATCACAAAATAAATCGGAAGAACAGAAATAATTTGTATTGCTACGTATTGTTATATCAAATCAAATCAAAATATACTTTATTCAAGTAGGCTTTTACAAGCACTTTTGAATCGTCATTTAACAAACTATATTAAGTGAAGCTACCACCGGTTCGGAGTGTAGATTCTACCGAGAAGAATCGCCAAGAAACTCAGTAGTTACTCTTTTTCAACATGTAAAAATACAGTTATATGTGTATTGAATATATCCTACTTGGAAGTCAACAAGCATTAACTCCACGCTTTTTTATCATTTATATAATCTTGTATCGAATAAAATGCCTTTACCAATATATTTTTTACAAATGATTTGAATTTATGAAACGGCAAAATTAAAAATGTCTGTCAGCAAAGATAAATTTTCTGACAAGACCGGAAAGAGATAAAGTGTATCTTTACGTGCTTTCCAAGGCACGGAAGAATACAATTTTCAAAGTTTCAGACTCCAGGATGTTACTGAAAATTTTTCGTCGGACAAAACGCAAACTTTTATAGACTCGACTTGGACTTAAATACCGTTATTTCAAAATTTATACGTTTAATAATAACATGATATCTCTTCCATAATCCTTTTTATCTATTTATTTATAATCTTATCGATTATATGTAGCATATATCGATAATTTCACAGTCGGCAATCGCGGTTGCAGATCTTTATGAAACTTGAATGGGTCCATTACGGAATTACCTCTTTCGAAGGAGTTATGCCCGGACATACATAAAAATGTAAATAATTGAGAACTCCCTTTAGCAGTCGGATGAATGAACTAAAGTAACAGCTTATAAATGTTCCAGGGTTGGTAGTGAAGCTTATTCCATGATGCTACTTGAAGACGAGTCGGTGGATAAATATCATGGTATGTAGGTACCTTATTATATTTTCTTATCGATCGCGAGATAAATAATAACAACAAATCAACACATTTATTGATTTTTAATTAAATTAAAAAAAAATAGTTTTGCCAAATAACATTTTATTTATTTATAGTTATATAATATTTTATAGTATCGTGCTAAAATATTAAATATTTTATACTTGTAGAATTTAGGAAAAAAGAAAGAAATTATTTATAGTAATAAAGTTTGTTTAAAGCTGATTTAAGTATGTATTAATCCATTGAAAAACTGTATTCGATAAATCGTAATCGTGAAAAATGTCGATGTATCTGTACTACAAGTGCTTAAAACGGGATATTTACCATGTTTTTTGTCGAGTCTCGTGAACAACTCGTAGATAATGTCGAAATATCGAGCTCCACCAAATAAAAATAAAAAACATGGTAAATATCCCGTTATAAATACATGTATAAATTAAAATAACCATGTTAATTTATAATCTGATGTATCTGAATGTTTTCAATCTGAATTCGACACAAATATAATAATTAGAATATATTTAAATATTTGTCTCAATAGAGTGAGCATTGAGTAACCACGATGTTATCAAATAAGACGTCTGACCTGTTTCACTTCGGTGGCTAGGATTTCCTCTATCATAACACTGGGAACGGGGAACAGTTTTGAGTTGTGAGCACAAATAATAGTGATGCTAGAATGGCAAGGAAATGTCACAATTAACTACGATGCAGTGAATTCAATTTCAACATCTTGTTTAAAATTTGAAATGCAATTAAGATTTAATTCACTTTCGAACAATTCGCACATTTTAAATTTAAGCTGCGAAATATTTCTCCGAAATGGGTTGCATCTTCTTGAATAAGTTTTATGTTTAATGGTTTAGTACTTTTATCAGTAAGAACTTGGCTCCTCGTCTATAAGTATAAATTGATAAACAATTATTTTGAATGCAATTAAATTATTTAATTATACAGTTATTTATACCATATCATGAGCTAACTTCTGGTTACACCTGGAATGGTTTCTTTATCTATTATTGTATGGCATATTTTATTTTATATGTGTGTCAGCTGAGAACCCAGTTTTTCAGGCCGAGTACGTACCACTGAATATTCATATGCTTAATTTGTGTTTATAATTTATCACGTGCTGAAGAAAATCACCGTCAAGAAACCTTCACGTGTCTAAATTTATTGAAATTCTGTGACATTCATTTTCTAACAACCTGCATTAGGTGGACTAGCAAATGGACCACTTGATAATAAGTGGTCACCACTGAACATGACAATGGCTCTGTAAGAAATATTAACCATTTCTCACATCACCAATGACCCACCAACCTTTGCAACTAGAACATTATGTCCCTCGTGCCTTAGTTACTCTGGAACACTCACCCTTAAAACCAAACACTACTATAATAAGTATAGTTATTTGGTGGTATGATGTATGTTGAGTGGATGGTACTTACGCAGATGTCATTATTTTTGGCAAGACAGGTCTGCACAGGGTTTTATGTTCGCCCAGAATAAGGAATGGTTAATATTTTCTTAAGCTGCTTTTATGGTTTGTCAGCTCGTCAGCTCACTAATTGTAATAAGTTATATTTACTATTTTATGAAGATAATAATTGTGATATCCTTCTGACTGCTTTCAGTCAATATGGCCATCGAGGGAGACTATTGTCAACATTCCATTATCTTCGAGAAGCACAAAACTAAAACGTTTATCATACACATGTAAAACGAACAATTTTGGATTCAATTAACGTTGTGAAATATACAGCGTGTTTTAATAAGTCATCTCAGTTACGTCAATATTTCACAATTTAACCAATTTACCGTGTCTGCGCTCGTAGCCGCTGTTATTAATATATGTGTAATATTTTCTGATGTTACAAATTGCTGATATGTATTACCGGTGTAATGACATTAATGCGGTCTTATATTATTTACTATTGTTATATGTTTAGTTAATTTTATGGTTGATATTAGGATAGGAATATAAAAGAGCGTTAATATTTGAAGTTGGATTATAATATAGATTAATATAGCTTTTATTTTTTTATTTATTTTAAAATATTTATATGGCATGTATGTGGGAGATAATATTTTTAATTAAGTTCCGGTTGTGTTATAAAATCAAATGTCAAGTCTTTATAAGAAGCTCGACAGATGTCAACAGATCAGAAATGGTTTAGGGTTGAACACGGCACTATCTGTGCTCTGAACTGTTTATTTGGTGATTAGTCAATTTTTTTTTTATGATATAGGGGGTAAATGTGCAGGAGGCTCTCTTATGGAAAGTGATTACCACCGCCCATGGACATCTGCAACACCGGGGGGCTTGCAGGTGCGTTGCCGGCCTTTAAGGAATAAGTACGCTCTTTTCTTGAAGGTTCCTAAATCGTATCGGTTCGGAAAAACCGCCGGCGAAATGTGGTTCCACAGAGTGGTTGTGCGAGGCAGAAAATTTCTTAAAAATCGCACTGCTGTGGATTTTTTGAGGTGATCGCATTTTTTTTTCATACTGTTAAATATATAATTTACCTTAATTATGTTATATTTCAAATATCAAATTAATTGTTTTAAATATACTTTGTTAATTTATAAATTGGTTTTACTATTAATATGCCTTCCGTTCTCTCACATATGTGGGCCTGGTGGTGCAGGACGAGTGCCTATAGACATTAGGATTGTTATGAATATCAACTATTCCCTTTCGTAATCAATGCGTCAATCTTTGAACTAATATGTTATATTCCTTGCGTTTGTAGTTACACTGGTGCACTCACACAATAATTCTTCATTAAGCAATTTGCAAACGCTCTTCGCTTAAACAATAGGTAGGTAAATTGGCAATTGAGCCACCTGCTTAGTAGTCATCAGTGCTCATAGATATTTATTTATTTAATTTATTCATTTATACATAAAAGCTTACAAAACAAAATACTTATAGACACATCAGGTTTGTTATAAATGACTTAACATAGAGTTAAATCTACGTTCGTTATCTACAGAACATTAATGCCAGTTAAACATTTAATTATCACAACTTACTTAAAAAGTATGATTTTAGTTTCTTCTTAATGTTACGAAGAGCAATATGGTCCCGTACGTCAGTGGGTAGTTCAATAACTGGGCGAGGAACTAGGTAAGTGTTCGTACGCTCGTCATACCTATTGTGCGCTCGGAGTGCATAACCATATTAGAACTATTAAAAATATTTATCATACCTTACATTATCAATGTATCACTAATCTTAGGAACTAAGGCGGCCCATACATCTACAATAGTTTTGCACAATATTTTTGAATACAAACGTTCAATAATATTTAGCAATAAGATTGACAAACCATTCACTTCAATATTTTAAATATATATTAATATTTTTAAAATATTGCGCAATACTAAACCGACACAGTACAAAAAATACATATTGCGCGAAAAAAATTAAGCTCGGTCAAACTTCTGTTCAATCATTGCGCATTTTTTTAATATTATCCCTACACTGTTAATAATTTTGTACAATCAACTATACTGTGCAATATTATTGTAGATGTGTGGGCCGCCTAAGATTATATATCCCTCGCCCCTAGAATGTGGGTAGTATCTAACTCATATGTACAAAGTCCATCCATTAAGTAGATAAATAAAATACCTTATAAACTTATTTATATAACCCCGAATAACATATTGCTGACTAAATTGCTTCTCTTAGTAATAAAACTTATATAACATTCGGTGTCATTAACTTGGAATTATTCTTGATGAAGCCTAACTCAAGATAATTAGTATTTAGTGAACTCTATGCTTTAGTAATGGAGTGTTTAAGGTTAGTTCACACGGATATGATTAACGCGGCTTTTTGAATCATACTGTTTTAAATAAAAACAGTTTCAATTTTTTATCATAATCTATTTTTTTTATTAACATTATTCGTTCTTAAACTTTTTTAAAGTTGAATAATAAGTAGGCAGACTGGCGAATAGGCTTCCTGATGTAAAGTTGTCACCACAGTCCATTGGTACTGTAAGAAATATCAAACATGCCTTAGATAATCAACTATTTCATCGTTTATGTTCAAGGACAAACAAGTTAAATTACTTTGAAATATATCAATATTGTTTCTCAAATTATATCCATGATCAGAAATAAGGGTAATTAATTTGTTTTAAGTATTATTATACATACTATTGCTAACGTAGGAACTCAGTTCGTAAATTCAATCTTGAAAAATGACTTACGATGATACGATATTTTGTGTGTCTGACTTATTTCACTGTCTTGTTCTGTGAGGAGTTTTGAGTTTGTTCTCATAGAATAGCTCTACAGATCTAATTATGTCATACGAGAACTAAGAAAAAAAAAACGCAGTTATATTAAAAATTCTCTACACCGTACGCGGCGTTTTTAAAATAGTGTGGTAACAACTTTAGACAATTTATCATTTGGCTCCGAAAGGGCATTGCTAGACCGCGCCTTATTAATGGTGGTACGCGAACAGCTAACAAATTATTTTATTTATCTTAGCTAATTCGAGTGTATATTTTGTTATATATTTTTCCTTCACTCTAATTAAAATTGGTAGCGAAGGTTAATTGCTTATTATTTTTGGGATATATATACATACGTATATGTATAAGTTTCAGTGTGGCCCAAATATTGGCTTGGATGTTCTTGTGTAAAAGTACATATGCCACTGCTGGCCTAAGGCCTCCTCTCTGAAGGCGAGGTGCTGCTCAAATGCGAGTTGATACACATGTAGCCGAATGTTATTGAAATTAGACACATGCAGGTTTCCACGCGAAGTTTTCTTTCACAGATTAAGTAAATGGAAATTCAGGGGAACTTGCCTGCAGTCAATGTTGTGTGCATTGATTATATTTATTATGAAAATGCTAACTAAACCTAATATATGTACTATGCCTATTTCAATCGAATAATAAGTAAATTTAGACCAATCCTAAATTTACGGACCATATTTTTTAATATTATTTAAATTTATTTTAGCACAACAATATTCCACTTCAAAACTCAAATCCGATTTAATTGTACTTTAGATTCTATAATAACAAGACCATGCTTAATTTAGATTATTAAAATTCCTTATTAATTACATCACTTCAATGAGATATCAAAGATGTTTATTTGTCTTTTTGCCAACTGTATTTGAAACAATATACGTACTACCAATTTATAACGTAAAGGAGTTAGAAAACTTTATTGATACCTAATATATTACTGCCTCGTTGACTTATGGTTGAAACTTTTTTGGGGTTTTCTATCAAAAAAATCTCAGTAACAGCTCGGAGCCTATAAGTTGGTAACGTGTACACTCCCGAGCCTTGGAAGTCGTTGGTGCTGCGGTTGAACTCTTTACGGTCATTTGATTTTCCGTCCCTTCGAATTATGAGAGTGAAATATAGACGATGCACCCATATTTTAATATAAATATAAATAAATAAATATTGGACAACATCACATACATTACTCTGATCCCGATGTAAGTATCTAAAGCACTTGTGTTATGGAAGATCAGAAGTAACGACGGCACCATAAACACCCAGACCCAAGACGACATAGAAAACTAATGAACTTTTTCTACATCGACTCGGCCGGGAATCGAACCCGGGACCTCGGAGTGGCGTACCCATGAAAACCGGTGTACACACTACTCGACCACGGAGGTCGTCAAAATATAAGTATTTGTGCGCACACTTGAACATTATAATATTTCATGCGTCATTGGCTTCCCATTGGGATTGGCCGCCGTCGCTAAGATCGGTCAGGATGACATCATAACGTAAAATATCTAAATTATGTTCATTATAATCGCCACTAGCGTAATGGTTAATTATCCGCCTAACAATGTTAAAGTCGCAGGTTCGATTATGACCCCTTGTTCTTGTATCGTCTATATTCCTTACAAATAGGTATAAAGAGAAAATTGTAATTAATTAATGCCCTTGCATTGCTGTTATTATTTTTAAGAATAAAAATATTTATCGTAAAAGAGCCGAGATGCCCAGAGCAGGTTCAAACCCGGGCAGCCAGCACTGAATTTTCATGTGGTTAATTTGTGTTTATAATTCATCTCGTGCTCGGCCGTGAAGGCAAACATCGTGAGGGAACTTGCATATGTCTAATTTGAACGTGATTGTGCCACATGTGAATCTACCAACCAGCATTGGAGCAGCGTGGTGGAATATGCTCATAACCTTCTCCTTGAAGAGAAAAGAGGCCTTAGTCCAGAAATGGAAAATTTTGCACACTAAACGTGTACATGTTGTAGTAAATACATATGTGTCTAAACTACGTTGAACGTGTTTGAACATATGTAATTAAAAATTTGTATTAATTGTTGATTCCCAGGCATAATATATATAAATTGAAGTGTACATTATTAACATATTCTGTAATTAAAATTATGTAAAAGAGTAACTACTGAGTTTCTTGCCGGTTCTTTACAGTAGAATTTATTTTTGGAACCGGTAGTAGATTAACATTTAATCCAATACTGTAACGATTCAAACGTGCTTTCATGAGTCTACTTGAATAAATAATATTTATATTTTAAATTTTTGGTAATAAAGGATTTTTTTCAATTGGGATAGGTAATTGTGAATCAGCTTACCGTAGATCAGTGTTGGATTTTAGAATCCAACTTGAAGCTGAATGGAACCCTATTTGGGACACGATTGCAATCTATGCTTCTTAAATCTCAATCTCTTTTCTTTACTATTTATTGTGATTTTGGTTTAGATCGAGTAATGTATACTTTGTGTATTTTTGTCGGGCGTGTGTGTGTGTTTTCAATTGTAAAAATATTCGTCTTCCAAACAAACTTATCCTTATTCTTAAAGTAGAAAATTTCTTCTATGATTAGGTTATTTTTGGTTTAGTCAATCAATCGGGAATTTATATTTTATAAGTTCAGATAATATATGAAAATCTTTCTAAACGAAAGTAAATATGACAAAAGTAGATTGACCGATGACTTTTTGTATACCATCGAAACCGTTACTCAAATCTACCATCAACAAACTTCCTTATATCGGTCAGTCAACTAAATTTATGGACATAAGCGAGTTATTACATCACTTGTGTTATTTTAAATTGTAAATATAATTTATGATTACGATTTATATACTTAAACACGTCTTGGTAGAACAATTGGTAAATGGATCATGACTCGTGACTCTTCATACGGCCTCACTGGGCTTCACCGCAAATAGTTTCAAACTTTCGTGACGATCTCACTGATGGATATTTGCTTCACTGAATTCTCAGAAACCGATCTCTCATTCTCTTGTTTAAATACTTTATAACTTCCTTAACTTGAACTAAACTTGACGAAGCTTCCGTTTCCCGGACTCGAATGGCCTAGAGTAAAAGTACTGACAGGTCTAAACGGGGCACAAAGATATGAGACGTTCAAGCAAACTATATATTATAAACGATTATATAATTATATTGACGAGAAAAATAATAATCCGATATATATACATACTTAGGATATTACTTCTTAATGCATGAGTGAATAATTGTTGGTCTACCATTCAGCTTATAAGGTCAATGACCTCAATGTTCTCATCCACGGACTCCAAGTCCGGATCAGGTCAATGAAAATGATTTCCGGGAAAGTCCGGTTAATGTTTCCATCCCTCGTGGACGTAAGCACATAAAACCTTTGGTCCTTCACTTGAATTGGATCTTAGTCGGAATTCTCGTCCAATCGAATAATAAAAATTAACTAATAGATTTAAGCTAGGAAAAGTCAAAGAAAACAGGCGTAGTGAAAAAATACACCACAGAAACCTGAAACGAACCCGAAAAAATAGCCCAGCGGTTTTTTTTTTTAAATGTCAAAATTTGAAATTGTTCACGGTTATAATAAAGAAAAGGAAATACACAGGACAATTTTAATTCCTTAGGCATACTACTAATAACCTATAATTGCTGACAATTACGATTTTGTTTCAATTTAGTAATAGAGGAATTCGAAACGATTTTCGGTTTCTTGTTGTATAACCATATAATTTGACCTACAACATACATACTGAATGATATGCGATTCATGTTTTAATATAGCTTATTTCTATAAATATTAAAATCTAATCAAAAACAGATCAATTATCTTTATTCTAACCGAATATTTTTCTCATGTATAATTTCATAATGCCGACAAAAAATGTTAGTGTTAAAGGTACAATATATTCTGTGATCTGAGTTTATATATCTATATATTAAGACTTCACTAGTTAGGCTTAGAGCTTATTCCACTGAGCTGCTTCACCACAGTGAAGTTTAACTATAGACGTAGCATTTCTGAACTTGAAGGTTTCCTTCACAAGATAAGAATAGCTTATAACAATCCATATAAAACTAGTTTTATAGTCTAGCCAGGTTTCGTCTGCGTGTGAAGGTAAGGGTTTAGGTGTTAGATAGATCATTACAGGAAAAACTATGTGACATTTCAGATTATAATATTTATCTGTGCCAAGCTTCATTCTAATGTATAGCTGTTCTATCGTGACTTAGTAACAGCCATAATAATCATCCCTCCATCCAAAATTATACATTTAATATTGATAAAGCTAATGTTTTAATATTTTATGATATACCTTCATATATATATATATATATATTTTAAGCCTGTAGAATCTGTATGGATGAACGCGATAATCTCAGAAAGAAATGAACAGTGTAATTTGAATAAATCCATTTTCCTGTAGGTATTCCGATTATTGGAAAAATTTATCATGTAAAATGTATTGAGGGCATTTGTCGCATTGGAACGGCATAACTAAATTTTACCTTTGAGCAGTACTTCATCGACTAGTTTATGGTATATTAATACTTATATAATTGTCACAAAAAATAAACATAGGGTGATTCAGATTTGATTTCATTAAAATTTTAACATATACAATTTTCAAAGTAAAAAGTGATTTATGGAGTTTACTAGACACCGATTACTATCATTGTTGAAAAATAACTCAACAACAACAACAATATTTTTCACTACATGAAAGAACACAAGGATTGTTTACATATTTGCTTAAAATAATGTAGAATGATTATCACACATGTTTTCTTGGTTTGGGGTCATTTAAAGGGGGATTTAAGGTAAGTATTAACTGTGTCACGCTTTGTAGGAACGATAAAACAAATGGTCGAAAATATTTTTTATAAGACTACATTAAATGATAATATGCAATAACAATATGCCCAGTCTATAGATTTCCCTTTGCTGGGCTAAGGCCTTCTCCCTTTGAGAAGTTTAGGAACATGTGTATTCCACCAACCCGCATTGGAGCAGCGTGGTAGAATATGCTCCAAACCGTTTCCTCAAAGGGAGAGGAGGCCTTAGCCCATAACATAACATAACATAACATAATCAGCCTGTAAATTTCCCACTGCTGGGCTAAGGCCAGTGGGAAATTTACAGGGTGTTAATGTAAACAATTATAAATATAAATATACTAACCGTACCTTGCACGAAATTTATTTGGAACACACTTTCTGAACGCACCCGTAAACGTCAAAAATGGCCGCCCGTTGAACTGTCAGTGTCATTGAATTTTATTGATTTATTATCGATATATCTCGATTGTATGAATTTTTATACATTTGGATACATGTTGTTGACTAAAAAAATCGTTATTTTTTAACGATCTATAATTGTGGATAGGTTTTGGTCGGGTCTATTGTGGACCTGCACGACATTATCAATATAGATTACAGTAACTTCCAAAATAAGAGAATAATAAAACTAAAAAAATATATGATGTCCAATGAATGTAATGCACACATGCAAACTTCCATCGAAAATTGGTTTGAACGAAGGCTACTAAGTAGATGTTTTTTTAATACGTCATAAATCGTGAACCTCTGTTTACTTTTCATTGAATCAAGTCAAATATTAAAAAAAAAAAAAATTAATTTCATAAACATAAACTGTGAACCATTATTTTGTTACGTGCTACTACGGAACCCTTAATGGGCGAGTCCGGCACTTGGCCACTTTTTATTTAGAATTTAAGTTAATCTCGCTCAAGTATAAAAATAAAAATCAACATTTTATTATAAATCAAATTAATTAATAGCTATTTCGCTACAAAACGCCTTTTAAGCACAAAGGCTCTATGACAGGAATAAAAGTAAAAAAAAAACATAAGAATATATTTAGAAACCAAAAGACTTATGAACACTAAAAGCCTTTCAGGAGACGGCTCTTACACTGCAGAAATTAAATTAATGCTGTCTAAAATCTTGATACTAAATTAAAATTTTCCAACTATTTCATTCAAGTGTAACGAACCATGACGATCGTTTATTTTAACTAAATCAACTACTGACAAAACTATCTACTCTAAATTCCATTTCCCATCGCAAGCTGAAGCGAACTGCGGTTAAGAGAAATAATGAGTTAATTAAAGGAAAAGCACAACCAGCCTGTTATAAAATTATAAGTAATTAATTAATCTTTTGCTCGATAAAAAATACATAATAATTGCTAACCAAAAGCTAAATGTTTTTGGTTAGTAGGCTCTGAAATAAGACACTTTTGAATCATTGGGTTTGGAATCTATATTTAATTAATGAATTAATTAGACGGACGGGCAAATGTTGGCAATTGGTCTTTGCCGCTCATACATTGGCCAACAACAATGCGCCAACATGGGAACTAAGAGGTTTTGGCCTTGGTTTCTGTAGTTGCACTTGCTTACCCTTCAAATTGGAACATAATTATACTAAGTATTGCTATTAGCGGAAGAATTATGATTGGTGGTATCTATCCATGCTGACTCGCACAAAGCCATACCACCAAGTTTACATTCCCGTGCCACAAAACCATTGACAGGCGGATATACTGACCACTATGCTACCGATGAGCCGAGATGGCCCAGTGGTTAGAACGCGTGCATCTTAACCGATGATTTCGCGTTCAAATCCAGGCATGCACAACTGAATTTTCATGTGCTTAATTTATGTTTATAATTCATCTTGTGCTCGGCGGTGAAGGAAAACATCGTGAGGAAACCTGCACGTGTCTAATTTCAACGAAATTCTGCCACATGTGTATTCCACCAACCTGCACTGAAGCAGCGTGGTGGATTATGCTCCAAACCTTCTCCTCAAAAGGAGAGGAGGCCTTAGCCCAGCAGTGGGAAATTAGCAAGCTGCTAATGAAAGCCATTGCCCCGATTATAACATCTTTCTAGTCGTGTTTCATTTGTAGTCCCATCAGATTCTTACATCCCATAATTACAGACATAAATACAGCTTTTGTATTCTTTAATAAATATACTCAAGTTAATAAAAGGTTATTTGTACATGAAGCTATTTTAATATCATATGCCTACAAGATACTAGGTCAGGCTACGAATGAGTTCAAGCTACGAGATTATGCCTACGCACGATTTTCATGTTAATGTTTGAATAAAGTTTTATGTAATATATTATATACGAATTATTTACGACAATCTTATGGGGCGAACGTTATTGAGAATTTGGTTTGACCAGTGGTAGAGTTTCGAATTTATTCTACTACGTAACTGCATCTCATATTTGTATAGCTGTTATAGAAATATCTATGTAGTAAAAGTTTAAGTATACTTTTTTTCATTTTCAATAAGAAATTGGGTAGAATTATTATATTTATAAATAAAATAATCCCCTGAAACGGAAGTACTTCCCATTTATTTAATTCAAAGCGCTAAAATTCCGGACTCGAAATAAAAGCGGAATTTCTTCTAATGAAAACTCTTTATAAGAATTTAGAAAAGAAACGGAGAGCTTGATCAATGTAAAAGGAGCATAATTGGGCCAGAGCACAGAGTATGCACAAACCAGAGAATAAAATATTATTAATAATTACAATTATTTTTAAATTATTTTAAAAATATACGATGTCAATTAATTATGAGCAATTATTATTATTATAAAACACACAAAATGGTATTTATTAATTATGATTGCAGGTATGGATGTAATTGCGTCATGTAGCACTCTAAACCTAACTATTTAAGTTAACCGGTTAATGTTTTACCATAATTATTTAAGTTGTACTGCGCGATACGATGCTACCATAATTTTATTTTGCTTATGAATTGTATAAACAAAATTATTAATATTGTATTATTATGAAACACTGATTTGCTCATGAACTTTAAACTTTCTCAATTCACATAACATTTTTGTACGCACATTTTAATGTAAAATTGACCACTGCACAGAATTAATTGGTTGTCGTGGTTGTCGAACGAATATCAATCTTTACTTTTTTCTCAAAAAAAATATATTTAATCAACTATTTACAACTGAACGACCCCCCCCCGCTGGCTCGACACGACCGCAATGAACTATTAAAGAAAATTAAACGATATTAATGTAATGAATACCTTATAGCACTTAGAAATAACGTAGCTTTATACCAGTAAAAATACTTACGATTAGTCATGATATTTAGTTTCGGAGAATAAGCCCTACATACAAACAAACAAATTTTACCTCTTCCTAATATTATATAAATTATTAAGTTGGAGCTTATCCCGCCATGCTATTGCGGGTTGGTGAATACACATGTCACAAAATATTATAGGTGCAAGTTTTCTTAGAATGTTTTGCGTACGATATAAACACACGCCAATAAAAGTTCGCCGTTAAATCTTCAGTGAAGATTCACGTATTCCAGCTACTTAGTGGTAGGGCTTCGAGCAAGCCCGTCTGGGTAGTACCACCCACTTATCAGATATTGTGTTGCCAAACACAAATATAGTATTGTTATACGGTTTGAAGGGTAAGAGCCACTGTAACTACAACCACAAGAGATAATATCTTAGTTCTATTTAGTCTATGGGTGGTGACCACTAACCATCATGTGCCCGTCCGCCTACTATACCATAAAAACAAAGTTAATGATTCGATAAGCCCAACAAGATTATATTATAATTTAAAGTATATTTGTAAACATAATTTAGTTTCTTCAAAAATAACCACAATTTTCTCTATTAAACTGGTACTCTATATTATAAATGACAATTTGCAAAGTATTCCACGAGTCGAGCGCTCGAATTGAGTTTTTTAGCTTTTTACCTTCGAATTATGTCCGCATTCAGAGAATAAAAGTTAATGAGGGGCAGCGTTCGAGATTTGGACCTTTTGCAGGTTTTTAATCGGTGAGATATTAATAAAAAAATAACCACAAATTATTTTTAAATTCATTTCGAAATATAGAACGTTATATTTAAATATCAAATCATGATACACGGTAAGTCTTGACCTGTATTTTTGAGATAGCCTTTAGGTAGCGGAGCCAATCAAGCGGATGGAGATAGCAGTAGAAAATAAGTATAATTTATATTATATGAATTCGAAATTTTAATTAGGTACTCACTACAAGATAGCGTACTATATTTACGGTGGTTTAATTACAAAAAAATAATATATTATGTACATAATAACATACATAATCAGCCTGTAAATTTCCCACTGCTGGGCTAAGGCCTCCTCTCCCGTTGAGGAGAAGGTATGGAGCATATTCCACCACGCTGCTCCAATGCGGGTTGGTCGAATACACATGTGGCAGAATTTCGTTGAAATTAGACACATGCAGGTTTCCTCACGATGTTTTCCTTCACCGCCGAGCACGAGATGAATTATAAACACAAATTAAGCACATGAATATTCAGTGGTGCCTGCCTGGGTTTGAACACGAAATCATCGGTTAAGATGCACGCGTTCTAACCACTGGGCCATCTCGGCTCCTAATCAAATATTATGTATTAATTAGTATAATTATGCATAGTACATGTGACAAAAGAGGAACCTCTTTGCGTCAGAAATGTTTCACTCACACGTTACATGGAGAAATGTTGCGCTTAAATTATAGAAGTTTATTTAGAACAATCCAAAAGAAAATTCGTTTAAAAAAATTATCGTCATTAAAATTAACTAGATCGTATTAGAGGGAGAAACAGTTGCGAAAATTCGTTCGAAATACGTATACGTATTTAATGTTTGAGAGGAACAAAACTTTAAGCCGATTAGAACGCTGAAAATCATCACATTGTGACATTCGAATCTCATTTTATATCACCTAAATGTGTTACCTAGTTTATTGTATTTACTAACTACCTGTCCCAACTTCGTAGGGGTAGAAAAAAAGTTTACATAAAACGGTTATGGTTTAAATTATGGTAAAATTGGTGATTTCAGTATAGTCACAGGTATATATGATAAAATCCTAGGTCCTATACTTGATAGTGCATAGTTATTTTTTTAAGTGGGATTCTTCTCATAGTACCAGTATTTATTGACGAAAGTTATAATTTTCTAAAACCTTATAGAAATCGATTATCTTTGTTCATAAAAACCGGTCACCCAACATAATAGCTGAATGATAGGCTTCGCAACAAGATAAGATTACATTTATGTATGTATACCTATACATGGCTTTTTTTTTCTTTTTTTTATTTCAACATAAATTAACAGAAATTTTTATCAATATTTTTTTTGTTTTCTTTTTTCTGTACAATTTTGATACACGTAAAGTAATTATGTCGGTAATGTTTGTCTGTCCTAAATAAATATTTTTTATCATTATTATCCTAACTATTTTTAGATTTATTAGGATTTATTAACAAAAATATATTGGGTATATACAACTTTTTAAATCTAAAAGCATATACGTCCATATTCAAATGGCTATTTGTAAAGAGAACCCATAAAACACTCCTCCACAAATCTCTAATAAAAGCAAAAGAAGAATGACATAAAAATGTTTTCTTTGAGGGATCTTGGAATATTACCCTTGGAGGTATCAAATATTTATTTGCCATTGAAGGGATTAAATGTACTTAAGCCATTCAAGCTGAAGGGAGGTTGGATATTATATATTAAATATATTGCTGTGTATAAAATCTAAGTAAATTTTAAACAAAGGAACCTAATAAATATATCCAGCGGATCAACGAAGATGATTATTTTTAAGAATAAAAATAAATTTATTTTGATGATATGGTTTTATGCAAGCCCAACCGTCGTGTCATCATCACATATTATACTGTAAAACAGTACTATTCAGTATTATTGGGTTACGGTTTGAAGGGTTAGTGCAATTACAGGCACATGGACATAATTAAAGAATAATTATATTAATTTATCGTTAATATTTTTTATAGCTCTGATTTCTTTGGATGTGACCACTTACCCTCAGATTGTTCATTTATCTGTCTGCCTACTACTCGAAATATTTATAATATAATTCGTACAACATATAAACAACAGTGGACATAATACTTCACCTTGTGGAACTCCTGTAAATTAAATTTACGATAAGGAAAATATAAATGAAATTTTACAAAACATGAGGTTATATTTCTGATTTCAATGGTTTTATTTTTAATCCGACATAATGCGAATAAACAGGTCAACCAAAATAAACAAAACGTAAGTACTAAATGTATAGAAAAATCGCTGAGCAAAAAAAAAAAAAAATACATCAATTGTAATGCATGTTTGATGTGTATTCATTATATTTTCACGACGCTGTGACATTTGCGCGATTATATTCAGGTATTCTGGCATGTTTCACATCCGCAACGCGTCACGCGTCCATTCTCTGACCCTCAATCACACGGAACATAGAATTATTTATGTTATTTTATAAAAACAAAATTTTTTACAAAATTTTAGATCGGGATTAGGGCATCGATAACTTGTATAGTGTCCAATTTGACTAAACTGCTATATAGATATGAGACAATATTTTATAGAATGATTGTCTGTGCATTAACTGTCGTGTATATGGTCAGAGGAATTATTATAAAATCTAAAAAGTTCTTTATTCAAGTAGACTCATCACACTTGACACTGTTGAATTAAATATAAAGCTACTACTAATAAAGTAGATTCTACCGAGAAAAACCAGCAAGAAATTCTATGGTCACTCTTTTCAACCATTTTCATTACAGAATATGTCAATAAAGTACAATTAGTTTAATATATTTTACGTTTATTTTATCTTGAATATAATCTGGTATTGAGGAATATTTATCAATGTTTTTTTATGGCATGAGCTTTAATGAGTTAAATAGTTAAAAATAACCGTGGAATCTTTTTAAAGACTACCATGCCCCAAGCAGGACGTATTAACTTTACATAGTCGGTGTTATTAGTTTATCTTTCCTCTCCGTGTCTATACAATTGTCACCGTTTCTTATTAGGGAGATACCTAATGATACCGACACAATTGTAGAGTATCTATGCGTTGGTATAAGTCGTGTACACAAGCATCTAAACAACGAGCTTATATTTTTCGTACCAATAATATTTTATTAAACACAAGACATCTAGTTTAAAGTCAAAGTCAGTCTTTATTCTGCACAGAAATGTTACATTTGCTTTTTTTTATTATCAAGAATCTGTTACCGGTTCGAAAATAAACATTTCAGACCTGAAAATAACTGGCAAAAGAAACTCAGTAGATTTTTTTATATAGGATGTCAAGATAAAAACGAAAAAATAAATGTTTTGTCTATACAGGGTAATTTGCTGTGATTTAGTTATTTCGGTGATGATATCTCTCGTAATTAATCTTAAAGGAATGGCTAGTTAGCCATTTGACCCCCATTTATACTATTAATCATTTGTACTAAGCACTTTTCTGTACTATGATATTAATTATTCTCGGGACCTTCACAGTTAGGTGCAAAGATCATTAGGCGCAAGATTTATGAGATTATTTAGTTATTAAGGAAACCAAAAAATCGCCCTTGAAATGTCCCACATCTAGACCAGTCTTTCAACGAAACTGTTTGGAACCACGCTGTTAAACGTTTTTCACGTGATCGTTTTTTAATTATGTCTTCCTTTATCGCTTAATACAAACCTGTAATTAGTATATCAAAATGTTGTATATCGTACCCACGAGAAGCCGGGATCGGAGACTATTTGAATTCAAAATATAAATTTTCAATGTAATAGGTCCAAATTAACAAAATTGAACCCGAGTCTCCTCAGTAATTATACAACTAATTTACAAAGAATTTAAAGCGAGTTTAAAAAATATATATTTTGCAAATTCACTGTGTAAATGAAGTTACGGTGTGATAGTCAGCGATAAGCTCTAGCATTAATTTGGCATTAGCAACAAAACAACAGCTATAGTTTCCAGCGGTTTTTGATACACATGCTATTTCTTTTGATCGTAAGTTGTAATGATCCTGAATCACGCTATTGTTTGGTTTTTCTTGAACTATATAAGGTCGGGTGTTGAAACGGTGTTATTATTTTAAATTGATTCCTTCCATGGGGAAAATAGGGCGGATTTACTTCGTTCTATGAATAGCAAATAACAAAGTTGATTCGATCGATTTATTTATAAGACAAACTTTTTGCCCCACTTTAGCCAAACCAAAAAGAAAAATATGATTTCCTTAATACTTTGTTTGAGTATATATAAGGTATCGGAAAACCAATGAGCATATGCAGTCCATTGGTTTCCTGACATCTTGTAACCTATCATATTTTGACAAATCTAGTACCGTTAAAAGTGACTTGATCGTTCTTAGGTTATAGGTCACGAGATGTCATTTTATATTGAATATGGCGCTCCCTAGAGGACATGAGGCCATATTCGAGTGCACGAGTTACATTTATATTATCCACTGCGTGGTTTTAAAACATAATTTCTCCCACTGGTCACAAAGTATTTTCCTCGATATAAAACAATATATTTCCTAATGGCACCCGCAGAATGGCCATAAAGATTATTGGGTCTGAAGAAATAATAGCGAATTTGTAATTTCGAAATTTATGTAAGAAATGATAAGTTTGTATAGCTGAGTTGGCAGGAATAATATTTATAGTTGGAATGAGTTATTTTTATCGGTTTAGCGATATCGGGGCAGTACTGCGGAAAGCCGAGATGGCCCAGTGGTTAGAACGCGTGCATCTTAACCGATGATTTCGGGTTCAAACCCAGGCAGGCACCACTGAATATTCATGTGCTTAATTTGTGTTTATAATTCATCTCGTGCTCGGCGGTGAAGGAAAACATCGTGAGGAAACCTGCATGTATCTAATTTCAACGAAATTCTGCCACATGCGTATTCCACCAACCAGCATTGGAGCAGCGTGGTGGAATATGCTCCATACCTTCTCCTCAACGGGAGAGGAGGCCTTAGCCCAGCAGTGGGAAATTTACAGGCTGATTATGTTTATGTTTATTATATACTGTGGAAATATGTTTAGTGGATTTGATAACACAGTTATTAGAGTAGTATTTTTTAACAGGCATCTTATGTATTAACAGCGTGAGCCGATTTTTGTCCGAGTGATTATGGGATGATAGCTGCACATAAATAAATTATGGTCTCATTTTGAAGAGCTCCAGCCGTAGATGTGCTGAGAATTTAAAAGAGGATTTTCGGTTTCAATGAAATCAATTTAACAGTTAGAATTAATTTGAGACAGTGGAGAAAAATTACTGGCCGGTTAGAGAGCGGTACTACGGCTGTATAAGAAAAAAAAAATGAAAAACGTAAACAAAATCGAAGCAAATCGCTATTGACAAACTCCAATTCAAACTGAACTAATGTGTTCTATTTGACATTACAGATTTAATTTAAATAAGGTTTCATCATTCTGGCGCCGAATGTAGATGAGTGACTTGCAGTTTACAGTGAAATGAAATCAAAACAAAACCTGCCATAGGTTTCGATATTCCTAAAAAAAACTTTTGAATAAGCGCGAAGTATCGCGGGAGATCCACTACTCTATCTTAATAAGTTATTTCCAGAATATTTAATTCCAGTGAACGAAATCCAAGGTCAACCTTACTGTTTAGCTAGCTTCTAACCCTCACATAAGCTATTCTGCCACTAAACAGCAACTAAGTCTCGGGCTGTATTCAGATTTGAATGGCGAATGAATTAGTATCATTCATTCAATGAGTATAAATTGTTCTCAAAGTATAATATAATATGAGTATTTATATATTTATTAATGTGTTAAATGTACGAATCTGAAAATACACCTCTTAATAATAATAAATATTGTATTTAAACAAAAGCATTTTTTTTTAAATAAACAATACTTTTTAGCGTATTACTAAAATCAAATTAATTTGGATATGGCATCTTTGAATATTATTTTAAGCTGTTCTTGCTGTAATATTTTAAAACAATACTAATTATATAGATATGATAGTATATTAAAAGTATACGCGATAATTAATTGTATAAGATATAATATATAAAAGATATATACAAAATACCTTATATACCTAAGCCTACACGACCCTGTGAGCACTCATTGACCTAGAAAGAGACAATATGGCCTGATGGGCGCGGGAATTCTGGCTTTTACGTTTCTAGTATTTTTAGTCTATGTCGAAAGATTTCAGTTTGCCGCATTGATGCTTTTCGATATAAAAAAATAAAAATATCGTAAACGAAACCACGTCGATTGTTTTTTTCTGATTCGAAATTCTAATAAATTTAAATATCGAATTAAATTAATTCAATTAAATAAAATTAAAGTTTCGAATTCGATATTTGAAATTCGAAAAAAATATAATACTTTTAATTCCTAGCGTCTATTGATTTAATGAAATTGTGGCGTCACATCAGTTTATAACGTTGAGCCTTAGTCATTTTCGTCATTCCTTGTTTTTAAAAATAAAACCTCTTTATTGTAAACTTCTTTTATATTAACATTAGTTGTATATATATTATATAAATTATTTTTAAATCTATAGTAGTATAAAAATTTCGAATTTTGATATGAAGCAAGCTTGAAGCCTAAGAGATCAGCTACTTTTTCTTAAAACGCCCAAAACGCGAGCGAAGCCGAGGGAGGGTCTTGATATAAAAAGGATATTTTACCGATGTTTGGAAACTTGGCTATTAAGTATTGATTCGGGTATTTTAGTTGCTTTTCCTGTTTATCAGATATCTTCTGATTGACCGTGTTTTTTCTATTTATGTTTTTCACCCCAGCGATTTTTATAAGGTCACTCCATATCCGACTACGTAGCGCCACGAAAAGGGTATTTATTATTTTTATAGACGCAACTAAAAGGATAAACTAAGTTTATGATCAACGATCTACGCTAAAGCTAAATATTATTTAGTTGAGACATTTTGAAGGTAAATTCTTTTTTTAGAGATGAAATTGTTCACCAAATATAATACAGTAACCATTACATTATTATATTACATAAAATTCATGTATTGAGATATAATCTTATATTTATGTTACTGTAAAAGCTCGAACTAAGGTAAATCTTAAGATTTTCCAGTAAAACCTAAGATTTACCGACATGAGTTGGTAAATGTAAGTATTTATTATAAAGGGACGACTTTTTTTTACCATTCCAATCTAACCTAACCTAACATGTAAATCCTAAGATTTACCAAGTGAATGATGGTAAAAGTTCGAATCCCAAAGTTTTATGGACATTTACCATTCACAATCGGTAAATCTTATGCTTTTACAGTAACATATACAAATAATGGAATTCGCGAATTCGACCGGTTCGAATTCATTTCGCGACGAAAATTATTCAAGAATCTACGAGTCTTATTAATAAAATTAATTGGTTCTTATTTTAGGACAATTTTAGTAGAAAATTTGAGTTTAAAAATGGCAGCCTAAATAAACACTTAAAGATATTGGCGCTGTGTTAATACAGTGTCGTGTTACAGTGTCTAGATTATGACAATGGATAAACGTTTAACTATAAAATTTAAAAAAACTAATAACTGTGGTCTGATTGTATGGAAAAACAAGACGGGTGTATTTAGAAGAACTTTTATTATCTTTTTTATACGACACAGTACCACAACTTCAAAAAATACTTTTTAAACACTTGGTACAAAATATATCATCACTTAAATAATTAGTAATAGAAAACCGACTGCTTAAAAAAAATATATTCTGAAATTGAAAACAAAACAAGAAGTCAATAAAATATTAAATAAACAGTCACTTTTATTTGTTAAATAATTTTGTAAAATGGAATACGTTCCAAAATTTTAAATTGTTTATTTTCTTAATTAAACGTTAAAGCGAATACATTTTATCGATAAGCCCACGTAATAAAGACGATGTGTAATTACAGCGTTAATAAGGGAGACGACACACTTGGATACATTCCAAGGTACAACATTATTACATTTCTCGGAATAAAGTTTACGATCCATTTGCTTGTACTTGTTTTATGATTAATCTTCAGAAGTTGATGACATTAAATACATTTTAAATTTCAACGACGGTACTTCGTTAATGTAAATAAGTTAGAAGGCAAAGCGACTTTCGAATTCGATTCGATACGAAACGAGTTCTCACGTGAAAATTTTATCACGTTACGTTTTAAATTATGCCATAACCATTGGTGGTTTCTAACAAATAGGCTCGAAGGTGTTAACTCAGGGATCAGTATATAAATATTTGCTTATGTTAATAGAGCCTTTATGGAGGCTATTGTTTTAATTAAAAGTAATTGTTGATACTTACTCTGTATACAGTTAGTAGTGTGTAATTTATAGGCTTCTATTTACTATTTGTCATCTTGTGTGAAAAGTCATAATCAATTCAATCGAAAAATAAAGAATTTTATTTGTGCTCAATTCTAATCATACGGTTTATCTTATTAATAATTATTTATTATATAATAGTTTAAAAAATGTATTGTATTTCGTATTTTTAATTATTATGCTTATGTTTAATTCATATTTTCAATAATTACATTGTGTAATATGATAATGGACGGTGAGACTACCTGTAAGTAGTAGAACTTTTGCCTGGATAATTTTGAAATGTAATTTTTTATTTTGGATGTGATATTATATCTACTTTTTTATTTTTATTTGACGACCTCCGTGGTCGAGTAGTGTGTACACCGGTTTTCATGGGTACGTCACTCCGAGGTCCCGGGTTCGATTCCCGGCCGAGTCGATGTAGAAAAAGTTCATTAGTTTTCTATATTGTCTTGGGTCTGGGTGTATGTGGTACCGTCGTTACTTCTGATTCTCCATAACACAAGTACTTTAGCTACTTACATTGGGATCAGAGTAATGTATGTGATGTTGTCCAATATTTATTTATTTATCTACTGTTGGTTGTCCTAATGAAAATAAAATAAAATGGATGGATTTTTTTATTACAAAGAAAAGCGTTATAGAGAAACACATAACCAAAGAGAGGATAAAAGTAAAAAAGTAAGTATGTAAATATCAGACGAGAAGATTACAGCTTACTCCACCACGACGCTCCATTGCGGGTTTGTGGAAACACATGGGGCGGATTAACAACCGGTAAACGCAGATTTTCTCGCGATGTTTTCCTTGAAAATCGAATAGGAGATGAATTCATTATAAACACGAATTAAACACGTGAAAATTCAACGAGGCTACCTTGAGTTTGAACCCGCAATGCCATCTTGCGATGGTAAAGCACGAAGTTCAACGTTGCTATATTGTCGTAACTATTTCTTGCGCTTTGTGTTCAACCTCATCTAATAGGATATTCCTATATATTATATATATTAGTCCGTATTCTTTAAATATCGCTATGTAATTTAAAAATGTTTTTTTTTTTCTTTTTTTTTATGTCATAGGTGGCAAACGGGCAGGAGGCTCACCTGATGGAAAGTGACTACCACCGCCCATGGACATCTGCAACACCGGGGGGCTTGCATGTGCGTTGCCGGCCTTTCAGGAAAGAGTACGCTCTTTTCTTGAAGGTTCCTAAGTCGTATCGGTTCGGAAAAACCGCTGGCGAAAGCTGGTTCCACAGAGTGCTTGTGCGAGGCAGAAAGTATCTTAAAAATCGCGCTGTTGTGGATTTTCGGACATCTAGGTGGTGCGGGTGATATTTGGAATTTTGACGAGATGTCCGAAGGTGAAATTCAGCAGCCGGGATTAATCCGAACAATTCCTCGGAACATTCCCCGTGATAAATTCTGTAGAAGATGCAGAGCGATCCAACATCTCTACGCAAAGCCAAAGGATCAAGCAGATCGGAGAGGGCTTGATCGTCGATAATTCGAGCCGCTCTACGTCGGATATGGTCAAATGGAAGGAGCTGGTACTGGGGAGCACCCGCCCAGAGGTGAGAGCAGTATTCCATGTGAGGCCGAATTTGCGCCTTGTATAGTCTTAGACGATGAGCCGACGTGAAATACTGTCTTGCCTTGCTGAGCACACCGAGCTTTTTTGATGCCAATTTGGCTTTGCCTTCCAATTGACCGCGGAACTGAACGAGGCTCGAAACATCGACGCCAAGTATTCCGATACTAGCTGTGGCGGCTAACGGAATGTTCTCGAATCGTGGAGATACGACAAATGGTGTTTTTTTAGCAATTAACGCGCAAACTTGCGTCTTTTTGGGGTTGAAATGGACTAGGTTTAGCCGACCCCAGTTCGAGACTTTGTTTAACGAAGACTCGATTTCAGACACAAGTCTCGGTCATTCCAATTTTATTATATATATACATAGATTACACCATTTTTTTTTTATTTTAAAGTGTCTACATTTAATTAGTTTTACAATAATTGTTGTAATTTCATTGAAATAAAAGCAATGTATCATCATTACATCTTAACAGTGATCACGTCGACGACTGTACTAGTGTTCACTGTGTTATAGACGACAGCATGTTCCGCCCAGAATTACACGCACAATTTAGCGACAAATTATTGATATCTCTTTAAACATTTATTTAATTCTCCCTACTGCAAGTACTCGTAAATTTGGAGTCGAGAAAGTTGAGTTGTTTTGGAGTAATAGATTCTTCTGCATTGAATTACGTTTTTATTGAATAACAACATTAATATTATTTATTATTCTTCTAGTTTTCAGTAGTAATATCGACATTTATTTTAATACAACAAAACGATGCTAATGTGTCAGTTCTCGTTAAATTTAATGATCGGAAAAGCGCGTTGTTGCTAATAATAGAGGTCTTAGCCCAGCGCTGGGAATCTTACTCATTACTTGGATATTTACTTTATACTATATATTTTACTTTAATAGATATTTTTTTGTTATATAGATTAAATCGTTCATAAACAATTTTACAAGGGAATATCGATACGATGAATTATGTAGGTAAATACAGGCGTAGCCCCTTTTAATATCAACATAATAAAGTTACTATTAGGGTTATATTCGTTGAACTTCAAGGACAAACTAAAAGTAATAAATACATATTAATATATGCGTACGTAGAATAAGCCTTTGTTACATATATATAGCACTATAAGTTATGATGATTAAATGTTGAAAAATAGTACCTGATGAGTGTATTTCTGGTTCTTCTCGGTAGAATATACATTCCAAACCGGTTGTAGCTTCACTTAATATAGTTTGTAAAATAACATTTTATTTTTATGATATCGGTTGGCGGACGAGCATATAGGTCACCTGATGGTAAGTGGTCACTACCGCCCATAGACAATGGCGCTGTAAGAAATATTAACCGTTCCTTACATCACCAATGCGCCACCAACCTCGGGAACTAAGATGTTATGTCCCTTGTGCCTGTGATTACACTGGCTTACTCACCCTTCTAACCGGAAAACAACAATACTGCGTACTGCTGTTTGGCGGTAGAATATCTGATGAGTGGGTGGTACCTACCCAGACGGGCTTGCACAAAGCCCTACCACCAATTAGATTCAAAAGTGCTTATGAAAGCTTACTTGAATGAAGTATATATATTTTTATGAGATCTTATATGTTATTTTCGTATCGTAAATAATAAATACTAATAAATTACATAGAAACCGCTCTCTAGAGGACTTGCACAAAGCCAGTAGGTATTACCGAAGACATTTCAATGTGTAATTTAACTTTGAAGAGGTATATATACATCACTATAATGTCATCGAAATAGAGAGCGTGGCCTTTTAAATGATTACGAGTTCATTGATTGGCTAGAAAGTTGAGCTATTGTTCCCAATACTGATATTAGTTTGTGAAATTCTTGAGTAGTTTTGTATGAAGTTTTGCATATTAAAACATTTAAATTGTAACTATCGTTCATTAAAAAAAAAGACTCGCTAAAAAGTCGCAAAAAACAGAACAAAAAAAAGACTATCGAAATAATGGAAAATTATTTTAAGTTTCATCGTCAAGCATGTTTATACAAAGGGAAATTAGCTTGAACCCTAAAAACATACCAATGACCCAAGGACATAGGTTACTTTTTATGCCTAACAAGTTACGACTGACCCCTAAAACGCGAAGCCGGACAACAACTAGTATCTATAAGGGTGACCACTAAAAAATCAAGTATCCCATTTGTCCACCGCCTACCATCCACCTTGCAATTACATAAAAAAAAATCTGCCACCTATAATTAATACTGTTGCGTTTCGATGGATGAGTGAGCACGTGTAACAGGAGATCTCATCAGAGATCACATCAGAGAGAAAACATCTTAGTTTTTAAAGTCGATGGCGCATTGGCATTCTAATGGATGGATTAAGTTCCTTACAGCGCCAATGTCTTTGCGCAGCAAGGACCACTTAATATCAAGTGACTTATTTACCCGTCCCTCTATTACTTATATAAAAAAGCGGCCAATTGTGAGTCGGACTCGCCCATGAAGGGTTCCGTAGCAGCAAGTAACAAGGTTTATGTTTATGAAATTTAATGTTTGTTTTTTATTTGAGTTGATTGAATGCAAGGTAAATTGCGGTTTTTGATTTACGACGTATTCAAAAAAAATTACTTACTGGATCTCGTTCAAACCAATTTTGGGTGGAATTTTGCATGGTAATGTATATCATATATATTTTTTAGTTTTATCATTCTCTTACTTTAGAAGTTACAGGGGGGGGCTACATTTTACCACTTTGTATAGTTCTTATAGTTTCGGAAAAACGTGGCTGTGACATACGGACGGACAGACAGACAGAAAGACATGACGAATTTATAAGGGTTCCGTTTTTTGCCATTTGGCTACGGAACCCTAAAAAGCGAACATAATCACGTGTTATTATAATAATTAATTTGAGTTTGGAACGACTCATTCCGTATCAAATACACTAAGTGAAGCAATTACTCAAACTTGTCTCCTAGACAGAATAGCACTAATTACTATAAATTAGTTTAAAGTCTAGATTTATATCAGAACTTCAATTTAACTTGAAGGCAAAGAGCGTCATAAATTGTTAGTCATTTTATACGAAATTGAAGTATTTTTGACGAATTTCTTAACGGATATTTTAGCTTTAGTATCTTGAAAAATATATATTTTCCGACGTTTTATTTTCACATTTACAAAGTTGAAAAAGGACACTCTACAGAAAATATGTTTCATTATCTTCAATGTTAAGAGATTTTTATTACCGGGCATAAGGATTTAACATGTTTGTTTGTTAGTCGATGTTAGAACTTTGTGTTAGTCAGTCTGAACGGTTTCCACCTATTTATCAATTAATATTCATCTCATTCATATTGCTATTTCTGGTTGGAGAAACGAATGTAATAATTTATTAATGGTTCTTCCGCGGCCAATATTCACGGTGATTACTTCCAAATCATTCGCCCATTGAAATACTTTTAACAAATATAAACCATCAATATACATATGAAAAAACGAAGAAGACCGGGGAGAAGGCATCAGCGCTATGCGTACCTTCTCCGTAAGCGTCGCCGGGAGTAGAAGGTTTCCCTGTACCCCGGGAACTCCTCTAGCTTGGAGGCCAGTGGGCCAACCGTCGGGGCGTCACTGTAGCATGCGTAAGCGATCCCCTGATGCACGTTTTTTAGTGGGTATTCCGGCGCCTTCAGCACCGGCGAGCCCCACATACCTCCCCACTTCACGTGGGGGAAACGCGTAGGAGCGTTTTTCCAGCGAGAAAAAAAAAAGAAAATGATTGCTTATGTACGTATGAGTAAATAGTCAATAATAATATTGTGTGTAGGGCAACGAACGAATGCAATATGAACGAATGCAATATGAATGAATGAGGATAGTATATTAGCTTAGACCGGAACGATATAGGGGGGGTTGAGTTTCAGAATGAAATTATATCATTTGTGTATTTAATACTTCTTCAAACGACCTATATGTTTTTTCTAAATCAAATCTTATATAAATATATCTTATATGAATTACTTGCGTTGATTGCCACCTATAAAGCATTTTAAAAGTCCATTTAGCACGTCACTTTGATTTCTTGACTCACTAGCTAATGGCTCGTATACGTTCTAATGTATCTTTAATAGAAATTATGCGAAACGACTCTTGCTCCACCCCATTTGTACACTGTACGTCGAATTCAGGATATAATCAAATCAACTTCACGAATAATATATTTTTCATCTATTTATCAAATATTTATTCAAATCAATTTTATTCAAGTAAACTTCACAATGAAGCGTTTTTGAATCGTCGATATTTAAATACTACCACCGTTTCGGAAAGCAGCTTCCAGCGAGAAGAAACGGCAAGAAACTCGCATAGTTGGTCTTTTCAAATAAACAGTTTTACAATGCTGTTTTTTACAATAATTACTATCCTGTGATCGAACCCGAGCCTAAATCCAGGCAGTTTTTTTCTAAAAAGTATTATTTTAATAAATAATAAGATGTATTTATTAATTTAATCTTAATAAACTTTTTAAATTTAGTAAATGATAAATTGATTATATTTATATTATTTTATTATTATTATTTTTCATTTATTTTTCATTATTTTCATTATATTTCCCAATAACTTTTTATATGCGTATACCATTGTCCAAAAACGTTATTTACCGTACCGTATGCAAACGGAAAGTAGGAGTTACAAGTTTATTCTTATTTCTTGTATTAATAGTATTATTTAATATACTAATATTAGAATTCTTGTTAAGTAATTTTAATATATATTTAAAAATGAGGAATTTGACGTGTTTAGCCTAACTTAAATAACTAATGAATCAAAATGCATATAACCATATTCATAAAACTTATACGCAAGAATTCAGCGCGTTTGGAGACTTCATTTTTTATTTTTTAAATAAGTAAAAAGCACGATGTGTCACGAGTAGTACTGTAAATCGCGTAAAAGATCTTCGTTCAAAAAAAAACATTGCCAGCAAAAGTAATTATTGTAAAGAGTTTGATGGTAAGTCTATTTTATAAGACACTATGATAGAAACCCATGGCAGTTACAAAAAAAATAACACAAAGTTTTAATAATGTTACAAGTCTAACCGCGTGTATCGACTTCATAAAAGAAAAACTTGAGTAACAAACTTATCTATATTTAAAACCATTACATTTACATTAGCAGCCTGTAAATTTCCCACAGCTGGGCTAAGACCTCCTCTAGCTTTGAGGAGAAGGTTTGGAGCATATTCCACTTTCAGAATGTCGGCAGAATTTCGTTGAAATTAGACACATGCAAATTTCCTCACGATGTTATACTTCACCGCCGAGCACCACATGAATTATAAACACAAATTAAGCACATGAAAATTGAGTGGTGCATGCCTGGGTTTGAACCCGAAATCATCGTTTAAGATGCACGCTTTCTAACCACTGGGCCATCTCGGCTCATATTTAAAACCGACAATGATTAATTAAACTAATAAAAAATACGGCCGAGCCGATCGCGTTGAGCTCCAAATTGGAAAACTTTATTTAGTTGCGTTAACTTTGTATACTAAGTATCAGATATGCTAACAGATTATCTAAATAAAGAAAGATTTATTCATATATCGCGTTAACACAGTGAAATATTCGAATGAAAATACTCCAACGGTTTTTTGGTTGGTTGTTTTAAAAATATACATATGGACGTGTTGTTTCAATTAAAATTAAACTGTAGCAATTACAAGATTTACTTGGTGGTAGGGCTATGTGCAAGCCCATCTGGGTAGGTACCACCCAAATATCATATACTCTACCGCTTAACAGCAATACAACTGTTGTGTGAACGTAAAGCCTGTTGGTGCTGCGCTGGAAATATTTCCGGTCGTGTCGGATTCCCCGTTGGATTTTTAGAGTGAGAAAGTAGAGTGTCCGTGTTGAGCACATTTTTTGTGCATGTCCTGCGTAGTTGACTGGTCTCCCTTGAGATTGGCCGCCGCAACTGAAATCCGTCTAGATGACGTCATTATATACTCTACTATCTAAGAAACCGTGACGGGTATACATCATATTCATATATAATGTAATAAAAAATATTAGCTGTTATAGGGACGATAGAAGTAAAAACCTAGAACTTTTAGTATTAAAGTTTCATAATGTTTAAATTTAAAAAAAATCAAATAATAAGCAGACGAAACCAAAAAATACACAGCAATAATAATGTTGCATAATAAATATAAATAAATAAATAAATATTGGACAACATCACATACATTACCCTGATCCCAATGTAAGTAGCTAAAGCACTTGTGTTACGGAAAATCAGAAGTAACGACGGTACCACACACACCCAGACCCAAGACAACATAGAAAACTAATGAACTTTTTCTACATCGACTCAGCCGGGATTCGAATCCGGGACCTCGGAGAGGTGTACCCATGAAAACCGGTGTACATATAACTCGACCACGGAGATCGTCGAATAAAAAATCAGCTGTATAGCTCTATAGATATACTGTTAGTAAGCATATCGGTGACGGAAGTGCATGAGATTTCGACCACCCAACAAGCGTCTAACGCGCACAGCATACGCCCCCTGCGCATGCGCTAGTCACGACCATGTTAGTGACGTGAACCCATTAGTTTCTCCCCCAGTATTATTCTCCCCTAACAAAAAGTGCCCAACGTGGCTGTAGAACTTTTCACTTCAATAATAGTAAACACGTCATGTCTGCATGTTGCTAATGCTAAACAATTAATGTTTGATTAAACTACAGTTTTCTAAACTAAAACTTCTTAATTACTTTTTAATATTGTTAAACAAAGTTGCTGTTTAATTCGCTCAAAATTCGACTGTTAAATGTTATTCAGTTATGTTAGAAAGATAAATTGTTATGGAAGAAACTTCTTAATTTTATTTTATGATTTTATTATTACGGCCAAGCGTCATCGGGCAAATATTTTTTAGTCTTTGGTTTTTTTTAGTTAAAAAGATTAAGCATTTAAAAAAACAAAAATGTTCAAATAAGTAAAATCTCTGGTCTCAATTAAAATACTGTCAAGGTAATTAAAATATGATTTTAGTAATTAAAAAACTTATAAGCATGTTAACAACTGATTATTGTAATAAATAAGTAAAACATATAAATATTTCATTCTATAAACATTTAGGAGTCCCCCCCCCACTTCATACATCGTAGTCGAAACGACGAAGATTAGTAATAAGCGTTTTAAAATAAGGTGTGATCTAGGGTTAAGGACATACGTGCAGATGAAAATCTGCCACACAAAATTTCTCCTGATAAGTAAGCCTTTGATCAACATTGGAACATTTATCAAATTCAATATATTAGCTTATTAAGAGTTATTAATGAAATGATTGCATAATATTCAATCTTGATATTCAGCAGCCCTTAGAGAATGAACAATGAGACGACGATTTACGTGTGTATGAAATGTGACAATATTTGTCATTGTAACGTAAAGTAAACAATTCACAGTTGATTTTGTGTTCACTAATCCGATGTCATTTGAATTAAGCATTCACTTTGTGTTTCGTGTTTAATTATATAAAACCATGAGAGCGTACCGAATCGCTGTATAGTATAAACAGAGTCGCTTCCCGCTGTCTATCTGTCCCTATGTATGCTTATATCTTTAAAACTACGCAACGGATTTTGATGTCGTTTTTTTTTTAAATAGATAGAGTGTTTCAAGACGAAGGTTTATATGTATAATACATGCATAATATAGTAGAGAAACACTGATCATTTTAGAGATTTCCGATGTGATGTCGTAAATAAATACATTTTTTTTTTCGCTTACATTGGAAACTCTGACTGAACCTTACGAGATAGATGAAAATAATGTACTACAGTATTGTACATCTTGAAAACGTCTATGAAAAGATGATGGTATATATCTATCTCTTACGGATAAGCCACAGTAACCATGATTTCCCCTTGAATTTTAAGAGAAATTATGACTTATTTACGAAGCAATTTTAAGCAATATTTCTTATTCTTTATTTATTCTTAAACTTAAACTTAAGGGGAAGATCTATAAGACCATGGTCAGACCCGCTGTTCTTTATGGATCAGAGTGTTGGGCTATAAAAGGGATGACTGAAAGACAATCGCATGTGGCGGAGATGAGAATGCTGAGAGGAATGTGTGGTGTTACGCGAATGGATAGAGTAAGGAATGAGTACATAAGAGGAAGTTTGAAAGTGGCACCGGTAACCGAGAAGCTATCTGAAAACCGGCTGTCTTGGTATGGGCATGTTATGCGGAGGAATGAGGACCATGTTGTGAGAAAGGTTTTGAGAATGGATGTGGATGGGTATAGAGGTAGGGGACGACCCAAGAAACGATGGATGGATTGCGTGAAAGACGATATGATTAGAAAGAATGTTACTTGTGAGATGACGTCCGACAGAGAATTATGGAACAAGAAGACGTGCTGCACCGACCCCAAGTAAAATTGGAATAAGGGCAGGAGGATGATAGCATTATAAATAAATAAATAAATAAATAAATTATTTCTTATCCAATAAAGTATCTTAAACACATTGTGAATTTAATATAAATAAATATGGGCCTGAACTGACTGAAAAACTGTGAACGTTGTATATAAAAATATTCTGTAGTATATTTAGTATCAGCATTGAACCCGTGCGAAGCCGGGGCGGGTCGCCAGTGGGATATAAATTAGAAAATTGACTGTATATATTTGTATGTAGTGTCACTGTCACGGGTTTCCTCGCGATGTTTACCGTCATTTGTAAATTTAAGCAGACATATTTATACGGGTCCTTGATCATGCTGAAACCCGTGACTTGGTTTACTTATGTTGCCGCTAAACTGGTTTCAATTGGTAATTAAAAAATAATCTTCTTTTTGTTAAATCACAATGTGAAACGAATAAATAAATATATAATGTTTGCATAGAGATAATACAACTTATGTTTTCTTGGTTAGTAGGGTTTTGTGCGAGCCCGTCTGGGTAGGTACCACTTACTCATCAGATATTATACCACCAAAGAGCAGTTTTGTTATGTTCCGGTTTGGAGGGTGAGTGAGTCAGTGTAACTGTAGGGACAAGGGACATAGCATCTTAGTTCCCAAAATTGGTGACACATTGGTGTGATGGAAGGAATTTGTATTATTTCTTACAGCGCCACTATCTGTAGCGGTGGTGACCACTTACCATCAGGTGGTCCATTTGCCCGTTCACCTATAAATGTCATAATAAATACATGTTTTTTGTTTGGTTGTTCATTAATATTATAGTTTGAACGACACTGAGTAGAATATCCATTAGTAGTCATAAGCTGAGTGATCTTCAATTTTATGTCTGTACAATACCTTTGCAAATATATTATAATTACATATAGTGTGTCCTTTTTTTCTCTTTATAATATATATTTTTTGTATCATGTTGTCCCACGAAAAAAGTAATTTCAATTCAGCTATGATTAATTCTACTCAAACGAATGTGTTAAAAGAAATGATTCAATACGTGAATTGTTTTCAGGTTTCACGCTTGAATGACGGAAAAAGTTTTGAACTATTTTAATATATTTTTACGTTTCTATCAGATTACAGTAATTTAAAGAAATACGGAATTGATCTACATTGAATTGTCTTGTGTATACGAATGATCTTGATTCCGCTAACTTTTCGAATAGCACTCTTTGGTACTTGTTTTTTTTTTTATGTTAGAGGTGGCAAACGAGCAGGAGGCTCACCTGATGGAAAGTGACTACCACCGCCCATGGACATCTGCAACACTGGGGGGCTTGCAGGTGCGTTGCCGGCCGCTTCATGAGTCGTGCAATAATCTTATTAGTAAAACATATTAATGATTTTCAGAGCGGAAAAAAGTTACTGGGCGGTTATAGAAAATTAAAGTATTTGACATTAAAAAATCATTTAAAAAAGGTTTCATCAATTTACAATGAAATTAAATCAAAACAAAACCTGTCATAAAATTTGAAATACCTAAAAAATCTTGAATAAACGCGAAGTTTCGACCCAATAGTTATCATTAACAAAGTAACATTTTCGTAATGTTTTTTATCTTGCATTTGACGTCAGCAATAAGCAATGCATGAATCCAACGAGGTCTCATGAAATAAGTAGAGTTATTGATTTGCGACCGCCTGCTATTTCCCACAGACGTTTAACGCAGTGCAAATATATCTTGAAGTATATCATTATTTTAGAAAAATTGTATAAAAATAATATTTCGTTGAATAGAAAATTCGGATTCGGATAATAAGTGAAAAATAATTATTAAACATTTTTCGAATTGCCAATGTGCCACCAATTTCCGGAAATACTATATCCTTTGCGGTTATATTTGGCTCATACATCCTTCAAACCGGAATACAAAAATACTAAGCATAGTTGTTAGGTGGTAAAATATTTGAAAATGTAACTTTTCGAATCCCGACCTTTGTGACCTTCAAGGCCTATCAAAAACTATAGTATTAATATGTTTTAAATAATTTTATTCTTATGATATTTTACGCGAAAATAACAATAAAATAAGTCTAATTGTGGGTCGGGATTTGTCTAATTCATAAAGATTATTGCAAGTTTTTAGGCTGTATTCGTTATACTTTTGTCAAGATGTTATCTTTTGTACGTGTGCACGCGATAATTGTGCGATAAAATCCACATTTAGTTTTTGTTTTACGACTTTAAGGCCTTAACGTTAATAATTATAAAGTTTTTTTTTTAACTTTAGCTACAACGTACAAAGGAGTTATTACTGAGATTTTATTGATTTTTCAGAATTCTTTATACATTAATAAATGTTGCTTAAAATTAAATTGATCATACAAAATGATGACTTTAATTTTTTTTATTGCAAGCTTTTTCAGTGTCACGTATTCCAGTGTGAATAATCAAATATTGCAAGTTGAATTTAACACATTTCTCGGTGTTCGATTCAGCTGAAAATTTGCATTTTCAAGTTTGTTCTCCTGATAATACACGATTTACTCGAATTAAATCCAATATGGCGGACATTGAAAAATGACGCTGCACTATTAATTTTTATTTCGATATCGATATTGTACTTTTGAATAAAATATACTGACAAAGCTAAATAATCCGGAAGTCTTCAGAGATTAAACCGTATACGTTGAAGAAGAACAGCAAAGAAGCCTAAATTTGTTCCACATGTGGTTGAAGCTTTAAAAGTCCTATTGCATCGTGATGTCCTTTGATTATAAAGGTACTTTTGATACTTTATTAATTAAACTCTATAATAAGATTCCACAGCTATTTTTTACTAGCGTATTAATAATTTTTGTTATCATGCAAAAATACATTAAAAAATAAGCCACACGTATTATTAAATAGACTACATACATACATTAACAGCCTGTAAATTTCCCACAGCTGGGCTAAGGCCCCTCTCCCTTTGAGGATTATGTTTGGAGCATATTCCACCACGCTGCTCCATTGCGGGTTGGTTACACAGGTGGCACAAATTCGTTGAAATTAGACACGTGCAGGTTTCCTCACGATGTTTTCCTTCACCGCCGAGCACGAGATGAATTATAAACATTAATTAATACATGAAAATTCAGTGATGCTTGCCTGGGCTTGAACCCGCAATCATCGGTTAAGATGCACGCGTTCTAAACAATTGGCCATCTCGGCTCTATTCTATTACGATTTACACCAACCTGATATTCGAAGTAGATGCTTGGATAAAATCTGAAACAAAAAAAAAACATTAAAAATGTATTCATGTAACTCAAAAAAAATTAATCTTAAATGAACGTAAATACATTAAAAAAATCGCTTCCGAGAGTACATACATTTATGTTAAACTTTTATTAGATCCACAATATTAATATACTTCATTTTCCTTCACAATAAATCATTTTGAGATAAATATTTTACTAATAACCAATATATCAATATACGAAATGGTGACATTATTTATTATTCTCCAAACATAAAATCACAAGTTATCAATACAATTAATTCGTGTGCAATCTTTAATTTGACTCGTTTTAAAATACAGAGAGAGTATAAAGTATACCCAAAACCAGTTCTTTTTTATTTATTTTAATCATCGGACGATACGGAGATGTCTCCTGTCGTCCGACGTTTTCTCCGCTGAAGCACAGATAGAAGTGAACACAGCATCTGTCGATCATATGAGGTTAGCTCTATTATGTCAAGTCTGTTTATGTCTTACTACTGGTCTATGGCCTCCTCTCATTTTATGGTTGCTTGGATCTTAAGATTGAATTCATATTATTTTTAATATTTGTAATTTAAATATTATAATACTTTGCTGTGGGAAAATATTGCTTTGATATTTTTATTAATTGCCCACACATCTACGATAACCATGATTCAAAGGTTGGATGACCTTCATTTGATGAATACAAATTAAGTACACGAAATTCAGTGGTGCTTGTCCAGATTTGAACCTGAAAACTTCGAATAAGATTCACATATTGTATCTACTGGAAGTAAGAATCATTACTCGTACTCATTCACCACTGACCTTAGTAACTAAGATGTTATGTCCATTGTACCAGATACTACCCAGACTCACTCAATCTTCAAAACCGAAAGCCGGTCGTATATATGATGCGTTTAGTAGTAACCTACCCAGACAAACTTGCACAAAGCCCTCCCACCAAGTAAATATAACATTAAATTAAAGTTTATATATTTCTAAAGTATATTATTGTGTACTTAATTTTCTATTATCGTCTTTGCTGCCTTTAGCGACGATATTATAGAGGAAAATTTTAATTTACTCTCCGATATTGTACGACGATCGCATTAAAAAATATAAAAAAGTATTATGATATTATAGACTAAACTCAACTATGGTATCGCTTGTCTATGGAAATATGAAACATTATTGTTTTTTATTCGTTGTAATTATTGCATCTTTCTGTTACTGCTCAAGCAGTTTATTGTGCAATGGGCTTCAAATAAGAACAGGAATATCAGGCCATCTTGTGACGTCATAGCTGTTAAAATTTATATTTAGAACGAATTATGATTTCAATAGTTTTGGTATTATATATATTTTAATTTTAAAAATGGAATATATTTTTCTTTCGACGTCGATTAAGTTATTAACGTTCATATTCTTCCTCGTTGGTTGGCTAGAGATCACGGGGTCCAGTGTTTAAACTCCAGGTCGATCAGATAAATAGTTATAAGAATTTGTTTACCATACCAACATCAATAAAGAAAAATTGACCACCAGGGTAATATTATCACCACCACCCATAGAAAATATCTATATCGTCTATCAATATTTTACTTGATGGTAGGGCTTTGCTCAAAAACATTTGGGTAGTTTAGTATTTGCCTTATAAGCTAACTAGTTAAATACATAATGACAAGCATTATAAAAAATTGAATTATATTGTAATAATAAGGATTTATTTTGACCTTACTATCTACGCAAAGCCACGTATAAAATACAAGCTAAATATAAAATAGAACCGCTTTATACTCCAGTCAGTCCCTTGGGACATTTCGAGGTAGCGCAATAATCGATAAACGGTCCCCTGGCACAGTTTAATGCCTCCTTAAAGGGCTATTATTCCATCTATTCAATTTATTACATTGGTTAAGATATTAATAAGATTTATCTTGATATAGAATTCAACTGGCATAATGTTGTGATCCTTATTTTAAAGGAACAAAATAGCCGAAAGAACTTAATAGCTAGAATGTGACCCTAAGATTATGCTTCAAAACCAATAAGTTTTCATGTTTGTAAATAATTCATTTGTGCTCACCGGTGCTGAATCCTGAACGTGGTGGCAGATATTCTGACACGTATGTATAATTTAGTCTGTTGCTTTGGAACAGGGTAGTAGACAATTGACAGGACCGAAACGATCCAGTTCGGAGAAACTCATCGTCTTGAAACTCATATATAACCTATTTAAAACGGTCCTGAGAAGAACGGAAATTAGGATAACCTCGCGCTGCTGTACTAACAAGTGACGTGGACGATGGATGAGATTACCTTTGCCTCCTGAGCTGTAGCATCGGCGGCGACCACACGATAGGCACCGCGGTTTCGTTATAACAAAACGATCTCGCAGCTTCCACGATCCGTACCGAAGACGGCCATAATAGATTTAGTTGGTAAAAAACCCAGATGACACAGTTTCTCCCAGGGGCCCGGGTACCGTTCCAAAGGCTACCACTACGTGAAAAAAGAGTGTAGCATATAAGTTCAGAACAGCAAATATATAAGGAACAGAACATTTTACCCAGCAGTGACAGTTGCTGGGGTTTATCTGTGTTCATTTTCCATTCAAATCACGTGAGGCAAATAATGAACAACGCTAATGTGAGTTTGTATTTGATTGACATTCATCAAAGAATAAACTATCGAGATTTTCCTCAACCAACTAATGACATTTCCAATCATCACAACGATGAACATAGCTCGCTTCAAAATCAAGCGTGGAATTCAAGCTGGTATTAAGTTAGATATTACGTTTGGGCACACGCGATGTTTTGTTACTATCTCTGAACACGCATACTAGAAAATTATGGCGAAGTTTTTGGGTCTACTCATTGTGAAAAATTATTTGATGAAAAAATATAAAATTTAATCTGTTTTATTCAATCGACGTGCAATTGTAAAAACTGTTGTTTATAATAAATCTAGACAGATTGTCAACTGTCGAAAAATTATAAACGAATCGGAGAGATGTGGAGACATTTCATAATATCAATTCAATTACAAATTATTTTTTTCGAAAATAAGTTCATTTACGCAACTTATAGTAGAGTGAACTGGGAGAAATCCTCAAGCACCTCCAATCGACCTTTTATTCTGTTTCCTTCCTCTTTGTATTATATCTATCTATCTATCTATCCTCTTTCTATTATATACGTTTTTAAACAATATTATTTAAACTTATTTGTTATTGTTTTAATTCACATGGTTTTTTTTATAACAATTTTATTTAAAACATAATATTTAGCGAAAGCAACTTCAGTACAACCGAGAGCCCCAAGGTACCTCTATTATTTTATAATATAAGTAGAAACTAGCTGGTTCTGTGTAGTATATAAACGATAATGGTTCGCGGCAGTACATATGGCAGACTTTCATAAAGTGTTATTCTTCAGCGACGACCATTATCTCAGGATAAGATTACAGACGTTTTCCTGCTTTGAGAAAGACATTTGCTTACAGTTCATCTCCCCATAATTATTACTTACTGCTATTTTCAGTTAAATCTTGTATCAAGAATAAAAAAAAAAAGCGGCCAAGTGCGAATCGGACTCGCCCATGAAGGGTTCCGTAGCAAGTTACAAGGTTTATATTTATGAAATTCCATTTTTTATTTTTAAATTTGAGTTAATTGATTTATGAAGTATTAAAAAAAAACTACTTACTAGATTTCGTTCAAACCAATTTTCGGTGGAAGTTTGCACATCAGATATTTTTTTTTGTTTTATCATTCTCTTATTTTCGAAGTTACAGCGGGCGGGGACAAACATTTTACCACTTTGGAAGTGTCTCTCGCATAAACTATTCAGATTAGAAAAAAAAAATATTAGAAACCTCTATATCATTTTTGAAGACCTATCCATAGATATGTATGAGTTTGATGACAAAACAATTTTTGAGTTTCAGTTCTAAGTATGAGGAACCCCCAAAATTTATTGTTTTTTTCTATTTTTGAGTGAAAATCTTAATGCGGTTCACATAATACATCTACTCACAAAGTTTCAACAGTATAGTTCTTATAGTTGCTGAAAAAAGTGGCTGTGACATACGGACGGACAGACAGACATACATGACGAATCTACAAGGGTTCCGTTTTTTGCCATTTGGCAACGGAACCCTAAAAAAGAAACTGATGACATCATGATCGAATGGAATGGTGGCTAAAGTACTAGCAGCAATTCCCCGTTGAATCGCAATTCCGATCCTCTGGACAAATGAACCAGCCTTCCTGTAAGCAGTGGACGCAATAAGGCGAGGGGTTATACTTTTAATGAAGTTTATTGCACTAGTACCCTGAGGTCATCCAAGGTCAGACATCATCATTTGGAATAAGAGGCAAATATATTAGGATCGTTTGTTTGCTACACGTTTTCCGCGGCGGCTTCGGCTCGTAACAGTTTGCTTGATTTATTTTAGTATTACTTAAACTAATATTGAGGTAAGGTAAAGAGGTAAACATTACTTTTTTTGTATGTCCGGAACTAATTAGTAGAGCTGTCGTTATAAACGCAACGTCATAAAGTAAAATACATATTTAATGGGTCTCTCATAATGCCCATAGTAAGTTACCGTAGATAATGTTTAATAATAATTGGGTTTCGAATAATGATCTCTAGCTGTCTCTTTTTTTTGACAGCTCTCTCACTTGTTTTGCTGGTATGTTGAATATAAGAAAAATTATAATCTTAATGATGATTGCCTTTCAAAATCCAAATCTAATTTTCTTTATGCTATTGGGTATAAATTCAATTAATATAACATTATTTTTATCATAGTGTTGCATCCGTGGGAAGCTGGAGTGATACCATAAAACTAATAAACAAAAGTTCATCATCATAATAATATAATTTGATATTCATTATAAAAAATAACGGAAGCGTATTAATTTAATTGAAACAAGTTCTGTAAAGTGTAATGTCAGCAGAAGAATTCACATTTTTTACGAACATTTGCAGAATCAGCCGTTGTATTAATAAAAAAAAAAAAAAATGTCAACGGCACCTTTTGTTCGGGTCACGCAGATAAAACCCGTATTTCGTCGGAGACTATTCGAATGATTTTCATGAAGTCTCTTTTATACTCTGAACACTGTTTCGTATTGTACTTTGTTTAATAAAAACTATTTTAAAGAATGACTTTCTTGCTCGAATATTCTTTTTCGTTGATATCTTGTTCTTAAAAGGTTGTATTGTATGATTTAATTTTAGTAATATTATTAAAATTTTAAGTGTTTTTATTTTTTAGCATAAATGGAAAATAATATTCCTTGAAAGGGGTCCGTTTTGTTTGAGTCAAGGGATCAAATCAACTCACTGCTAGTTTTGAGTGACTACCACATAAGGTAACCCAATGTTTGAAATAGGTAAATCTTGTTGAGTTAGAATATGACTGAGATTATTAAACAAAAGGCAGATGGAGTGGCTTGAACATTATAGTAAAGCAACTAAAACGAATACAAATGACATAGGTTTGTATTCGTTTTGGTTTCGGTTTGTAGTTTGTAGCCTCAACAAATTCACAATTTTCTCTAATTTAATTTATTTTACAATTATTTTCATCATAAAATTAGTCGGAAAGAAGGCGTGGGCTTTTACAAGCACTTTTGAATCGCCATTTAACAAACTATATTAAGTGAAGCTACCACCTTACGCTCTTCAGCATCAGATACAAATACCCTGGAGACAGTTTCATTGAACGCTTACTCAGTAATGTACATAAAAAAAAATTGCGCGATCACACATATAGAAGTGAAACTTCCTCAAATATGTATATAGCTCCATTATCCTCCTCGTTACGTCATATCTTTCTTCTCTCTCTAAGTGTACTTGGTTATTATTCATATATTTCCTCTCACTCTTGCACAAAGTTTACTTACAATTCTTGGATTCTTTTTGATTATTATTATCGATTCGAAAATAAAAAAGCAATTCCTTAATAGCACGATGTACACTTTATGATTATAATAAAATCAGTAAGGGCCAAAAACACAAGAGCGGCAGTATAACGCGAGACAAATCGCGCTATTTACGGCTGTTGGCTTGATGACAAGATCGCTAACCTTCGTGACAATGTGTCACCGGCTAAAACGATATTACGTCCGAATTAGGTCGGCCATCCATCTCGTGTGTAGTACTACTCTGTGCTATAACAGTAACGCGTAATTATTTATGCAGCGACGTTTATTCGTAGGAATGGTAATTTCAGTCTTAAGTAGGAAAATGGAAAGAAGTAAATTGAATGGTAAGTAATTAATGCTTAAAATCCATTATTAAAACGGATATTGGAGCAAATGGTAAGTGCTCACCACTGCCTTTAGACAATCGGGCTGTAAGAAGTATTAACCATTCCTTTCATCCCAAATGCGTAACCAACCTGGAGAACTAAGATGGTGTGCCCCTCATGCCTGTAGTTACACTGGTTCAATCACCCTTAAAACCGGAACACAATGTGACTATTCCATGCCTATCTTAGTTAAAATATAATTTTACGTTTATATTTCTTATATTTAAATATCGGTTTGGCTCGTGATTTCGTCTAGTTAGTTAGGATCCATATAACGTTGACTTTGTGTAATAACCGTGTTCTTTTAGAGCGTCAGAGATCATAAGTTCAATCGACTATAGAAGAGTCAAATAAAACCAGGTTTATCTTTTAAATGCGTTTTTAATATAAATATTTTGTTTAATTTATTTTAATAATAATAATCGAATGTATGAGATACCGGTCCCATTTCCTTTAACACCTCTTACGAGTAGCTGAAGGATATCGCTCCTACCCATCTTTATATATTTAACTGTTTTGAAAAATATAAAAGGGGGAGGAGGTTGAATTGGCCCCGCGCCAGCCATCAACTGTAGATTCCAACCATAGATCGGTGAAACTTCCTCGAACATGGGAAGTGCAATTTTATAGTGTGCCAACACTTTGTTAAATAATATATGAACTAGAACTAAAGTCCAGCAGGTATAACAGCCGTAGCTGAGGTGTATAAAAGACTAATAGTCTTATAAATAAACTAGACCGTAGTCCAGCGGATAGCACAGTAATAACTACGTTATTCAAATCGACGATTAGACTTATAAATAAGTCAACAAACTAGACCATGGTCCAGCGGGTTTCATAGTCATAACTGCGGTGTTTATAAAGTAGCCAATGCTACAACAATAATAATAAAAATCAAAGTCCCAAGTCGATCAGTCATAGCTGAGGAAATCTGTAGTCAATGGGTTAAACCCTGGATTATCATTGCAATAAATCACTGTTTCTCATACCAGTTCAAGTGCACGACCGTCAGGCGGCCTAATGCATGCAAAACGTTTTTCGTTGCTATATCCATTATCGCAGTGTCGTTTTTTCGTAAGATAATACGTATTAATTCCAAACATAATGGAATTATATTCAATGAAACTCATAGATTACCGCGTAGGAATCATTTAAGTGGATTTAACATAATTTGTTATATTTTCTACTGTAGTAGGTTATAAAGTTTGAATATATATTATAAATGTATAATCGTATTCTTCTTATAACTAAGACTTATAACTAAATCGAACGTTTTCTTACCTAGCGTATAAACCTTATATACGCTTCGCGTATCACGTTTTACTTAAATCTATAGCTATACAGTGGATATATTTAACTCTAGCCTACAACAGGCACACACCCGATAGTCGATTACCTAAACCAGCTTAGAACTCAGATCATTATTTGCACGTGATAATCAACTTCAAAGAGATATACGCAGCCTTATTACTAAACTAGGTGCCCTACTACAATTACTCTTATAATATCCTTAACACTGAGCTAAGAAGGCGTCCCTAAAAGGACGAACATTTTGCTACAAACGACACTTCTCGTATAAAGCGATTAGTGCGCCATATATAGTGATGCCAGCCTGGACGAAATCCATTATTTGAGACCTTCACTGCATGAACGTATCACTTCGGCATTATTACAGCCTCCGCAACGCCCTACAACATTCGGTCGTGATTCTGGTACTACTGATTGACGAGAGACATCAATAACGACATCGTAACGTCAACCAGCCATAGCTCAGTACCTCATAGTATATACACTACTCTAGTAACCCGGTAAGACAGAGTGAGGGCCATTACCATATCACCGAAGACGTTATACAGTAACCTCAAACCCCGAAACTATCTCACGTAGGCAGCCTCATTGGTAACAGAAGGAGGGACACTACCGTATCGCCAAAGACGTTATACAGTAACCTCAAACCTCGCAACTGCATCACCTAAGCAAATTCATGACGACATCGCCACGAGGGACACTAATGCAGCGACTCTCGGTCGAGCCACACAGCCTCAGACCACGCGTCGAATCATCAAGAATCCACCAGAGTAAATTGAGTACAGTATTCGTGCGCGATCATTTTGCATGTGCATAGTACCAATATAATATAAAGGTTTTGTTATTTAACAGTAAAAATCTTAAAACATCAACATCATTAGATCGTTGTCGTCGTGATCGTACCAAACAGCTACACCAAACTTGGATCTGTTTACTGATAATATTTGAAGAGTTTTATAACGACCGGTTTACGAACTTACGTCCGCCGATCGACACAGTTTTACATGAAGAGTATTGATTGCGACCGCTATACGGACTGGCATCCGTCGATCGTCATAGTTTTACAATATAATATCGCTACTCTTGCTTCGCTTACAGTTGACAAGAATCTGTAACATAGAAGACAAAGTTGACAATTAATATGTTTAGTTATTTTAAACAAATAAATTATTATTGAAAGAAGTTCAATAATTATTTATAGCCTTATTGCTATTTGTTAATATACTTGATTTAAATTTCATAATTAATAGTCGTCGAGGTAACCATCTACTATCAGTATGTATCGCTCCGTACATACTTATTTGTAATTAGATATTATCGCAAGACGGCTACCATCAAACCGTTTCTATATCATATTAAATTAATTATTATATTTTATTCGAGGTAAACCCGACCTTCTTTATATCGCTTTTATATAATAAATATGATATATCATTGAGAACACTCATTCATGTGACGGCCTGCCATGCCGTCATTTGTAATAATAATTTGTATTATAATTATTTTTTGCCATGCATCCACCATTGTTATATGAGTAGGCACTACACCGACACACGGATCTGCGCCACTCCCATATTTCAGAATAATCAACCACAGCTAGCAGCCTCGCAGTATTAGTATCATTTCTAATTATGTAATTTGATATGCATTATTGCACGCGAGCGATGCGGCGAGCGTATCACTCTACGCGTCCAAATTGAACTGAGCTGTCAAGCATCATGCCTATATATGCGCCGCAACGAGTATGACATTCGGCGCGGGTCAACCTGAAGTCTATAGAATTTTGTATGGAAAAAAAGCTGGCGCCGAGATTTTTCCTCAAAAAGTGGCACGTCATTTTCTTTGCCAATACACGAACATGTTGTATGCATGTTTTTATGATTCTATATATGTATGTATGTATGCATGTATGTATAGTAAGTAAACTGTGCTTAATTGGGTCTACGGACGGCTTATATTGAACCCGGTAGCTGGCGCTGCGACCGATGTTATGTTTTATATATAAAAAAATGTTTTTATTAAAATAACAATAATTCATTCTCACGTATATATGTAAATATCTAATAGTCCGTGACAACAACACTGAGTATATACTGAGTATTGTGGTTCGTCGGTAGAACATCTGATGAGTGGACGGTACCTTCCCAGACAGACTTGCACAAAGCCCTACCTAAAAGCCATATCATAAGCCTTGTTTTATGTATTTTTATAACATTTTCCAAATATGAGTATGTGTGTTTACATCCGTATATCTGTAAAGGTTTTCAAAGGAGAATTTTATTTAATATATATTATTTTTATAATTATAAATATAATTTTATAAAATAGTAAACAATATATTATAAAAATTATTTGACAACCTCTATGGTCGAGTAGTATATACACCGGTTTTCATGGGTACCCCGATGTAGAAAAGTTGACCCCGAGTTGATGTAGAAAAAGTTCATTAGTTTTCTATGTAATGTTGTCTAGGGTCTGATTGTTTGAGGTAACCTCGTTACTTCTGATTTCCATAACACAAGTGCTTTAGCTACTTACATTGGGATCAGAGTAATGTATGTGATGTTGTTCAAATATTAATTTATTTAATATTTATTATAATGAGTTTATATTATTATAATTTTTATAAGGTTATCTTGAACGCTCTTAAGTTTTCGGTTCTCATTCTCTTTTATATTCATTTTATAACCATTTATTTATTTTTTATTTAATTCAGTCATTGAGTATATATTATATAACATAAGTAACGTTACATGTTCCACAACATCTCCAAATTAATTTATTATCATTTATATCGCTGTGAATGGTATCGCTTCTGCATCGCAAATATATGCAAGTGTGTCCGACCTTTAAGGAAACGCGAATAGCATTGGATAATAACACGTCGTTTTCGTACGCGTTGGTAATATTAATATGACTTTATAACATTCAATTGTTGATAATAACATTCTGGATAATGCTTTTAATTGTAATCAATTAAAATTTTGTATTCATTATTTATATACACAGAATTTAAATTTAAATTATATATATATATATATATATATATATATTGTTTTACTGTAAAACTTCTTTATGAGCAATAAGAATGAAATATCAAGATCAAACTTGAGTGCAACGTTTCTATGTAACGTTTGAAAAGAAACCTTTCTGACGCAATTTTTAAAGATGTAAATTTATGTGTGTTTCATTGATTTGCAAGAACTATGTTTCGTTTCGCGTTTCAGGTTTCAGTATGTCAATACAACTCGTAGTGTTGAGTTTGATTTTTTTTTTAATTATAAATTCAGGTCATTCAAATTTTGAGTTAATTTTTATTGGAAACAAGAAATGTGTAAACAAGCTATTTTATTTTGCGCCTTATTTACCTTTAGACATTGTTATTTAAATGTTTAGTATAACATAATGTTATTGCCAATAAGGTAATATAAGCCGAACCTGTTATGTCGCTTATGCTAAAAGCACTAGTTCGCCCACCAGTCACCATATATGTGTATTTGAAAAATAGTAATAGTTGTATATAGTAATACTCTTTATATAATTTTTAAACTTATATAACTTTTTTGTATTATTAAATTTATTTAAATAAATTGGTTTTACAAGAATTTTTGAATCGTCATTTTTCAGGAATGTATTAAAGCTACCACCGTTTCGGTATGTAGATTCTACCGAGAAGAACCGGCAAGAAACTCAGTAGTTATTCTTTTCCAACATTTGAAAAACATTATGTTAGTTAAATGCTCTTACAATGATATATAATATATCCTACCTAAAAGTAAAAAATGTTTTAGCTCCACGATTTTTTGTTATGTATATAATCTTGCGTTGAATATACCTTATTTATTAATGTTTAATAAATTATTTGAATTTATGAATCGGCAATGTAAAAATATATGAGGAATTTTACTATAGAAACGAATACCTTACCCAAAGAAGAATTTATTGACTTTGCGGAGTCGGAAACTTGGCGTTATAAGCTTATCCTTACATATTGTGTTCATACAATGATTATCACTGATTCTATCTAAGTGATCGATGTTACTGTATATACATAACATTGTTGTAAATATATTGTGACGCAACAGTTCCTTCTATATTGTTAAAAACAATCCCAATAAAATTATGTATCTGTGAAAAAAACCCATTAAAATACAGATCCTAAGGATAATTTATCTAAAAAATGAACAAAGTCAAAGACTTTGACTTTGTAAATTTTTGAAGATGATTTGAAAAAAGAACTCATTATTTCGCAAGCTTATTTTAATGGAAAGTTGACAAAATAACGTCGTTATTAATTTTCTTCGGTAATATTTATGTTCGACATGACGTATTTAATATTTTGTGTGACATTCTAAGAATAATATTTCCTTGAAACCGTAAGAATTCCTTACATATTTTGTTGTAGTTCATTACAATGTTATTACGGGGTTAATAATCTTAGTCTCGTGGTTGATGGCACGTTGAATGAGAATATTAATAAAAAGTGGCGTTATGGGATCACGCAGACACACAAATAAAATCTAAAAAACGAGAAACATAATATCATAAACATATCATAACATAAAATCTTCTAAAATAAATTTGTCCGTGTTTTGTGTTGTGGGTAATTTATTTTTATTATCGTGAATAATCCTTGTATCGGATTAAATTCTATCATAACTATAATTTGGTTGAGCTATATGGAAGTTCGTCTGGGTAGGAACAGCAGGAATACTTAGTATCGTTGTGTTTTTGTTTAAAGTGTGAGAGAGTGTTATTTCAGACACAAGGGACTCAATATATTAGTTCTTAAGGTTTGTCGCGCATTAGCGACGAAGGAAATCGTCAATATTTCCAACAACGCTAATACACGGGTGGTATCATCAGATGGTACGTTCACACGATTATTTTATTAAAACAAATTCTTGACCCATTTTAGAACAGCAACGAGATTCAAGCATCAAAAGTTTCCTAAGGTTTTAGCCCAGTAGTGGGACACTTACAAGTCGAAAATGCTTTTCATCTTTGTTTAGATGCAATTAAGTCTCTCCACTAGTATCCAATATTTTACTTCTAGGAATCCTTTATACGCATTCTAATCGATGATTTGTGGTGCAAACCCAGACAAGGTGAACGCAAAAATCGTTAGGTTTGAATGTTTATAATTTTAATGATTTTTTTCCAAATGTTTACCCATTGCAGCTCAAACCTCCTCCTTGAAGGAGGAGGAGTCTTTAGTCCAGCGGCAGGACATAAACAGGCTATTAATTTACTAAATTATAATCCATAATAGAAATAATTAAATAAGCTTAATTTTATTGTTGTTAAAGAGGCTTAAACGGGAATCCCTGTTTAGTTGTCATATGCCTACCCGGTGTATATTTAAAAAAAAGAATAGTTTTTCACATGGGTCTTACCAATAGACGGAATAGTGCACGAGGTAGGTTTAGGTAAATAATTCGTTTTGTGTAAAATTTTAGATATTGGAAAAAATTATGCAGCTTCACTAGCGTCCTTTGAGTAATATTTTTTTAAGATATAGGTAGGCGGACGTGCAAACGGGCCACCGACTATGGACGATGGCGCTGTAAAATCTATTAACCATTCCTCATATCGCCATTGCGCCACGAACCTTGGGAACTAAGACGATGAGTCCCTTGTGCCTGTAGTTACACTGGCTGAATCACCTTTATGGGACACATCGGAGGTATGTAAATTACCATTATTCTTCAATATACATTTACAGTATAAAATCTTTAAGCTAACTGCTAATGCTATCTCTTTTATTCATAGGGTTGAAAAGGATAGAATATATTTTTGTTCTGAATCATTATCATTGTCTAAATATTGTTAAGTTGTATATGTATAAAAGTAAGAAATAATAAATTTCAAAAAAAAAAAAGTTCAAGAAATATTTCAAATGTAATACGAAGTTCCGTCCAGTTATAAAAATAATGACAATTTTTAAAAGAATTGTCCTATACCAAAGAATCGATTACTCGAAAGCTATATTCGAATGGAATTTTCCATTCCATCGCAATATTTTCGTTCTATTCATTGTTGGAATCCAGACGGATGGAATTTCTGGAATACAAGCGACTTGTGTGGTGGATATTAAAGTCGGGCGATGAATAGAAATGTTCGTTGGGACATACTTTTTATTCTGAATAATACATTATATTGAATACAATACGAGGCTATGTTAACTTGGACTTTGTCTACATTTTGATAACATTTAGAGTTCCGATGTTAAAATATTATATACGTTGCTTCAATAATTCTAAATCAAAATTCCATACTAAATAAAGCGTTACAGATCAAGAATCATTAATTATCTTAGTAATAAGCAACATTAACATTATATCCTCTTGGAGTATAATTGGTACCATCTGATGGTCAACTCTAACATCGCACGCGTATGTCAAATCAAATAATGGTTGGTTGCTTTGTGCAAGCCCGCCTGGGTAGGTAGCACCCACTCATCTGATATTCTACCGCCCAACAGCAGTACTCAGTATTGTTGTGTTCCGGTTTAAAGGATGAGTGAGCCAGTGTAACTACAGGCACAAGGGACTTAACATCTTAGTTCCCAAGGTTGGTGGCGCATTGGTGATGTAAGGAATGGTTAATATTTCTTACAACGCCATGGGGTGGTGGTGACCATTTCATGAAATCACTACAGATTGCAGAAAAGAGAAAACAGGTTCCGCTTCAAAAGAAAAAAAACACTCAGAACTCAATAGAACTGGCGAACGAAACAGTAATTTTTTTAGAGATGTTCTCTTACAATTTTGATAATATGTACTCGTCAGTAGAAACTATGGACACAGAGCCTTATTCAAATATAAATGATAACTATCATTGTTAAACAGGATATAGTTATGATAAATTAATTTATTTCCAAGACGAGTGGGCTTAAGTAAAAATATTGAAGACGAAGTGTCGACTTTGTAATATTTAACAAGTAAAAATATACCAAGCTAATATATTTAAGTAGGTTTGAAAATGATCGTGAGCCATTGCTGCGCCATTTCAGCTGCCATTTGGAAAGGAGGAGCGATCAATTAGGTTTAGGTATGTAGGTTAAGTAGGTACTTACATGGGAACTATGTTGTAATACTTAGTAAAAACATACTGAAGCTTGAAATTTAAAAAAAACACTTATCAATATAGAAATATTAACAGATATTATAGAGCATGATGTTATATCTAAAAACATAATAGTTTGTTGATTTAATTAAATTGCATAGTTGGTCTATGGATAAATAAAGTAGGGATCGACGTATTCCATTTTTTTCAATTAGCGGATAAATATTCGATGAGACTTTTTTTTTTAATTTAACATATTTTAAATTTAACATAGTAAAGGAGTTGGACATTTGGCTGCCTTGTTATGAGTGGTTGTTAATGCCACCAACCTTGATGAGTAATGTGATGTATCCAGTTACACTGGCTCACTCGCCTTTTGAAACGAACCATAGTAATATTAAGTATTCAATGGTAAAAATTGTGATGAGTAAATGGTGACTTAGAGTGGCTGGCACAAAGTCCTATCACAAAGTACTTCAAAGTGAAAATATCCCTTTTTTTTAAGAAAAAGTTAGGTGGACGAGTAAATGGGCCACCTGATGGTATGTAAACACTCCTTACATCACCATCGCGTCATCGAGCTTGGGAACTAAAATGTTATGTTCCTTGTACCTACAATTCTGAGTACTGCTGTTTGGCGGTAGAATATCTGATGAGTGGATGGTACCTACCCAGATGGGCTTGCACAAAGCCCCATTACCAAGGAGTTTCCTGAAGTAAAATTCATTTTTTACTATCACTTGGTTAAAGTTTGACCCGTTGGATTTTTTTACTACAAATTAACTTAAAGAAAAATCTCGATCCATTTATGATATTTCATAATTTTCTAAATGGGTTAAACTTTAATTTGTATACAATTTGTACCACGAACGCTTTTGTTTATACCATGATAAATATAGAACTATTAATGGTTTTGTGTTATGAAGTATATTATTTTTAGATCACGATATTTTAATGTCGAGTAACAATGTTTTAAATTCAAAGAATTCTAAATAAACTAACAGCCTATGAATAGCCCTAAATTTCTCTCTTCTGGGTTGTAAGCACTTCTTTTTTTAAGGAAGAGTTGAAGCCTATCCCACCACGATGATCCAATTAATGTACGTGAATCGACATCCTCGCATTGAAGAATCTTTGTAGAATAAACTGCAAACCTCTACAACAGAAAAGTACTGTAGATGATTTTGGTTTTATTTTTTATGGAAAAGCTAAGATGATTTATTGTCAACTGATGTAACAAATTACCGAGGATGATTCCATTGCAATACAGGCGCAGCAGTATAAGAAGATGTACTACTTATACATATGCATTTCTTGACAAAGCACTAGCGACTCGAAACGGCTTACCAACCGGATAACCAAACCATACGTGACGATATGTGCCAGTTCCTCTACTGTAAGCCGCGTAAAAAAAACTTCGTTCCAAAAATATCTGTATCTAGCACCGACGAAATTAAAGTGTTAAAAAATTAACGGACACTCAAAATATCAAAATAATATTTATAGCTTTAGTTTCTGTGGAACTATTCTGTAACTATGAACTCGAACTCACGGAACACTCTACAATCGTAAACTGTCAGTTAGTGATAGCGACATTGTCAATAATATCGTACCCCACCCCCAACTGGTATTCTGCCGCCAAACAGCAATATTGGTATATTTGTGTTCCAGTTTGAAAGGTGAATGATCCAGGAAAGTGGCATTACAATTTAGTTTTCAAAGTTGTTGGCGCATTGGTGATGCAAGGAATGGTATATATTTCCTACAGCGCCAATGTCTATGGCCGGTGAACCGATCTGCCCGTCCGCCTGCCGCTGCCTATTACTTATATCTATGGGACATACGTATTAAAATAGCGTATCAGCGTAGAGAATACGAAGTGAATTCTTACAGAATAGAAATGCTGATGTCATTTATTTACGAATAGTTGATCTTTCATAACAGGTGCAGAGAAATGTGGACGAAAATTTAGGAATAGGTCTGATTCAGTCGTAAATAATTTTGAGATGATTTATAGATATAGATAATTAGTTTACACGTGGTATACTATTATTTGACTCACTCATTAATGCGTTTGATATTTTTTGTTAATTTGATTTGTGATTTACAATTAAATTAATCATTATTTCATTGCATTGGTTCGGTTGAGCATTAGGATATAATCGTAGGATGAATTCATTAAAAAAAACAAAAGAATAGAAGATACTTCATTTTAATAAAAACTTTTTACAAAATTAATCATATTTTTATCTTCATGCAAAATATTGGTCCTAAAATCTACGAAATAAAATTTTAAAATGACTGACTGACCATACACAGCCTAGTCTAGTAATCTTAAAGGCAAGAAATTTTTAGGCCTACTTGCGGTACTCAGTGATAACTACATTCATAAAAGGTCAAGAAAATCAACAACGAAGTGAAAATAAAGATCAAAATCATCATGAAATTCTTTATAGCTCAGCGGAATAGAAAGATTCTGGAGAAAAAAATTCACCTTAATTTTGTTGTGTCTTAACTATGAGTATTCAATTCGAACTGCTTATAATAATGCTGTTTGATACACAATATATTGTCATAAACGCTCTTTGGTTTTCTGAAAAATTGCAATTTCTTGCGTTTTTTCCTTTTTGTCAAATGCTTTTAGAAAGTCATACAATAAAAAAAACACGAATGAATTCGGTAAAGTCGTTATCAAGTTATGGTATAGTTGCGATAATAACAAAGAAAAATACTAAATATAGACCAAACTAATACATAGCAGAAAGATAGAAACATAGGGACAAGAAAATCTTCAGTAAACAATTCTATTTTGCCAAATAATATAACGCCTTATTTATTACTTGATAAAGTTAAAAATCGCTTAAAGCAAAAGTGTTTATTTTGCTATATATCCCAATATTAGCGATGCATGTCTAATTAACCATTGTTTAAACTTATTACCATTGTATGTATGTCACAGTACAAAGGAAGTAGGCGTTTAAGCTTAGCCTTGACTGCTAAATCTATTACAAGTATTGAACTATTAAACAAATGACCAGAAAACTTTTTTATATAATTAGGTAGACTGGCAAATGGGCTACCTGAAGGCAAGTGATCAACACCAATGTATGTATGTATGTATATGTTTTTTCTATATTTTTATATATAAGTATGTTTATTTTTATTTATTAGACATTTTTAACTTTGCCGTTTCATAAATTCAAATAATTTGTAAAGAATACACTGGTAAAGAAGGCATATTATTCGATACAAGATTATATAGATGATAAAAAAGCGTGGAGTTAATGCTTGTTGACTTCCGGGCAGGATATATTAAATACACATATAATTGTGACTTGTTGACTTCCAGGCAGAAGACATAATATAAATATATAATTGTATTTAACTAACATGACTGTATTTTTAGATTTTGAAAAAGAGTAACTACTGAGTTTCTTGCCGGTTCATTTCGGTAGAATCTACATTCCGAACCGGTGGTAGTTTTACTTTAAATAGTTTGTTAAATAACGATTCAAAAGTGCTTGTAAATGCCTACTTGAATAAAGTATATTTTGATTTTGATTTTTTTATTTTGATTGTCAATTACTAATCACCGTCTTCGTCTTCGACGTAAAAGCTGACTGGTAGTGAAAGCCTTCAGGCATTAAGTCAGCCTTTTGTTTCATTTACTTTATGGCGGTCAATAAATTCTTTAAATAAATACATTCTAAAAAATATTAACCATCCCATATGACAGACATAAGACTCGTATGCCGTGACGATAAACGGAGTGCTGATCACTTGAACACCTTCTCAGCTGCTGCTCTCCAAGTATATTTGTATGCGTAGTCTTTTGTTTCTTATTTTAATAATAAGAAAATAAATTATTTTATTTATTGTACCCATTTTTATTTATTGGTTTTCGTTTTATAAAAATTACTTCGATGTCATACATCCGCAGGCGATAATAGTCATTTTAATCTAAGTAATTTCGATTTTAGTTTATATACAATGTAGTTTTATGTATTAAATCAATTGAGTAGCATACACTCACAACTTAAGTAATAAGCTAACTTAAATTGCTTGGTTCGAATACTGTCTTTAATAGGTTTTAAGGCGATTCATCTCTTATCTCGTGAACCATCCATTTCAATTCCAGAAACTTGATAGTTTTTTCCACAGGGATAGTTAACTGCTGATGGAAATCCGGAGAAAAATCGCTATCGAAATGGTATTCAATCATGCAGTCGGTACTTACTAGCAATAGAACGATCATTGATCCTACTTGCTATATTTTCTTTTATTATGAAAGATTTTCATATATTCAACACTGGCAATACTGATTTTTTATGTAAACACACGGACACATTTAATTTTGTGTTTAATGATTGATTTTGCGATTGACGTTGAAGGGAAACATCGTTAAGATATCTTCTTGTGTCGGATTAAATTCTTTGAATAGTATATACACCAATCCTCAATGGTAGTTACAGATAATAAAAAAATCTAAGTCTAAGCATTATTCTGACGAGATGCCTTTATGCCTCTTCTATTTTCGAAAGAAGAAGATTTACTTCGAGAAGATATTTCCTTTATACGAAGTACACTGTTCGACTTACCCAAAAGTGTATTCCAAATGTAGGAATAAAGTAAAAAAATAATTCTCACGTAGAATATACATTGCGAAACGAGGGTAGCTTTATATATATAAATATAAATCTTAATTAAGCTCAGTTGTAAATACAATTGTGTAAAACGACTATGCAAAAGTGCTCGTACACGCCGTAGACGACGTACTTGAATAAAGTATGTTTTGATTTTGTCGGATGTTGTGTTTTCAAATTAAATAATGAATTAACAAAAAAGTAAAACTTACAGCTACAGTTTTTATTTAACACATTGTGTTGCGTTTATAACAACATACCATATTTTCGCAATTTTGTAGAAGAAATAGAACGATTTACTTAGACAACCTCTCTGTGGAACCAGCTTTCGCCGGCGGTTTTTCCGAACCGATACGACTTGGGAACCTTCAAGAAAAGAGCGTACTCCTTCCTGAAAGGCCGGCAACGCACCTGCAAGACCCCCGGTGTTGCAGATGTCCATGGGCGGTGGTAGTCACTTTCCATCAGGTGAGCCTCCTGCTCGTTTGCAACCTCTAACATAAAAAAAAAAAAGATTTGAATATATTCTCCTCCAAATTGAGGAAAATAAGACAACGATTAAAATGAAAAAAATATGTCATATCTACGCTGTCACTACAGTTGTTACAATTTTAGAGTATATTTATAATTCACAAACTATAAAAAGCGTGTCTTGAGAATTGTATCATTTTTATTTACAGTAATATTTATAATATAGCAGAAACATTTCCCGACGGATTTTTACACACTCGCACACTAACAAAAGACGCCACATTATATTCGCTAGTTTACTGAAAAAACGGCGCGCGCGCACGTTGGCAGATATAAATCATGGCGCTTTCGAAATTATATTAAGCTGGTTGAAAATGTTTTACACACTGTTCGGTGAAATTAAAAATTATGCGGTTTTGTGATATTTTCTGTTAGCGTCGCCGTCTTTAATAATATTAGAATTAAAGGTATGAATTGGAAATACGATTTAATGTAAATTGCAAACGACTTTATTATTGTAGAGTCTTAAGTAGAATCATGTTAACTATAATATTTTTATAAGATAAAAGCTTGGATTTGTTATTTACTGATCTCTTAAAGGGAACAATATATGTATGTATAAAATAATTGTTATATTATGTATATTTTCAATCTATGAAAAAGTAAATACTGAATTTGTTGCTATTACCGGTAGAAGCTTTACATTAAATTTAATGGCTGTTTAAAAAATGATTTTAAATAGCCTACTTAAATTGAGTGTATCATTTATTACATACATTTCGTTTTTTTTAGTATTAGTTTTAATTTTGTGCCAATATACTTATTTATTGGTTTTATCTCTAATATTTTATAAGTGTTAATTTATCTTAAGGTCCTAAGAAATTTGACAAGTTTTACTCTTGTGGTTATAACTGATGAATACTTTTAAGAAATAAACTGCTATTTCCGTTGTCACTAAAACCAAGGAAACATTAGAATATTTATTTAGTTTTTCATTAAAGATTGTGAGTTAAAGTCCGGACAGGCACAAGAGAATTTTCATGTGTTTAATTCATTTCATAATCAACGCAAGGATGCATGTGTCGAATAAAAATCTGCCTTAGTGTAATAAGGCACAGCAACGGGACGATTATTTTTTTTTTTAATAAAAACTACCAACATCGTGCAATTTATTGGCGCGTGTGCGCAAAGTATCGCTAACTAACCCTGTTCGCGCAATAACCATGTACCGATAACAATTTCCGGTTTAGTCGTGTCATTAATGGTTTGGTTATTCCACGAACATGTAATTCTTACCATAAAATTATACCATTAAATAGCATCCTTCTTTATTTTCTCTTTATATAAAAACAGAGCCAAGATGGCTCAGTGGTTAGAACGCGTGCATCTTAACCGATGATTGCGGGTTCAAACCCAGGCAAGCACCACTGAATTTTCATGTGCTTAATTTGTGTTTATAATTCATCTCGTGCTCGGTGAAGGAAAAGCTGCATGTGCTGCGACAAGTGAATCCACCAACCCGCATTGGAGCAGCGTGGTGGAATATGCTATGTATGCAACAAAGTATGCCTAAATTATTTGTACGGAAGATCTTGTATGCCATTCTAGGTGACCTCCGTGGTCGAGTAGTGTGTACACCGGTTTTCATGAGTACGCCATTCCGAGGTCCCGGGTTCGATTCCCGGCCGAGTCGAATTAGAAACAGTTCATTAGTTTGCTATGTTGTCTTGGGTCTGGGTGTTTGTGGTACCGTCGTTACTTCTGATTTTCCATAAAACAAGTTCTTTAGCTACTTACATTGGGATCAGAGTAATGTACGTGATGTTGTCCAATATTTATTTATTTATTAGAAATTATTCGAAATTATTTTCTAAAAAATGTGAAATAAAATCTTATTACAATTCAATTCTTTACTTACTGAGAGATAATTACTTTAGGTGTTCTTTCTTTTTAGGTGTTAAAAGAATAAAACATACGTTGTAGCGATACAATACCTAAACTCTCTGATTTTTAATGTAAGCGGCTATTTATTTGGTTAAGAATTCCACATAACACATTTCAATCACGGGTACTTTTCAGAAAGTATCTACAGCGAGGAAAAAAATATTATATTCTGGAAAAATTACACTTCGATGCTTCCATTCGTGTGTTATTATTATCAAAATTAATAAAACACACAACAATTAATTCGATAAATTAAAAATATACAATGTCTTAAAATAAATAACATGAATAGAGAAATGCAAAAATATATCAAAGCCTCACTGTACTGTAGTCTATTAAAGATATCTTTACAAAACTTATAAATAAGTAGTAAACCTGTAAATAGGAAAAGTTATAAAAGTGTTTTATATAAAAAAGTAAGTAAATTTCATGGACGGCTCAAGTTTTATCTTTACTGAGATACGAAGAATTTAAGAAGTATAAGCCTTTCCCAAGTGAAATCGTAATATAATATAAAAATACAAATTCATAAAGCAATTTCACAAAAGTGCCTTTTGTTAGTATTGAACGCCACTGATTTGAATATTTATTATAATATATATATACATAAATATTACAAATAATATATTTTAACGGAATTACTGATATATTTATGTTCTCCTACCCAATCTCGATGGAGATCAGCTACCTACAGAACATATATATTTTTTGTGCACAAACGTTTGCACAAAAACTGGCGCAGTGTGTAGTCTAATTAAACGGGACATCAAATCTGAAACGACCGGAGAGTGTTCAGGCACAGGACCAACGGCTTTACGCGCTTTTCGAAGCAAGGTAGTGTAGCCACTTCCAATTTATAGGCTCTGAGTTGTTACTAAACTTTTTCGACAGGAAACTCTGTATCTTTTTATTGACCCTGAAATTATTAATAGTCTAAAAAATTATTATTAACTCCTGTTATGCGTTTAAGGACATACAAGTAACAGAATTCCAGCCAACTGATGTAGGTTTTCTCACAATGCTAAAGAGCCTGATATTTATTTATATATAAAAAAACTTCTAGTTAAACAGTTATCAGCTACAATAATATTATAGGAAATGTTATGTCCAGCCGGTATTGTTAAATAAGAATGTATTACGACGCGTGACAATTACTTCTCACAGACAGACAAAAAAAATTTTTTTTCGAACAACATAATAATATATTCTATCGCCCCGGTTTGAAGGGCGAGTACAATGTACAGACACAAGAGACAAAACATCTTAGTTTTCAAGGTCAAAAATATTATTAATTTATTTATAAAACTAAAACAGTGTAACTGATATGTATTTGGCGGAATGATTGTGGGCTGACAACACTGTAACAAAGCCAAAAAAAAAAAAAACAATTTAAATGTCAAACACTGACATTTTATCGCGTCTCTTTTGTAATCATGATCTTGTAGTCAATATTAACTCACTCGTCTTTCGAAAGAAGCAAAGAATTATATTATTTATTAGTATGTTGTTTTAGATAATTATAATTCTGTGTATAATAATTTCAAAGTACGAAAGCGATTAATCTTCTGTTCGTCGTCTCTGTTATACTTGACATTGGCAGAGTATTTTGTGCTCAAATAGCGGACGTACTTGCCAGAAAAAAAAAACATTATATTTATTTTTTCTTAATCTTTGCTGTATTTTTTCTTTTATGAAATAATAAAACAACCTATTTCAGTTTACAAGATGGTGCTTTCGATCCCGATTCATATACCAATAACTTATAATAATTAAACCTAAAATTTCAGCATTCTTCAACAACCCAACGACGAAATTTCGAAAAATGGATTTTCAGATAAAAATGACGATAATTTTTTACTTTAATTCCATTTAGTGAGTTTTATTAAAATTATATACTATATATATTTATTTACATAAGAATTACTAACCTTAACTATATAAAATAATGAATTAAAAATAGTTACTGTACAAATCCTGACCGCGTGGAACGGTGGCAAGATTACTAGCTAGATTCCCCGTTGAATCGCAACTACGAACCTCTGGGCAAAAAAACGAACCAGCCCTCCTGTCACCAGTACAAGTAGTAAATGAGGTTTTATACTTTTAATGAAGCATTTTGCACTACTACTCCGAGGTCCGAGAGTTTCAACAGCAAATGGGACAAAAAAAAATTATTTGGAATAAGACACGATTATTTGGATCGTTTGTTCGCTTCAGTTTTTTGTAACTATTATTTAAAAAAATTAATTTCGCATCTAAAATTCCATATAAACAACTGTGTGACTAACTATATATAAATAGCGGGAAATGTTCATTATACAAGAAATAGATGGGGCTCGTGGACGGATGCCATACATTTTGTATCATTTGTAATAAACTATGACGCTTGCTTGAATTATTAATAAAAATATTTTTTGAATTCATCTCAATGGAACAAATCATAAATGTAGATTAATTGTAAATGCTGAGTGATGAGTTGTGATCTTCTGACCTCAGGAGAGGGTAGCTTTGGAGCAGGATGTTCCAATATGGGTTTGTAGATATAATTATAGGGGAAGGATTAGCAAAAAAACGCGAGTTTTGCTTCATCGCCGACCAAGAAATTAATTATAAAAACAAATCATTAAGTAAGTAAGTAAAATAAGAAACAGCCTGTAAATGTTCCACTGCTGGACTTCCAGGGGCTCCTTTAGAGCTCCTTTAACCTCCTGGTTTTGGAAGTTAATCCACTGCACTGCTTCAATGCGGTTTGGTGGACTCACACGTAGCAGAATTTTATTGAATGAAGACACATACGGGTTCACTCACGATGTTTTCCTTAAACGCAGAGTACGAGATGAATTATAAAAATGAACTAAGCATATTGAGAGTAAATGGTGCTTTTACAGATTTGAATCACGATATCTTTGATTAACGGTCAAATCTAGCCACTAATGTATGTGATTTAATGCTTCTTAACTAAAATAAAAGGAGAACACAGTGACAAAGTCATATGGATCAACAAATTGCTTTCTGTACTACGAATTTAGTTCATATTATTAAGGACATAAGGTACACGCAATTTTATGTCGAATAATTAATAATGCATTCGTATATGCATATATAACAAGGTGCTTATATTTAAATAAATATTGGACAACTAAACACACACATTATTCTAATCCCAATGTAAGTAGCTAAAGCACTTGTGTTATGGAAAATCATAAGTAACGACGGTACCGCAAACACCCAGACCCAAGGCAACATAGAAAAGAAATGAACTTTTTCTACATTGACTCAGCCGGGAATCGAACTCGAGACCTCGGAGTGCAGACCCATGAAAACCGGTGTACACACTACTCGACCACGGAGGTCATCAAGTCAATATTTGTTGGTAAAGATTTATGTCAGCCAGTCTGGGAAGCCTCATCAACTATTCCACCACAAAACAGCCATTGTTTGAATTGACGTAATCTGTTTGAAGAGCTAATGATGTTACAGGCACGAGGGATTCGATGTAATTACAGACACTAAGATCTGACATCTTCAATCCTGTTGTGGTCTGTGAATTGACAGTGTGAAATGAAGGATGCTTGTACGTCTTACAGTCAATAAGACAACATAACAACCACGTACACATTTAACAAATGGCGTTAAAAAAGAAAATCTACAAATTGCTGTCCACAACAAACTCATAAGATCATTATGTAATAGTTAATGTAAAAGGTAAGCGGACGGGCAAATAGGCCAATAATGTTCAACAATACCCATAAACTTTTGCGCTGCAAGAAATATTTACCATTGCTTACATCACCAATGCGCCTCAACCTTGGGAACTAAAACGTTATATGCCTTGTTGTTGTTACGCTGGATCACTTACTCTTCAAACCGGAACACAGCAATACTGAGTATTTATGTTTGGTGGTAGTAAATCTGATACCCAAACGGGCAAAGCCCTAGCGATGGTTTTTCCCGCATTCGAATTTTATAAATTTCATGGCCTTAACCGATTATGAGTCCTATTAATAATGTAATTATACACATTAAGTCATTTTGAAGATTATGCCGAACAAAGAGATAAAGAGAGCCGAGATGGCCCAGTGGTTAGAACGCGTGCTTCTTAACCCATGATTTCGGGTTCAAACCCAGGCAGACACCACTGAATTTTCATGTGCTTAATTTGTGTTTATAAATCATCTCGTGCTCGGCGGTGAAGGAAAACATCATGAGGAAACCCGCATGTGTCTAATTTTACCGAAATTCTGCCACATGTGTATTCCACCAACCCGCATTGGAGCACCGTGGTAGAATACGCTCCAGACCTTCTCCTCAAAGGGTCAGGAGGCCTTAGCCCAGCAGTGGAAAATTTACAGGCTACTAATGTATGTATGCTAATGTAAACAGACAAAAGTGAATATTAAAATTGACTCTGATTTATTTTTTCTTGGTGACAGATTAATAAATGATAATTATTCGTATAAATCAATAAAACATTTAAGTATTACAATAGTATTTCTATGAGCAGCGGTGACCACTTACTATCTGGCGACACAAAAAACCTCGGAGCACAAAAATATCAACCGTCAAACCGTCGTCGACGACTAGTGCATACTAAACCAACGCATTTTATATTTATATCGATCTGACACGCGACAGTTGATTCGTTGTTTTCTGGACGTCGTCCAAAAACCAAAAATAACTATATTCAATGGCGAATAAAAATTGATATTTATGAATTAGTACAATCTTGTTTGTTAATTTTGATTTATTAAGTTTTTTATTGCTATAGTAGCGTATGTTATCGACATATCATTTAAAATGCTTGGAATACTGATACTGTTGTGGCAGGGCAATGTCATCAAAAATAATCAATTTTGATCATAAAAGCAACAACCTTTGAACATAATTTTTGATGAAATCTCTATGAAAGAAGAATTCCGAGGAAAAAACACATAGGGTACTATATTTATGCCCAACAGCTTACGACAAACCCCTAAAACGCGAGCAAAACCGCGAGCAACAATTAGTATATGATGTATTTATCAATTCATAAGTTTAAAGTTTAATAAGTTAAAATTGTGTTAAAATAAACGTTACAAAAATTATAAATACACTTCGATGTCGTAATTAATTTTCTTACAAATGATATTAAATTATTTGTACACGATTGATTAAAAAGAGAAACTGTCGAGTTTCTCTTTTCAATGAAATCAATATGGTATTCGTTAATTTTCGTAGTATTAAAATATATATATATATTTCATTAATATAAATATATATAATATAATATATTTCATAGTTATAGCAAAGCTGTCTAAAGTAATATTTACCTTATCAAGTTTAACTCTAAATTTAGCAATGAAATCTTCTGACTTTAATCAATTAGCATTTGTTACGCTAAACAAAATAGTTCAACTTATAAAAGTAGTTGTACCATAAGATTAATAATGTTAAGTATCAGCTCATTAATATCCAACTGCTGGACTACTGCTAACTCTTAAGATGTTGTATCGTTCATTGGTGATAAATCTGTCTCATATTATCATCCGATATGCAGGTTTCCTCACGATGTTTTCCTTAAACGCCGCGCACGAGATGAATTGAATAAACAAATGAAAGTTCAGCGGTATTTACCAAGATTTGAACCCACGGTCTTTGTTTAAGATCCACGTGTTCTGACCACTGCTATATCGGCTCTCAAAAGTTACTAATGTGATAAAATTATTAATATCGTCGTAACCTTGACTGATGCAGACCTAAGCGAATCTCCGACGCTACGGAACAGCAAGTCTAGCATTCAAAGATAGCGTAGGTCAAGTGCTCTATTAATTTAATATTAAGAGCATTCGCATTTTGCATCGAACTCCACTAGTGAATTAGGAACATGAATAGACGTGGGAGTTTCAAAGATATTTATCTCAATAGACCACATTATAATAAGGTTGGAAATACTTTATATGAATGATAACATTTTAACATATCTATGTAATATTATTGATGGATGAGAGGGATGAAATCAACACTGAATTTCTTGCCGAATCCTCTAAAATAACGAGTACATTGCAAAACCGTTATAAACGTCTATTTGAGGATAATCAATATATGATTCAATATCATTTATTAGTTAGAAGCGTTAATTTTTTCGATTTTGTTTTATAAATTATATAATTATATATTTTAAGATAACTGACTCATTTTTTATAACGAAGAAATCATCTTACCTTATGTTATATATATCGGAATAGTTTTTATATTAAAAGAATAGGATATTATATTATTAGTCTTTAGTAATAGTTTAAGTGTTTTTAAAATGGCGGAGTAACATACAACGTAAAGTTTAAGCCGATGGGTCTAACAGGATGTAATTTTGCTCAGATATTTTTTATAAACGTAAATGCCTTTTTCAATATTAATCTCCTAATAAGCGATAAAAGTTTTTAATTAATTAAATCTAAATAGAAATAAGAAATTGTGTATTAAATCTTAAGGTTTTAAGTAAAAAAATACTATTACAATATTTGTGAAAACTCTATAAGGAATATGGTTTTCGAAATTCCAATATATTTTTTGAAATTCCAAGGATCCTGGTCTATAGGTCTAACCTAACAAAAAAAAAAAAACCATAAGACATTAAAAAACTGAGTATCTTATACAGAAACATTTCTGATGAGACATCTCATCAGGTACCCGGATAGTCAATATAATAAACAAAATTTAATTATACTTCCTCATTTAAATACAAATTGGCAACTATATGAAGAAAAAAAGCATCGAAATACATAATTAAGCGTATTGTAAACAAACAATAGAACGATGTCATTAACAACAGCGCACTGACTAATCTGTGGAACGCGGCTAACATCTTAAATGTCAATTTGACAGGTGTCACTCGAACGTTGACGTATGACAGGTGTGAAAATGAGCAAGAGTCTTTCAGTGGGCTTAGTTAGAATTTTTCATACCGTGACGGTGTAATGGATTAAGTTCGTTTGTTTTTAGTAAATTTTTAGTGTATTCGGTTACGCATGAAGATGTTATCTGTTACGGTTTATGATACTTGTGGGTATAAGTTACTCTAACACTTAGTCAGATTAAATGGTTATTGTAAAAGATTTCTTGAAATAACGATTCGATTTTAATTTCAGGTACAAATATTTTATATAATAAATAGGGCTGAACTTTCTGTACGTACTAATCCAGTCATCAGATATTCTGCTGCCAAACAGCGAAACTTAGTTTTTTTGTGTTCCGGTTTGAAGAGTGAATGAGTGAAAGTAACTACAGGCTCATGGGACTTAACATTTTGGCTTAGTTAGTTGGTTAGTGGTGCATTGGCGTATTAGCGATATGGTTTAGTGTTTAGTTGTTAATATTTTTTAAGCCCACATGTTTGTGGGCGCTGGCGACCATTTACCACCAGGTGGACCACAGGCCCAACGTAACCAACTTAAATTATGGCTTATATGAAAATACTTGCGCATATCGAATGAAATGCATAGTTGTAAATTGACAGCCCGTTTACGTTTGAGCTTAGGCCTCTTTTCCTCTTGAGAAGAAAGATGCAATGCATTGGAATTTGGATTCTAAATTTAAAATAAAAAAAAATTATAATTTTTTTATAATACCTATAATACAACGTTTTAGATTGTAGAACTGTTACGAAATTCTTTCGGAACAAGCATTTCAATCGTGTTAATTTACCGCCGAGTACGAATGGAAATATTATTTCCATTCGATTTGAAAACACGACCTTCGCGGTCAAGTTCCACGTGCTACGTACTGTACGATTTCGTAATTTTTATGACGGTTTTGTTTTCATTTTTTTTGTGCAATTCAGAATATATTACATGTTTCTTAATACTTTTCTTGGTTAATTTACGTGTACATATTTTTAATTATTATTAAGTCCTGTGGTGTCTAATTCTAATATTTGTTCATTTAAAACGGAACTGTTATAATCGGATCTTAAGTGTGTTTATTGTTTATGTTTTTGTTTTGATAGACTTAATATAATATTATTAATATTAAGTAATTATAAAATAAGGTTTAAATTCCTAACAGTATAACAATATATTCTCCGTGGCAACACATCAAAATCAAATTATTATCCAATATCCATCAGGTTTCGAAAATCTATTTGCCAAGCTATAACAAAATCATTATATTCCATATTCAAACCATCGTTGCCACAAATCAGAAACTTTGAGCAGTGCATTAATTTAGCTGAAAGTATATTATTTATTATATCAAAATACACATTCGTGCGAGTATAGTGATATCGTAATCGCATCTAAATGGTTTTGAACAATGCCAAACGACTGGGAACTGTGATTATGACGTCATAAGGCAAGCGATGGTAGCTCTCGTGCATTGATAAAAATGAATATGGAATTGTGCCAAGTTATAAATCTTAAGTACGCTTATTTTTTGTAGAATTTTAAGGGTAATTTTTTCTATTTTTTTTTTACTTAACTATAAAATCAAAACGACCAACAGGCGATGACTGGTATATATTTTATTAAAACTATCTCCAAAACGCTATTCATTTCTGGTATGAGTTATGTATACGTTGTTGATAAGATTTTTCTACCCAGTAACTCAAATAAAACGTCTTCTCCTTTATCAATATGAATATATCATAGAAGATTATTTCTATGTGTGTATACAACACTTACCACGTGATAGGATACAGTCAAACAAGCGATTTAGTAAACCAACGTAGCAATATATAATTTATGCATTGTAAGACTTAGTTCAATAATTCAAGTTGACCTTGAAATTATGATGTTGGTTAGTACATTCCTTCCGAACTGAGATTCAGTTATTACAACGTATGAAACTAAACCAAACATCGTGGGTTCAAACCCGGGTAAGCAGCGCTGATATATATTTGATGAGCTTAATATTGGTTTACAATTATTTTTGTACTTTTCATTGTTAGTAGAAATATTTGCATGGGATTATTGGTTAATATAAAAAAAACAGTTTTTCTTTCATAAAATTACTAGTAATGGTTCGGCGTTCAAAATTAGGCATTATGTACTCCTTGCCATTAGAAAGCACGCCGCAAAAGGAGATCCTGTGAATGATCCCTCTCTTCAGTCGTGTCTGCTTACCAAGCCACGCATACGGATTACGAGAATGAATTACCTGTGTTTGCACACACAATGAAATTAGCTCCAGTGGCCGTAATGCGATCACGAGATCATTATACAAATACGAGCGTAATTATTTTGAACGGTTTCCAAATACAGAGAAGTTCACATCATCTGTAAACAGTAAAGGCAACAGAATATAAAATAATGTATTTAAATTCTTGTTAGATAGTAATAACACGAGAAAAATTATGGCAGTTGGTAAACGTAGTTTACCCGAGGCACCACTTCGTCTGCATAAAACTTTTGACGTTCAATAAAACCAGAAGAAAATAAACAAGAAAGTGTGTTAAAGTTCTGCCCGTTCAACTCTATTTAAAATTCTTTAGAAAAATAACATTAATTTGTTCCTGGAACTTTCATCGGAATAGCAGATGGTACCAATTTGAAACTTATGGTCAAAACACTGATCACTTCGCTCATCAGTTATTCTACCACCCAATATTACCAAGTATTGTTTCTTCTGGTATAAATATGAAAGGTCAAAAGTCATTACATCACAAGGAATCCAATATATTAGATCAGTTAATTTAAGAAGCGAACCATTACAACACAATTTTTTACGCTTGCTTTCTAATGATAAATTAAAAAAAGATTATAATCGCAAGCTATTAGTTAAATATTGCCTAGTTTTTCTTTCGGCACATTTGCATCTGTAATCTTTTAATCTCACTGCTTATATGTTTGGGAATCAAAGGTTTTAGAAAAAATCAATGTCGCTAGACAAATTTACACTATTGTTTGAGACCACATATACACGTGTTAAATGTACTCTAATAATTCATATAAGCATAACAATAAGAGAATAGAATTAAAACTAATAGAATTTAGAGGATCATATAATGACATCGGCAATTGTTTTACAAGTGGACTGATGTATCTCTTGATACTATGAGATTAATGTAGCACTCGAGCAATTGTTCTAGATCACTCACCCTTCACAACAGAATACAGCGAAATATTATCTCATGTGATTGGAATAATTTTCGAGCTTGGCCTTGGCACAATTTCTCTACAACGCAGATATATGATGACAGATGCTGAAGAGCAATAATCTTCTAATTAAAACAAACAAAACAGCCGAGTGAAAACATCAGGAAAATATTTGAACAAACAAAATAGATACAGAGTGGGTTATAATACTGCTACATCATATGGATGGATATATTATGAGCCACATGGTGGTGAGTGGTTACCACCGTCCATAAACAGCACCGTAAATATTAACCATCCCTTAGATAGCCAATACATCACCAACCTTTGGAACTAATGTCTTATATCCCTTGTGCCTGTAATTATATATAACTCACGCTGACGCATTTCAACCCGAAAACAAAAATACTACGATGACTGGGTAGTACCTACCCAAAATATATCGATCTCTTTCTCGTGTATGGAAATAAAGAGCACAGTTTTGTCAAATCAGTTTAGAGCTCATGTCCTACAAAATGGGCAAAAATCCACGATTAAAGCACTTTGACACCTATGTTTACAGTAGCTTCAATATTATATTTCATATGGTTATACTCATTAAATGTTTTACTAATACTATAAACATAAATGTATTAGATAAAATTTCTATAGCAGAAATTTAAGCAAAACAATTTTATTATCAATGGTTCGAATTTCAAAATTTTCACATAAAAACTTCGTGAAGAGTTGTTTAAAATATATCATTTGATATCTTTAAAGTGAAACCCTTCAGAGAATTCATTGCAAAATCAACTTTATTCTGATTAGTATAAGATCTTTCAGTATTAAATACATATTGTTTTCAAAGAGAATTATTAAAACGCTCCAACAAGTTACCTGTTTTCTCTAACTACAAGGAATTAGTTCAAGTCGAGTAGTTCTTGAGGATATTAAGCGAGCAAATGCGGATATGAGTAAAATTAATTATGATTTATTCTGCGTTCTGAAGTAATTTATGCAAGTTGTTGTAGAGTTTGTATTGTTACAACCACAGACTAAAAAACAATGGTAGATGGAGCGCGCGAATCAAAATGCATTTTTTTATGTAGCTTGGCGGACGAGCATATGGGCACCTGATGGTAAGTGGTCACCATCGCCTATAGACAATGGCGCTGTAAGAAATATCGCCAATGCGTTCCTTGTGCCTGTACTTTCTCACTCACCCTTCAAACCAGAACACCACAATACTGAATGCTGTTATTTGGCGGTAGAATATCTGATGAGTGGGTGGTACCTACCCAGACGGGCTTGCACAAAGCCCTATCACCAAGGATTAATTATCAATTTTTATTAATGTATATTTATTATATTATTATTAAAGCGACAGCAATTTTGACGTATTAGCAAATAGATTAGTAGTTTAGATTATTGAGAATCGGCATAGACGTTTGATTTTGTAATCGCTTTCCCATCGCTTCAGTATAACGTTCACGCGCTCTATTTGCCTTATTTATGAAATTTCTATGTTTCTATTTTCACACTACACAACTATTTGTTTTGTTTAAAGTATATTTAAGTGACATTGTGCAATTTACACCTTAATGGAAACGTAATTCATTTCCTCGAGCCATAAAAATTTGATTGGTATTTATAATATAAATAATTCTTCACCTTTGCTTTGCTTCTTACCTAACCTCTACCTAAATTTTAACTACTGGCTTACCTTCCACATTCGCTAGATTTATTAGTTATGTAGCATATATTCTTTCAATCCTTTGTTTTAGTGTCCCTTTTTAATTATAATTATTTAATTTGTTGTATATTTTGTAATTAGGTTAATGATTTTCGGTAATGTCCGAAGTTAAGAGACCGGTGAAAACTGCTGCTGTTTTAGCTTACACATATTCAGCTTGTTTAATTTCCTACACAAAATTAAATTTGTAATTGACAGCATCGTTGGTTAGTGATTTGAAATCTTGTATTTTAACACCAATAAATTGTTATTGAAATTTTATATCGACAAATTCTCAGTAACAGTTCGGTGTTTGGAAGTCGACTGTATTTCAACGTTCGCAATATGAAAGATATTAAAAAAATTCAAAATCTGTATGTGTTCATACGATACATCGAGTTCGAATAAGCAATACACGATTACAACGAGCTAAATTTCACAAATTCCGAATATCATCCGATTTTGTCAGATTTTTATAGCATTCGGACGACGCTTCATGCATACTGTCCAAAACTCATTTCCAATATGTATGTATGTATGTATATACATACATATTCAAATATTATCGTCTGATCGACCGTTGGAAGAGTAAAAGTAATCTAATGGAGGGCTAGACAATCTGCATAGTATTAGAATCTCTCGCTCATTGACACAATCCGATGACCATAACTTTTTATAGGTCCTGCGTTAATTTGAAATCCATGATTTCTGGATATGGTTTTTTTAAGGTTTTTTATTAATTAAACTGAGCAGTACTAATTATTAGTACCACTTTGCTTGGTGGTAGTGCTTTGTTCAACCTCGCATATGTAGATATGGTAAATTTAAAGGGTGAATGAGCCAGTGTAACAGGCACAAGGATCATATCAGTTTTCAAGGTTAAAGACGAATAGGCGATGTAGGCAATGGTTAATATTTCTTACAGCATCAATTTCTATGAGCAGTGTTGTTATCATCAGCCGTCACATTTGAGCGTCCACCTAGATATTTATTTAAAAAATAAACATTTACCAGTTACCATAGTATGAATGATGAACGTTATTTAGATAGTATTTAATAAAACTATGATTGTCTCCGTCTACCATCATTGGTTTGACATTCGAACGAAGAAGATAGAACATTTTTAATAAGACGAACCCCCAAAAATAATCAAAGTTTAAACATTATTATTTTTGGTAATCAGTTCAAAAGAAATACACATCACTGTGTTCACAGAACAGGTGCGTTGGCCTTCCACTCAGTCTGTCCCTGATACGCGACCTTGCCAAACCATATCGTCTCCAGAAATAACTGTCCACTTATAAAGTAGTCATGGCTTTTCGCCAAATATTATCAGATCCTATATTAAATGTCGTCGAAGAACAGTATTTATATATGATTTTAACGTTTTTTCTTATTCAAAACTTGTTTCAAACTTTTCCTTATTTGTTGGCAGTTTGAGATGTGTTACGTTAACACGATCCTTCTCAAAGTCCGGGCTGTTTGATTTGATCGAATTGTTTTTGTTTTTCTAAATATTAGATTTGTGTAGGTAGAAAAAGGATTTAAGCTTATATGTAAGGTATAACACGTATCAGCATATCGCAAAACCTTTGCCAATTAAAGAGGTTAAGATTCTTATCTCTCATAAGAATTTTACAATTCACTTAAAATTATATTCATAATTAAAAGTACTCGTATGTTGGAGGCACGTATCTCCAGTTACACAAATAGATAGTTATAATAATTATGTATGTATATTGTAATAATTCACAGCTACAGTATTTAAAACGGGGTATTTACCATGTTTCAGATTTCGACATTATCTACGAATGTCTTGTTCACGAGTCGAAATATCAAGCTCCACCAAATAAAAATAAAAAACGTGGTTAATATCTCGTTTTAAATACTTGTGGTAATAAAAATAACCGTGTCAAATTAAAATCTTATAATTAACAGCTAGTTGAATATACAACATTACTTAAAATAAAAAATAAAAGATCGGTTGGCGTATAACAACGATGTTTTGATATATTTTTTAACATATTAATGTCAAATGATTTTTTTTTTATTTTAATTAATTTAAATTCAATATGGTACTGATGAGATGTTTTGGAAACAACAAAAAAATGGTATATTTTGCTGTTAAAAAATGTCTAAAGAATGAAGTTATTTGATACAGAATGAGACCTTTGGGATTGAGATACTTGAAAGTAATCGCATAAGGCACTTTTAAAAATTAGCTTTTACAGAGTACTTTGCAACAGTAAATACAGCCGATCATCTAAACTCACTCAATTTGTTTTTATAATTAATAATGTCAAGCTCTTCAAAGAAGAAAAACAAACCTTATAACTTAAAAAGAGAAAAGGTCCCAGCCCAGCAGTGGGACAATTACTGATTGTCACGCTAAGGTGTAAAGATGCCCGCTTTGTTTTGTTTAAATTAAAATTTACTCAATATATTTTATATGCTTATAATAATTAATTATTGTTAACGTATTTTTTTAACAGAAGTAATATATTAAAGTCTTTGTAATATTCATATTTTATGACAAGTACACTGGTTTAATGTCATTTTTATAATGTAATTACATTAGCCAAAGTGCCTTTAAAAAAAAAAAAGTTGCCATACGTATATTTTATTTATAATCAAAAATAATAAAATTATGTCAAAGACTTGATTACTGAAATTCACTTACTTATATACAAACAATGATTCATTTTTCTCACGGAAAGTAAAGCTTACACTTTTTAATGAAACTCTAGTATTATATAATTACCCTGCTCTCCGTAACCTTCTGATCCGCAAACAACAAGTCATTGATAGCTTCCAAATAACGCATCGTAGACAATTCTACTATCCAAAAGCAAAACGAATCATTACTTTATTATAGTGATCGGACATAAATCAATTATGTTAGAACTTTTTTAATATATATATATCTATACATATTAATAAAGTCATAACTGAATCGAAATCTGTACATCATGGAAGATATTTCAGAAAAAATATTACTAATATCACCTATTAACGCAATGGATCACATAAATAATATGATTTTAAGAATTTTTGTCTGTTTATCTGTTGATTTGGTTTGACGTATATTAAGTTATAAATAACATCCAGCTTTACTCACTTATGAAGGGGGGGGGGGGGTATAGACAATTATTAAAAGTTCGACGTTCTTTTCTGTACCGATGTTGATCGTTTGGGTAGTTAACACGTGAAAGGGTAACAAAAAAACGTATAAACAATCTTATCACATTTATAATATTAGGATGCAGATTATTATGCAAATAACAGTATCATTATTCGTTATTCTACCATTTGTGTGCAAACACTGTGTTATCTCTTCTCCTGATCATATTCTCTGTTACCTAATGTTGTTTATATAAAACAGATATCATTTAGAAACTGACTGACCGTAGAAGTGATATCAATTTATTATATAATTTTATTATTATTATTGACTAAATTTGAACCAATTGAGATATCTATTCTGAAACATACAGCTGATGTACTTGAGTATTGTCGTATTCAGTATTGCGTATAGAAATATTACCATAATATTTGGAATTTCAAGACAAACTTAACTTCTTAACTTGAATTCCAATTTAATTCTCTTATGAGTTGATGTTTCCAAACTATAGCTGTATCAATATATTTTTCTCATAAAAATGCCATACACCGATATTCATATTTTTAGTACCAAATTTCAACCAATTAAGGGATGTATTTAAAAAAAATTACCAACTGTCTAGTCCTCATAAATAAGTCACAAAGCCAACTTCAATCATCCTCCTGCCTTTATCCCAATTTTACTAGGGGTCGGCGCAGCATGTCTTCTTCTTCCATAGTTCTCTGTCGGACGTCATCTCACAAGTAACATTCTTTCTAACCATATCGTCTTTCACACAATCCATCCATCGTTTCTTTGGTCGTCCCCTACCTCTATATCCATCCACATCCATTCTCAAAACCTTTAAATATTAATAAGCCAATTTCAATATTACTGTGAAAAGTAGCTAATTCCTATACAAAAAATCATCTCAAATTTCACCCTGTTTGGTGATGTATTTTTATTTATAAGCGCTGTAACAAATACTAATTTATTTTCTTAAATCATATTTTTGTCTTTCCAAAATTCAAATTTACTTTGCAATGGTTCATCATGAATAAATTTATAAAAAATGAAATTAAAGGCTGATACCAAAAGTCCTAACAACATCTAATTTGGATATCTCAAAGTTTTATTTTAATTCATATAACGAGAAAGGTCATACGTATTAGTCACTACGTTACCATATTCGTCCAAAGACGTTTCAATTGTGGTCAAGTTCATTGACCCGCTTTTTGGGCGATAAAAACTCATTGTCATAAGTAATAAAAAGATAACTTTTAAAACATGTTTAAATTTAAAAACTCACCTAATCCAATGTAGGTTTGCTCGATATATTTACGTATTATTAGTATGTACTTACTTGGTGGTAGGGCTTTGTGCGAGCCCGTTTGGGTAGGTACCACCTACTCATCAGATATACTACCGCCAAACAGCAGTACTCAGTATTGTTGTGTTCCGGTTTGAAGGGTAAGTGAGCCAGTGTAACTACAGGCACAAGGGACATAACATCTTAGTTCCCGAGGTTGGTGGCGCATTGATGATGTAAGGAATGGTTAATATTTCTTACAGGACCATTACACCGATATCATAAAAAAAAAATGTAGATTAGTAATCTCTCTGCTGGGCAATGATTCTAATTTTGAGGAGGTTTGGAGCTTTTTGCGCTACAGTACTTCAATGCGTGGTTTTGATTGTCATCAGATACGTCGAGGTTTAGCTATCTGTATACCTGGTTTTCTGGGGGTTATGGGCGATTTTAAACACTAAAACTTCTGCAACGGTTATATTCGACAGTATTAGTTTCCGCATCCTTTCCAAAAACATCTATTGCCCTTCCCACGCCGTATCCCTTAGAGGCTTATCGGATCATATTACGTGATTTCAAAGTCAGATAGACACAAATGGAATACATAAACCTGTGAACTTCTGTTACGATTCACACATTGCACCAAGCAAACTCAGCTCGACTTTAGACTATCATTTAAATATAGATACATTTTTAAAAATTATGTTAGAAATCTACATATCTAAGAAACAGTTTCTATTTTACAATACAAAGCGGCATGACGCGGGTCTTTAAGACAAAGTACAATATCCCGTTTTCCGTAGTAATGAGAAAAACTTTTTCCGTTTCAAATAACTTGTCTCTCTGCGCTGCGACCCTATTTTGGTTGTGTAAGGAAATGTAAACTTTAAAATTTACCCTAGAAACCGCAGCCTTGAAATTGGTTTTGAAGTTCCATCTTCTTTATATCGCTTTGTAAGCAGAATTACAGTCCGTAAAGTTTATTACGTACGAGCCAAGATATTGGTAAATAGAACACGTGATATTACTTATAATATAGCCGATATTTTCGGGTTCGAACACGGGCAAGTACCACTGATTTTTCATGTGCTTTATTTGTGTTTATAATTCATCTCGTATTCTGCGATGGAAGAAAACATCTTGAGGAAACTTAAACTAGTTTGGTGAAATAAGCTCCAAGCCTTATCTTCAAAGGTAGACGTTTACAACCAGTTACTTAGTGGATGCTATACTTCTCGCCGTGGTCAAAATGAAAAGTCCCATATGAGAATCATTGAATATGAATTTTAGAGAAAAATAAAAAATTGTAGTTTATTATTGATTTTGAAAATAAATTCAATTAAGATCAAATGGATTTTTTACTTGAACTTCACTTACCCCTACTTTTATCCGATTTCTTTTACGAAACGTCTGTGATAGATCGCTTCAAGCGACAACACCGCCTCGGTGCACCATTTTCCTATATTATTTGTTATGTTGTGTTCCATTCTTTACACGTCGTGGAATAAAGTATCGCTTTAATAAAATGGAACAAACATTAACACTACATGGTGTAAACCACTTTAAATACCATCAATGCTTTTTTTATGTAATAAGTTAGCGGACGAGCAAATGGGCCACCTGACGGTAAGTGGTCTCCATCGCCCATAGACAATGGCGCTGTAAGAAATGTCGCCAATGCGTCACCAACCTTGGTAATTGGTTGAGTGGGTGGTACCTACCCAGACGGGCTTCCACCACCAGCTACTAATCATAAAATCTAAGATATTATATGATCATGATAATATTATCCTTACTATTACTAATGAATATTACTATTAATATTACTATTCATATTAATATTACTATTACTAGTACTCTTTCCTGAAAGGCCGGCAACGCACCTGCAAGCCCCCCGGTGTTGCAGATGTCCATGGGCGGTGGTAGTCACTTTCCATCAGGTGAGCCTCCTGTTCGTTTGCCACCTCTAACATAAAAAAAAAAAAAAACTGATTTCGGATACAGTAGCCAAGCTTATACTCCTTAAATTATATTGTTTATAATATACTGGATACCGTGTGTTGGTTTGATGTAAACTTCAATTTTATTTTTCATCTATTTTACTAAAGAGAAAGACAACCAGTAACAAAACACAAAACACCTAATAAAAAAACGAACCAATGAAGTCTTCACAAGTAATTTTAATAATAATTCTCAACGTAGCAGATCGTTGAGACAGTAACAACTTCAATAATAAATTATAAACGAATACCAATTAAAATAATAAATTAATTAAAACGTCATTTAATATAATCAAATTAATAATTATTGATTAAAAAATCATTATTCCAATATTATTTGTAAAAGTTATGATATAATGATGTTTAATTTTTTTTATAATTTTACGTCTGTTCACTTTGGCTAACATTTAAATTATTGCATATAAAAGATTAAGATTTCGTCCTGACCGATTTCTACCAAGATAGTCATTCTGAAGGTAGTCTAGCACACAGGACATATAATACTACGAAAAGAGGTGAACTGTTTATTCCATCACTCCCACAATCCGATAGGAGTGGAAATCCAAGACGATCGGAAAGATTTCAGGCACCAAAGAGCTTAAGACTTGACGATCTGAGCAGTATCTGACATGTTGCGACATAAATACCCAATATTTACATATTTATTGGCCCAAACTGTGGTTCTAATCCAATACTAGATCAATGGGACACATGCAGGCCAATAGCTATTCAAAACATCAATTGTTTTTAAGATACACTTGTCAAATATCTTAATTGAATTTTACATTTAATTTTCGTGATTGATTTATGGAAATCGATTTTACATGACTGTTGAAAAAATATAACATAAAAGTGCAAATAAATAAACTATACAATACGAATATCAAAATTAAAAATCTGGGCTATTGAACATTTTATCTGATTGAATTCAAATATTATTGTTTTTTACAATTATTACTGGTAGGATGAACTATGGATGTCCAATAGGTGGTACTCGACTTATATCAAGTAGCGTAATACTTTTAAAGAGGATTTGCATCACTTGTTAAATAAAAAAGGAAGACATTAAATAAATATGCATTAATAAGTACATACGAATAGTATATAAAGTAAAACTGTACATATATTAAATTGAAATACTTGTACTAGGGTAAGCTCTGAAGCGAGAAATACAGGTCGGACGCCATATTTCTTTGAAATGCTTCATACGAATGGCCTAGAAACATTTGCTGTGTTGAGTGGTGATTTGTAGAGTTCAACTACGACTGGAGTTGAAATTGTTTAATAGTTTAATGGATATATATTGAAAATAAATATAAACATGTACATACAGCGTGAAATATTGTTAATTGTATTAATTTATTAATATTTAAATGCAGTAGAACAATTTAACGATTATAAGTGCCGTTCTCATAAATTTTCGGCCGAAAATTATTTCAATATTAATAAAATTTATCCACATAATTTTAAATTTGATTTTATCGTGGTGTTTAAAATATATTAAAAGGATTATTGTGAAACTTTACTAATGTCATAATTTTGGTTATGCAAGAATCATCTTCAATTATATCCGGCTTTGGAAAATCGAAGGACCATTTTATTCTTTAATCTTTTAATCGTTTTACTCCTGAATAGTTATTTCTTTACCTATCAATTGTTTACTAATGAATTCGCCTGAAGCTATTTAAAAAACAGTAATACCTTTTCAAGGACTTACCAATATTTTTCCTCCGGTTAAGCTTAAAGCTTGCATAAATTATTTATAATTTAAATTAAAAAGTACAAAACTCATCTTTCCTCGTATCTGTATGCGATGTATTTTAAATTTCGAATTCAATATTACAAAGTTTTTTAAGTTAATGTCTGTGAAATTACTCCTCTGTAATGTGTAAAGGAGTTACAATATTTATATTAAAAATGACATAGTTATAAAAATATTATTTATTTTAGAAAATTTGAAATTCGAATGTATTATACACAATCCGTATATTGAATATACCACAATCCGGATAGAAAGTATTGAATATTTCGAATCCAAAATGACATATTCGTACAAATCCTCAAAGAAGCAGTTATTGGAATTTTGTGCTTCTAATTCTCTCACCGGGCTTCGTTAAGCCGATCTCGGTTTCATCAACTCGCGCTCCAATTTAACACGAGTATAACATATGTGTGGAATTAAATTTTCTTGTCTAGACAGCAGGCAGACGAACTAAGTTGTTTTATATTTCGCTGTTTGATATATTTGGCGGCTATTTTGTTGGAATGTTGGGTTATTTTTAATGGTGATATTTATTTGGAATTTCAAGTATTAGAAGAGCAGAGCAGAGAGAAGCGTATCAGGACTAACTAACTGCTACAACCTCCCCATGAAATTATTTTTTGATCAACTGACTTTGGATCTTAGTCTAGTACCTAGTAAATGGATCTTGTTTCCGAGGTTCTGTTTTAAAATTACAAGGCGTATTTTAGGTTAATTGGGTTTTTCTGACAAGAAAATTTTCTATAGTTGCCCGGAGTTTAGCAACTTGGCAATTTTAACATGCCCATGCCTCAAAAATCTGGTGTTCCTGCGCCTAAATTCCAGTCGTTTAACTTATGAGCGTGGGGGTCGCGAGCGGGATAGCGCGATATATAATCGTGTTTACAGTACAGTTGGCTCATCTCTGATAATAATGAAGGCAGTTTTCGGAATAAAATAAAATAGAGTATTGGATTCTTTTGTATCCTTGATACCAATAGTTCTTAAGCTTTTGATGGTATTATTTTTACTCTACAAATCCAAGTTTATTTATTATTACAGATTTTCTGTTTATAATATTCCTCTGTTAACATATTTATAGAGAATTTTTCAACTTCTATACAAAATAAATAGTCACGTCACAAATGAAAAACTTAGTGATGGAGTTAAAACTCGGCAAAGATCAGAGTGATAGCTACTGTATGTAGTCAATCTGGTTTTCATGTCGTGAATTGAGTTAAAGAATAAGTCGCTTTATTCAAAGTTTAAAGGATTATTTTGAAACATTGCAACATATCCGAATATATCAAAACATTAGCTAGACACTACTACTCATAGATACTAGTGGGTCGCACGCGAAACTTCTCATTTATTCAACAGATTTTTACAAATTTCGAAACCTCTGACAGGTTTTTTTTATTTTTCGCACGGTTTACATTTGTTTTTTTTTATACAGCCATAGCGCCGCTCTCTACGTGGCCAGTAACTTTATTCCGCTCTCTAAAATTAATTGTTTGTTAAATCATAACAATTTAATAAATTGCAATCAAGAATTCTCTTTAGTTTTCTGCACTTACGACTGGAGCTCTTCAAAATGAGACTATAACCAATTTTCATGTGTCTGTATCGGCCCATAATCACTGGGACAAAGTTGACTTACGCTATTAATATATAAGATTGGCACTGAAATATCAAACATCTCTTACATCGTCAAGAGAATAACTGTTGTCATGTCAATTTTATGTTTTTTATTTTGAAAGTGGAATAGTTTAATTTTTATTTTGTAATTGATTTGTTCTTTAGTAGGACCAGTAGTCTTTTATTGTTTAGTCTGTAAGAGTGTACATTGTAATATTTCTAAGATTTTGATGCATATATAGAATTAGATACTTTGTTTGTTTATCACGTTGGCTTTCTAAATAAATAAATAATAATAATAATTGATGAGTGGGTGATATATTACCATTTTATTTTCTTAATTATTGTATTAAATAATTAAGAACATAAAAAATACTTAGACATTTTTATTCGTGTTTTAATAATTTACATAATTGTATGAATGATAACTTTATTTGTCGTTCATCTAAATTTATTTAAAATATCGTTTGACTAGACGATTTGTTAGTTGTCGTAAGTTGTCCCTGGGGCGTAATTGAATGAAAACTGTTTTGTGAAATTGAGAAATTTCATCTCGAATTTATCTAGTTTATAAACTTTTCTTTTATATTATTATATTATCAAAATGAAAATTCAAATAAAAAATGGTATAATAGATCTTTTGTGTTTCATTAGACGCTTCAACCAAATCAAATCAAATTAAAAATACTAGTTCTATTTTGTCAATAATTTTGAGGGATTTTTTAATATAATATTTATCGTGTTAGTTTTTAATAAAATCAAAATTAAAATATTCTTTATACAAATAGGCTCATAAAAGCACTTCTGTGTCGACATGTTATAGTATTGTATTAAATGTAGAGCTACATCAACTACCGCCAAACAGTTAAACATAGTATTATTGTGTTTGGTTTGATGGGGATTGGACATGACATCTTAGTTACCAATGTTGGCGCATTAGTAACGTAACGAATTCAAAATCTTTTTTATAAAAATAAATGCATACGAGTACATATTCAATTAACTACAGCTATAATTTCCTTGTAGATGTTAAATATTAAAATAGTAATATTCGAGTATGACTGTATTTAATGTCCAGTAATCGATACAATTCTCGAGATAAAATCAGAATTTTTCCATCAATGTATCGCCTTTTATTGCGCGGACAATAGATACAACGATGGATAAACGTATCTTATGCATGGTCGAAGCTTGAAATAATGAGCTTGATGGTGTTCGGAGGCATATATAGCAACGATTCTTACTTAATTTTCGACGTTACCATTTATTTTTGAGCCAATAATGAATTTTAATACCTACTGATAAAAATTTGGGGCAAACCAGAGACAAAAGACAATCGAGGTAAATCCAGAACACAAGTTAATAGTGCAAGAGATATTACAGTTAACAAGTATTTGTGCAAACTGAAAGATACTCACTATTTTGTCATTATTAATAGTTTTATGAGAAGGCAGTTTGCCAAGAATGAAAAGAGATCAGGTGTAGGTACAACTAATCGAATCCTATCTTAGAAAATGTGATTTTGAACCACTTAAATTATAGAATAGAAAAGTGCACCAGTAAATATCTATCAGTGCTGATACTCCCTTTTGAAAGAAAGCTTGAGGCTTATTCCATTTTACTGCAATGTGAATCGACATCGATGGTAAAATTTCATTCGAATCATGCTTCCTCACGACGCTTTCAATCACCGGCGAGCAAGAAGTAAATTAAAAAATAAGCGCATACAACCCAGTATGGCAGATTTGAAACCGCAAACTACAGTTAAGATGCACGTGTACTAATCCCTTGGCCATTTAGCAATTAATATAATATTTTAAAAATATTTATTATTTAACAATTGTTAATGAAATTATGGTTGGTTCATTTTTCAATAAGATAATCAAAAATATCGATACAACGGCGAATTAATGTTCGCATTCTTGGCACTATTCCACGCAGCCATGAATTGTACAGTAATTAGATTTATTTAACTAGTCGCTCGACCCGACAACGTACGGGTAAAATCCATACAAAGTTACTAATCTAATTTCTGCCCGTTTAAGCAAAAATACTTACTTAGCGGATGATTGGGTTATATAATAAAAATATTTTCCAAATTTCAGCTACCTATACTCAATATTTATAGCTATACGTTGATAGTCAGTCAGAACAAACTATTTTAAATATAGATAACTAAATATGTATCCTATTGCCAATTAATATTAAAAAGACGTAATTATATAATAAATTATTCTACAAATTAAATTAATTTGCGATGATAACTTAGGTTTGAATTACATTCATTAAAATGGCAAAGCCTTTTAAAGTTCACAAACTTCCATAATTTATGTATTATTTTGTAAACTAAATCAAATATATAATTAAATTTCTCGATACACCGACGTCTCGAACAACGGGACAACACATATAAAGTTGTGACCACAACACAAGCGGTCGCGAGAGCGGTCAGACACGTAAATAAAATTGTTTGTTGCATTTTTAGACATATTTAATCACAATAAGAATCTAGTTTTAAAACTAATTGTAAGTAATGATTTTATTTTAGAATGTTTTTATATTGATATATTCAATCAGTAACTCAAGTGAGTTATTTTTTAATCATATTTTACAGGAAATCGTAGCTCAAGTATCGATTTAATCTGTTTACGTGAAGGCTGTAAAAAGTACTCTTGAAAACAGATCAATTATAGACTCTTTGATAGAAAGACGCATTTTAAAGTAACTATGTTAAGTGAGTCAGATATTAAGAAGTATATTAAGGAACATAATTATTTTTATTACTACAAGTACTTATTTAAAACGGGATAAATTATTTGTTATTTTCATTTGATGGAGCTCGATATTAGTCTCGTGAACAAGCCATTCGTAGATAATGTCGAAGTAAATATCCCTTTTTAAATACTTGTAGTAATAAAAATAATCATGTTAATGTAAAATCTTATATAATTATATTTATACTTTTTTCTCAAAATCTTTAATTAATCAACACCATTTTTTACTTGCAACTCTAAACCATCTGAGGTATTCGTTTTACAACGCCTACTTTATCTATCAATATATAGCCAAACTAATTTTAAAACCAGAATAAACTTCAATAAAATACGCTTTAATTTGATTTTCAATTTATTCATAGCAAATAATACTTAATTCCGCTAACGCTTATTCCAAGCGCTACCTCACTGAGAGTAAATTAAATTGTTTAGTCGATACGCTTGAAGATTCTATTCAATTAAGCGTTGATCAAAACGTTAACTTAATTATGCGTGTTTATTATTTATATATATCTTATTTAAGAACGCTAAAAGGATAAATTTGAAAGGAAAGTTTGATATGAATAAATCCATTGAAATACGAAAATCTAAGCGAATACAGCCACTTGAATCTTCAAACAAAATGAATTATTATTAACGAGGCCTTAATGAAAATGAATAATAAATGTTAAACTTGAATTTAACCAAACAGACCCTGATCAATCAGAAAACGAAAAACTTGTGCTTTTTTTTTTACTAATAAAAATACACAAATAAGTGTTTTAATAAACAATAATAATAATATAATCATACAAAAGCTTTATTTAATTTAATAATATTTAGGGCCTTTATGGAATGTTATCTGGTGGTAGGTAGGTTGGATATTCCACCGCCAAACTTAGTAAAGACCTTCCAAAGTTAGTGGCGCATTGGCAATCTAAAGCTAGGTTAATATTTTTTTCAGGTGACCCATTTGTCCGTCCGCCTAACTACACAATAAAAAACATAAGTTACCAACGGCTTGGATTCTATTGAAGGAAGGAAACAAAAAGAAATTGAGTCCCTTTTTTTCGATAAATTACATGTTATAACTATTATGTCAATAGAATAAAATAAAACCAAGCTTATAATTAAGGCCTTAATATTATCAATTCCGATGTAAAAAAAGAACCAGACAAAATACTTGTGCAAAATACTCGGGACGCCCAACTCTAAGTAAAAGTAATAACTTAAAAAACTTAAAAAAAATGTCAGTCCGAAATACGGCTAGCGCTGTGGATTAAAGTGACAGAGGAGGATTCTGCCTGCCGCTGTCGTATGCGTTAGGAGAAAGGGAAGCAAAACAGACTGGCGTCGTAACGCGTTACGTAACGATGCGGTTAACCCTCCCATAAGAAGTTATCTTCAAAAATAACTTTAAAATTCGAACACTATACTTTTATTATAAGTATAATATGTATAATATATACCGTTTGTGTTTTATTAAGCTAATAATTAAATTTCATGCTAACTACTATCAAACAAAAAACACCATTGATTATCATAACATAACATTCAAACAACAATATTGAAATGATAAAAAAACATGCCCGACATTTCGAATTTTTCAATACACAATAGTTCAAAAAAAAGACAGCTTCCAATATTTCATCAATCAAAATAAAAATATACACCTAAAAACAATATGAAATAGACATATCGATAACGTTACCGAACCGTATTATAAAAACATTTTCTGAAATCAATTTTTCAAACGCTTTATCGATGTAACATTTGGCAGCTATGAGGGTATTGAAGCCAGTTATTTAATCAAATTAGATGACCAGTTTTATATGATTACCATAGTTTATCGTCGAATTTATTGATAATAATTATAATTGTGTAAGAGATGAAAATAAATTAGATCAGCATTAGACTCGTAGTTTCTATTACATATACATCAGGTAACAATCTTTCGTTCCTTTAATCGTTACGATTAAGAATCAAGTGAACCCTCCGACGACTAGCGAACGAATGTCCCCGAGTGCTTTTATTGGATCACAGCGTCACCGAATGTTGGGGCGAGTGTTAAAACTCTGCCTTAAGGTGAACCCTTTCGGGCTCGAGAGTGACGTTCGTCCTGAGGGTGTCTCCTATGAGATCGCACCTCGGCTCAGAACGTAGTCGGTGGGGTAATCCCCCCGAGTGCAGCTTGTCGACGCCTTATAAAGGACGTGTTTCTTACAATTGTCTGGCTTAGGAAGATAGATAAATTGTATATGTTTGGTATAAAAAAACATTGTGTATTGATTTATAGTGAAGCTTAAGGTAGACCTTCCAATAAAGTACTGTTTTTTTTATGGTATCGGTGGGTAGCCCTACCACCAAGTAAATGTTCAACGATATCATCAAATACAATTGAAAAATAAATCCCAAGTAACTTTCCATCTTGTAATTGTTAATAATTATTACTAATTTCATTGCAATATTAAAGTTCTTCTATGTATATTTTGGCTACGTCAGTAAACTATTTCTTTAAGAAATGGGTAGGTAATATTATAAAGTATAAGGGTTTTTTTTTTAATTTATAATTAGGTAGATATACACGTGGATATTTATATGTGGTCATCAGCTAGTAATGTCTTAGGAACCCAGATAGATCTTGGGACCTTAGATGTCCTCATGTCTGTATCGAAACCGGTCTTATCCTCCTCTTCAAACCGAAACATCAATATTCTAAATGGTGCTATTGAGCGATTGAATATGTGATGAGTGGGATGTAAAGGAAAACATTGTAAAGAGCTAAATTGAATGGGAAGCGCTTTATATTTTGGGAATATGCGATGTAGTGCACGCTCCTCTTTAATAGAGGAGCGGGTCGCTCGCGGTTATTACTATATACTGATACTATATACTAATTTCGAAACATATGACAGGTTTTGTTTTGATTTAGTTACATTCTAAACTGACGACGTCTGTTTGCAAATTTTACGTTAGTTTTATCTTTATATAGCGCCGCTCTACCCGACCAGTAACTTTTTTCCGCCACGCCACTCCGAGCTCTCGGATTCGATTCCCGGCCGAGTCGATGTAGAAAAAGTTCATTAGTTTTCTATGTTGTCTTGGGTCTGGGTGTATGTGGTACCGTCGTTACTTCTGATTTTCCATAACACAAGTGCTTTAGATACTTACATAGGGATCAGAGTAATGTATGTGATGTTGTCCAATATATTGTCCAATTACGACAACAACGTAATTTTAAGTTTGGCTGTTAGTGTGAATTTTTCGACCAAAAAACGCAATAAACGTTTATCAGTTCGACCTAGTGAACTCAGGGCCTTGGGATCTTTATGTAGCCACTAGACCAACGAGGCAGTCAAGAAAGATATTAACGATATGGTATTTAATTTGGTAACATTAACGTCAGGGCCCGTTTCCTTAACCAAATAAAAAGCCTTTGTCCATCAGGGACACATTCACTGAACCACTTATCCGAAATTGGTAAATGCCCTATTTTCCTCAGCTTTAACGGTATTTGTCAAATGTTTTTATTGACAATTGAAGTCGACGAGTTCGGAGAATTGGTAAAGGGCAAAACTTTATATTTTTTGGACTAAGAATAACATTCTCTTTTTAAATTAGCGAGTATTTTTTAATTTTTTTATGACAGAATTTTTCGTTAAGCGAACTTGAGTGCTTAAATTACACGTATGTATGTACGTTGCTCTATTATTTATGAAAAGAAATATATTTTAATATTGTGAAAGATGTTTTATTACCAGGTTGCTTGGACTACTTGTATCCTCTAGTTTTATCTTAACGCTTAGGTAAAAATTATATATATATATATATATTTAATAATCTTAGTAATTGATACGATTAAAATTAAATATTAAAAATTCGTGGAATGAATAATTATTTATTGATTTTAAAGAAAGATGTAAGACAAAAATTAATTACCTGTCAAGAATCACTAAAAAGTTTATATTCTACATTAGAAGAGATATTCCGTATGAAGAAACTCGAAACTCACCACAGAACCTCGTGAAATATCAGAATGTGATATGCGAAATTAACTATAGAATGTATAGGATACACATATTAAAATGGCGTATCAGAGTAATTTGTCAAAATTTCACTATTGAGTTACGAAGTGAAATCTTACGGAATCCCACTGCAGTTCTAAGGCTTAAATAAATTTCAGGTTAAATATGTACTTTACGTACGTTGAAATTTTAATTATTTTTTTTGTGAGTGATTTTTTTTTTACTTTTTTTTTCATATAAGTTGTTTTAAATAAAGTTAATTTAATTTTCAAAACCGCTAAACTTAATAAAATTAATAACAGACGTAGCGACGAGAAAATATCACCTAATACAACATAACACATAACATAGATATGTCACCAGCTTAATGTCACGTTACGGAACCGGAGCATGAGGAAATAAAGTCGAAGATGGATATTCGTAAGGTCTTTCTTGAATATCAATGGTATTATTACGGTTGCTATCTGAAATTATATTAAAAAAGGCAATCATTCATCGCTTTCAATGGCAATTTTTTTAGGTTACAAATATATTTTTATCTCAAATTATTCAATTTATAGCTGGAAGGCAAAAGTATAGTATAAAAATAAGGCACTAATGCCCAATTTGTATTGGATTTAAAGATATTTAACAAACTAAAATGAGGAGCTGTCGAATGTGGCAACTGAAAATGATATACTACAGTATAAATGTTTTTAATTAGAAAAAATCTGATGTAAATTAAGTTAAAATGGTTATTGATATTTGCCACCAAGTGAAACGATTAAACAACGAATTAAATTGAATAATCTTCTAACAAATTCAACCGTTTTGGTCTTTATCTTGGAGTTAGGGACTTCCTTCGGATTGTTAAACAAGATAAGAATACTCACAGAGACGTCAAAATATACTACACCGATAATTCGTATATAAACATTAATTTAACTTGTTTTAATATACGTTATACAGTTACAAATATTGTATAAACAAAAATTTTTTTATGATATCGGTATGCGGACGAGCAAATAGGTCACCTGATGGTGAGTGGTCACTACCGCCCAAAGACAATAGCGCTGTAAGAAATATTAACCATTCCTTACATCACCAATGCGCCACCAATCTTGCGAACTAAGATGTTATGTCCCTTGTGCCTGTAGTTACACTAGCTCACTCACCCTTCAAACCGGAACACAACAATACTGAGTACTGCTGTTCGGCGGTAGAATATCTGATGAGTGAGTGGTACCCAGGCGGGCTTGCACAAAGCTCTACCACCAAGTAGAAAAAGAAGTAGCTTGAAAATTCAAATTGCGGTGTCACAGATGTTATGTCAAGTTTTTTGGTTCTATAATAAAACGGCGTATGTACCATCTATTTGTCTAATTAAAATACTTCAAGCATGTTTAACCTTTTAACACATGCCGTCTACTTGTGTCAGACAATTATCCGCCATGTGTCTCTGAGACAGAGGTGTATGAATCACGATTGTAATTTTTTAAAGTACAATTTATTACTATTACGAATTTTCATAATTAATAATGAAACAATATTTTATTGCAAGAGTGTGAAAGGTGCTTTACAATATTGTCAATAGAAAAAAATGTCTGAGTGTGAAAGGTGCTTTAATTCTGATTGAATTCAGCTCCTTGATAGGAGATTAAAAAAGCACTTGTACGAGATTTCTAATAGTTCTACTAATTTATAATGTCGTCGTCGTAATTTATGAAGTCATTAGACTCTTCATATGAAATCAAAATAGCTAAAGATGTACATTTTGAGGAGGCTAGAGGCTTTCTCTTGTTTAAGAAACGAGACTTATCATTGGCTGTTAAGAATATCAGAAGTACCAAAATTATTTCCATACAAGATAGAAATTAAAATCAAGAGGACTATAAAAGATCATACGTATAAAAATTCTCTCTGAATCAATATAAAATCAATGAGAGCTATAACTATATTTATAAACCAAACGATCTAAAAGGGCAAACAAAAACGATATCCCTTAATCCTACATTGAAATGCGTTTCCGATACAACAACGGATCGTATTTATCGGAAACAGCTGTTGTATGGTAATGAACGAAGAATTTAATGACAGACAATTCGCAGAGATTATTACTTAAAAAAAAACTCACAATAACTAAAAACGACAATTAAAAGTCGTATTGTGTGAACATATCTAGTTGTGATATTTTTTTATTAAATTAATCTCTCATGCGCTTGTTTAATTGCTGGCTAGTTAGCTAATTAGTTATTGTTTTTATTTTATTGAGAGAACTGGCAAATGTTTTATAATGATAAAAAAATATTTATTATAATAACAATCATAATAACATGAACCGAAATTACGAGTATTCACATATGAACTATGACGATATCCAGCTAAGTGATTTAGGGCACTGTGGTCATTCCCAAGGGACATACTATCTATGCGGGATATAATTTTATGCGCACAAGTGTGTGCACGAAGAAAAGTGCACTATTTGCTCCCAAACTCTCATTAAATATAGAGTTAGAGATGGATTTTGATAATTAATGTTACCGCCAAAATATAATCCAAGTATATTTTTTTTTTGGGAAAATTCATTACTTACGTCACATTTTTCAAAACATCCGATGCCTGAAATTTTAATAACCTTTAGTGAAAATTAATTTCGCTCACATCAATCATCCCTCACATTAATGTTTCCTACATGACTTGAAGAGGCAAATTAATTTTGGAATAACATGTCATCTCCATATAGGTCAAATGCCGAATAATTCAGTGATTTAAAAAATAAATGGTCTTCTTAAGCTTGAGACAATATGCTACTCATATGTAATAGTAAATCATATTTGCCCACGAAAATGTGCAACTACAATATTGACAATGCAGAACGCATACCAGTGTTTCTTGGGTCAATCTTTGAGCTTCGGCTATATACCCTTTTTACTGGACTGATGTCTATAAGCGCAGTCGATGGTGGAACATTTCCGGACAGTGGGCGCTATAAAGGATATTCAAACCTGATGTCAAGTATTGATGATGTCTGAGATGGAACATGCTTATCTAAAATATGCCTATTCCTCATTGCCTTGAAGCTCCAGCTTAAGATGCTCAGGAAACAGACGCCGGAAGGACATTTCTTAACTGTGCGCATAAGAAAACTGGAGACAATGCTTTGCGAGACGGTATTCCACTTACTTCGATGAGCCACCCCTACGTCTTGTGGTTAAGGGATGAAGAATATAACTCTATCATATTCTTCCAAGAAAGACTTGTAGAAGACTGACACGCGATATTTTGTTTTGAGGTCAAATATGTAAAATTTGGATTGAACCTGCACCGTATCGATAAAATGCAGCTATTAAAACATAAACCGACAGCTAATGAGTCGGTTTTGTAACTATAAAATAATGAATGACCTAATTCGACCGTCAAATGTTCTGATCATTAACAATTAGCTTTATGCTGAAATATATGTAAATTTTACATAATGATCAAATGACGGGATTTTAGTTAAGTAGATCCTATTAGTAAATTTGCTAATTATAATGCCTATAATGTATTGGTGATTTATGAACTTTGCGATCATATAATATGAAGAACTAAATATCGTCAACGACTTCATTCGCCTTTTAAGGATAAAAATATCCCTTGTACTTCCTTAGTCCTCAGTTCTAGCTTACTTTATGCCGACTATCGTTGAATTCGGTTCAGTGCTTTTGGTCGTGTAAGATCAACAGATAAACGGACATACAGGTAGACGAAGCTACTTTCGAATTCATAGTATTAGTATGGACGAAGAAAGTAGACACGTTGTTCTGTCGATTGAAGTTAATATGTGTATAATTAAAAGTGCTTTTCTTATAAGTAATATAGCTTGTTTATATTTTTATAAGATGTACTGGCTGACCACCCAGTAAGACGACCTACCTTTTGAACTGAGATGTCCCTTGTGCCCGTGGTTACCTTTCAAAATCGGAACACAACAGTACTAAGTATTGTTGTTTGGCGGAAAAATATATAATGAATGGTAGCCCAGACGGGTCTGAACAAAACCCTCCTACCAAGTTATTGTTATAATCATATATTCTTGATAATAATTTTAGGTAATGGGAACAGACAGACCAATACCAGACATAACAAATAGTACTTAATGACGTAAAAAACAGGATACAGAATTCGTGAAATTCGGTAACACATTTCGGGAGCTCTCCCCTAAATTAGAACCGATACCGAAAGCCTATGTATGTGTACTTTATACAGTTAGCTATATATCGTATTGAATAGCCGTAGATTGGAACCAATATTGGAAATACGTTGTGTATAAAAATTTATAGCTATTTGGTTTCCAAAGATAAGCGATATGAAATAATTGACTTTTATGTTTAAAGCTAAAGTATCTTAGTATAGAAATTAAAAGGTTAATCACTTTTTCTTCAATTTAATTTATTTTATTGTTGTCTTCTTAGTTTTTAATAATAATTGATCAATAGAATTAATAATATAAATGAAATTAGAGAAAATCTTGTAATAATGTGAAAAAGTTTCTGATAATGCCCAAAAAATATATATATTGTTTAAATCTCTACAGATATATAAATAAAGAACATAAATTATTGACCCGAAATAACCCAGTGGTTAGAACCGGTGCATAACCGATGATTGCAGATTAAAACCCAGGGAAGTACATTGAATTTTCATGTGAGTACATTTCATTTTCATGTGCTTAATTTGTGTTTATAATAATTCATCTCGTGCTTGGAGGGGGGAAACACCTTGAGGAAATCAGCATGTGTGTATTTTGAATGAAATTTTGCGACATGTATATCCAACGTAAGCTCCAATACCTTCTCCTTAAACGGAGAAGAAGCCTTAGCCCAGTAGTTGGACATTTAAAAGCTGTTACTTTACTTAAATTGTTGCTGTTGTGCGATATAATTAGTAATGTTTTGATGATCACAGCCCAAACCAGCCTGCACAGTTCCTTATCACCTTTTCTGGTAATTCTGGTTCAAATTATAATTTACACAGCCTACATAGTACTCAAATATCGTAAATGTACATCTTAAAAATACTTATACTCTTAAAAATACAAATACAAATCGTTTTATTATGAAATAAATAAAATGTAATAAAAGTTTACCAAAGTAAAATAAAAGAATAAATAAATAACAAATTTTTGTACAGATTATTTAAACCTTTACAAAGATTGACAACTTTTCATACACTCAGCTGGATTCCTAAGTTGTATAAAGCGTCTTATTAAAAATTCGCTCAAAAAATGTTTTAACATTCATATATTATTTCAATGAAACTAGAGTTTTTTGATAATACGTCCATTGATAAACATTTTATTCCAACAGAAGCACCACCGACGTAAATCTTTCTTATTAACTACTTACGTGTTGTGTTGTTAGGTTACATTAGATATACCCCTCGTCTTTTTCTGGAATTAAGACATTATCTGTTAAATTTTAATGAAATCAGAATGATTATGAGACGAAACTGCTTATTAGAACTCTCTTTTTGTTTAAATGATTGCGTCGTCTATAGCTGAATATTTGCGGTCTACTCAAATATTATAATGAACAATTAACAGAAGATCGCTTCTCGTCTTCGATGCTCTTAAATTTTCGCTTAATCTTACGCTAATTTGAATATAAGAAAATTAAACTGTTGACCTTGAAAAGCATAATATAGATTTTTGGGGTACAATTTATGTTTTGCAATAATCACTACCCGAAAAACAATCTCGACTGTGATACTGAATATTATGGATTTCATAGATATTTTATCTTCGATCTTGGCAAAATTTTGGTCTAATTTTTATAGTTTCTGTTTTCAGTATCCCTAACAAAAGAACGTCGAATAATTCTAGTTGCCTTGGTAGTTTCATATAGGTAAAAAATACTGAAAGTAGTAGACAAAATATAAACATTCTATGGTCATGATAAATATTAAATAGTTGAATTAATAGTAAAGAGTAACTCCTTCGTAATTTAATATATGAAGGCAGAATGGCAATTAGCCGAATTGGCCACTTGTTTGTAAATGGGTACCAATGTTCGAGGACATTGGTGCTGTAAAAATAATCATTCCTAAAACCAACCCAAATTGGAGTAGTACGGAATAAGCTCAAAAGGAAAAAGATTATTTCAAAGAAGAAGATCATCATCTCAGCATCCTGTAGTGGAAATTTTACAGGCTTACTTTTTATATATCCAAACCTTGCATTTAGATCAGGGTGGATTACTCAAATTGCGCTAAAAAATAATTTGAATTTTTTTAGAGCGAACATGGACATAAATGCTCTTAATATAATCAAATTCTTTCTTTTCTTTTTCTTGTATTGAAACAAAAATTAATGTTGATATATTCGTCCTCTATGCGTTTCTAAACTATTTATCTAATTGTGATGAAACTTTGGTGAAGTGTTCTATATACGCCAGGAAATCCGCTGCCAAAAAAGATAAGAATTTTGCTGTATACATACATTTGTCCATCAATATAACTCTGGCTTACATAAAGCCGATATTCCACCCGTGCGAAGTGAAGACGAATAGCTAGAGATAAAAAACTATGATCTATTGAAAAAAGATTGTACGCAACTATTCCAGTGAATTGAATCCAATGTTAAATAGGAGGTAAACTCAAGGGAAATGAGGAAATACTGGAGATTATTTCTATAGAGTGTAGTCAATTACTGTTGAGCTCGTATCGAAGGACCAATAAATAAGCTTTCCTATTTATTCTATTCAATAAAATCGTATAGAATTCTCATATCTTTTGTTCAATATTTCGATATCGAACAAACAAAAAACCTGTTATTCTAAATAAATAATATTATTATATTACATGTGTGTATGTATGTCATATGGTTACAGATTAGAGAATTCAGCCTCTCTTTCTCGTCACGTGGTAATCGCTAAGCTAATTAGGTGTCTTTTTACTAACCATCCCTCTGGTGCATGAGAACCAATCACAAGTAAGATTATTTCCATGGAGGTCGCTGATCCTATTAAATGGAAAAAGCGCAAGTTAAGTATCACTGTGTTTTTATATCAGAAAAACCCAAATGCCTTTTTAGGCTTATCAGGCTTTTAGTCTCGAATATTTGCAACTTTGTAGACCCAGTATCGCTCGACGTTTAATGTGGTTACAAATAAGAGGGAGCAAGAAAGGTGAGAGTAGCACTTTGGGGCCGATTTTGCGCTTTGTAAAGTTTGAAACGATGAGCCGACATGAAGTACTTTCTCACCGTGCTGAGCCCACCAAGCTCTTTAGATGTCAATTTAGCTTTGCCTCCTAATTGACCGTGGAACTGAACGACGCTTGTAATGTCAGTCATGACATTCTCATATCTCTTTCTCTATTCTCTATTCTCAAAACGTGTACACAAAAAGACGCAAACAAACTATCGAACGTCAATTGTCGTATCATTCATTTGATAATGAATCGGTTTTTTCTAATGATTATTCGAATGTTCTATTTTAGTCAAATCGAAATGGAGAATAGTATTAAGTTAAAAGCACCTCGACAATTAATATTCGATTTTCGATTCGAAAGCCATTTATCTGAAGTTTCTGAAACTAAATTGCTTATTTTGATGGATGGAAATTTTTGTGAATGTAAATTATATATACGATTCGGGGTTTTATTGAGGTCATATCTTTACAGGGTTTCGTACATCCAATGAAAAGGGAAACCTTTATAGAATCACTCATGCAGGTCTGCCACGGTATTTTTTTTCAAATCCTCTACTAAACTCGGTTACTACAAGGCACTCATAGATAGTTCAATGACCTTATGTCCTGTATTATTTTATATTACATTTTTTCATTTAAATAAATTCTGAATGTTCAAGAGTGATTTCAGAACATAAATTAGGAAATAACACATATTCTAGAACATTATGCTTCTTTGTACGTGACCTCTTTTTTTTTCAAACTCAGTAGTTAGCTCCAATTGTTGTGGTGTTGGTGATGTAAGTGTTAGTTAATATTTCTTACAGCACCAATGTCTATGGGCGGTAGTGACTTACCATCATGTGGCCCATTTGGCCGACTGCCTAGATAATTTATTAAAAAAAATGTAGAAATAAAATATTTCTGATGCAAGCCGGTTCATCTCTAGCAGAGTCAATTGAACACTATTTTATTTTTAAAAATAATACAAAGCAAGATCTTGATAAATAATAACTATGAAAATACTTGAACGTATAAAGTGGACAATTAAAATCATATTGACCAATTGGATTGTGAACGACGCTATCCGTGGGAGCGAAAGGAAATATACAGATAAGAATTACGCTGTAAAACGCAGCGGTTAAAATTGAGAATAATACGTTTTTACTGTATAATAACAGTAATAGCTTCGTAATATTCCAATGCGACCAACATTGGAATATTTTCAAATACAGAATTCCGCTTTTTAAGGATTATATTGATGTTGCCGATATTATTTTAAAACTAACAATAGAGGTATGAGTCAGTTGAGATTGATCATCGACTGATAAGTTTACTACTAAGTATAACTTAAGACCTTTTAAAAATTTGAACGACATTTGAATAATATAAATACAATTCAAGTTAAAAAAGAAAATCAAATATATATGTAGATATGAATCATACAATTTATGTAAAGGACCAAGTACCGAAGTAAATGAATTTCCTAGCTTTTTCCACGTATATCCACGAGTTACCTTTAATTATATTTTATTACCCAGTAAAAAACAGTCAAACCGATTATCTTACGATTTATTTATCATTCCAAGCGTATATCATTTGTACACTTAAGCTTGCTATCTGTGAATATAAAAAGCAAATAAAAGCATATTTATTTAGATATACAATTTGTAATGCAATAAAAAACATAAAAGTTTTATTGGTACAATTTTTAATAGCGCTCGTTTATTTATAGCGTTTGAAAGCCATTTACACTGTCGTGTGTTTCCGTGACGCGACGAAGATGATTTAGACCGCTCTTATATCATCCGTATGAACACGCCCACACTATATAAATAAGCTCGATGAAATAGAAGAAACAGAAGTCAGATAATAATTATTAATAAAATATAATAACATGTAATATCTATATGAACAGATTTTCTCTACATTCATCCTTTATAATTCAGGTTCTTTATTCCTTATTGAGTTTTACTCAATCCTCTGCTGACCGTATTCAAATACTCATATATTTAGATACAGGACAAAGGTATTTTCGTACTCTAAGGCACGGCAATGTAATACACGCTTGGGAAAAACTCACATATTAGCGCGTTACATAGAGGTCGTAAGGGGGTAGGGAATAGGTAATTTTGTATGTATTCGACCCTTACTGTCAGGACGGGGAACTATTACCGAACTACGTACACATATAGGATCGCGGAAAATTAAAAAAAATTGTAAAACAAACTTAAGAAATGTAATTTAATGTGCAGTTTTCATTGTGTTTATTCCTAATCTCACGCACACTAAGACATTTTATAAGCACATCACTCATACTAATGCACTGTTATAATAAAATTGTAACGTTGTAGTTCGCCGTCATTATTGAATAGATCTACATATTATATTCAAATTATCAAATACACAATCACAATTCAGGCATGGACAAATTGATCTTCAGTATTTTGTATTTATTAACAACGTACTTCGAAGACAGTCCTTCTGCATCAGTTGAGAGACCAGTGGACCTACATGAGGCGCATTCGACAAGTTTCAAAGCGATTTTGGAATCGGCTATCATCGAGATAATTCTATACAATACTACAACCATTAATCATGCTATGTCGTATACAGATTGCCCTTTTCGACAAACGTCACGTGGCTCTCCGTGATCACAGGATGAAAATCAATTTGAGCACATATAAAAAATATTGTCACATACTTTTGAAACTTTAATATATAAAACATGTTTAATGACTGAAAAAGTCTTGTATTTTTAATCTCCAGCATCTATTACCAGTACCGTAGTGTCATTGCCCACCTCATCATTACATAGTATAAAACAAATTCGCTTACCGCTGTCTGTCCCTATGTATGCTTAGATCTTTAAAATTACACAACGGATTTTGATGCGGTTTTTTTTAATAGATAGATTGATTCAAGAGGAAGGTTTATATTTACAATACATATGAAATATAGTAGAGAAACACTGATAACATTTTAGAAATATCTGAAGTGATGTCGCCAATAAATAATTTTTTTGCGCTTACATTGCAAGTGCCTGAACTGAACCCTGCGAGATAGATGAAAATAATGTTCAGTATTGTACACCTTAAAAAGGTCTTTAAAAATTCCGGTTGGGTTCCGGCGATTTGTATTGTCTAATGACCGAAAAACTGTGAACGTTGTAAGACATTCTGTAGTATATTTAGTATCAACATTGCACCCGTGCGAAGCCGGGGCGGGTCGCTAGTTTGTACTAAGTGGTTAAGGATTGCTGTCGCCAGTGTGTTTGTGACCTTTGCTCAGTCTCAGCAAACGAATACTCTCTACTTTTATACCTAAAAACTACCCTCTATGAGACGGGCGAATCCGTTGGCAAATACTAGTATTAAATATATCTGTTATTTTCGTACTAAAACACTACTCCGAAAGCTTATGATTTATGATTTACAGTTATCGTTTACTGGGAAACCTAATCCTAGTATTGTGCTGCATTATTTCAAAATGAGCAACGCACTTCAAGTGCCACATTACTCTGCAACGGAATTATCTCGTACCTGATGTGCGCACTATTATTGTTGTAAATTCTTTATTGCACTCTGGAAACTAAACCATACATTGAAATTCTATATTCATTAGCAGCCTATAAATTTCCCACTGCTGGGCTAAGGCCTCCTCTCCCTCTGAGGAGAAGGTTTGGAGCATATTCCATGACGCTGCTCCAATGGTGGAACACACATGTGGCAGAATTTCGTTGAAATTAGACACGTGCAAGTTTCCTCATGATAGTTTCCTTCACCGCCGAGCACGAGATGAATTACTAATAATTTGTGTTTACAAATGAAGCACATGAAAATTCAGTGGTGCTTGCCTGGGTTTGAACCCGAAATCATCGGTTAAGATGCACGTGTTCTAACCACTGGGCCATCTCGGCTCATTTTCATTCCATATTAACAAACCTTTATTTCAAAAACACCTTTGCCAAGCGCATGGCGTCGCTTTTATATCAGTGTGAACAGTAACATCGTATAAAGGGCTAATAACCTTATTTTGTTACAAAAGGACTAAATAAATGAGGCAACTCTATTATCATTGTGTGCGTGACAGCTACGCTTGATATACGCTAGATGTCATACTTTACTAGTGTGCGTGTATTTGATGGCCAGCTGTTTTTGCCATTATTTTTTCGACGCGTTTTAGCTTAGATAGTGTATGTAGACGTATAAATTATCAAAGCTAATATACTAATATCTATCTATTTATTTAATTCTTTTTTTTAGGAATATTCAAACTTAACTAAGACCTTCTTGTGTCATGATGATTATTTTATATGTATGTATGTTATTAGGCTTAAGCGTAATCTCCGGAGCCACATTATTCCTGAGTGCTATAGGGTATAAATGTCTTTTTTTTTTTAATTAATACATTGAACCCTTGTGATGCCGAGTCGTGTCGCTTGTTCATTGATAAACTTCGATGTATTACAAACTTCAGATTAGATCGAGTAACTTCTAACTATATTTATTGTGTTAATTTTACGAAGACATTATTAGTTGTCATCCATGACGTCAGCTCCTTTCTCGACACACTAGAAACTAGTCACGTGCACGGCTTTACTCGTATTTTAAGGGTTATAAAAAACTTATGTCTTTCCTTGTGGTTTGAGGTTGCTTCATACCAAAATTAATCAAAATCGATTCAGTAGTTCGGTCTTGAAACCGTGACAGACAGACAGACAAAGTAACTTTCGCATTTATAATATTAGTATAGATTAGATTTTAAATTAACACGGTTATTTTTATTACTAACAGTATTTAAAACGGGATATTTACCATGTTTTTTATTTTTATTTGGTGGAGCTCGATATTTCGACATTATCTACGAATGTCTTGTTCACGTGAACAAACTCCACCAAATAAAAATAAAAAACACGGTAAATATCTCGTTTTAAATACTGTTAGTAGTATAGATTAGTCAAGCTTAGTGATACTGTTAACATCATCACTTTGCAATCATTACAATACGATACTATGTATAAAAGTTATATTAATTGTAATCGAATCTATTTAAACATAATATACGTCGGATAACGTTGCACTAAAGACGGTATATTTATTTTTTCTGTGATAGGTGGCCAACGGGCAGGAGGCTCACCTGATGGAAAGTGACTACAACCGCCCAAGGACATCTGTAACACCGGGGGGCTTGCAAGTGCGTTGCCGGCCTTTAAGGAATGAGTACGCTGTTCTTGAAGGTTCCCAAGTCGTATCGGTTCGGAAAAACCGCTTTATTATTAAAGTCTTATAATTAACTAGCCTGCGGCTTTACCTGTGCGAGACTTATTCAACTTCATAGCACACAAACTTTCGCCCCCTGCAAACATTGATTGATTTCCCGTACAAACTTCTCCCGTCTTTCAGGGATGTTTTCCGTGATAAAATATATTTACTTCTCCGAGAGTTATTTTTTTTTTTATGGCATTGATTAGCGGACGAGCATATGGGCCACCTGATGGTAAGTGGTCACCACCGCCCATAGACAAAGGCGCTGTAAGAAATATTAACCATTCCTTACATCACCTATGCGCCACCAACCTTGGGAACTAAGATGTTATGTCCCTTGTGCCTGTGATTAAAAATTATTATTATTATTATTGATTATTTGAGTTAAACTATCTATAAACTAAATTTCATCTATATCGATTCAACGGTTTAAGCGTGAAGAGATAACAGACAGAGTTATTAATAATAGTAGTATAGATTTAACTTACTTGGTGGTAGGCTTTGTGCAAGCCCGTTTGGGTAGGTACCACCCACTCATCAGGTATTCTACCGCCAAATAACAGTACTCAGTATTGTTGCGTTCCGGTTTGAAGGGTGAGTGAGCCAGTGTAACTACAGGCATAAGGAACATAACATCTTAGTTCCTAAGGTTGGTGGCGCATTTTCGATGTAAGGAATAGTTAATATTTCTTACAGAGCCATTGTCTATGGGCGGTAATGACCATTTACCATCAGGTGGCCCATATGCTCAACCGCCAAACTATGACGAATAAAATAAATAACAAAATATATGTATAAAACTAAGATATATATAGATTTATAATGTTATGATACTAAATTGAGTGACATCCTCATTTCCAACACTATATGTTTCCTGGAAGACGTGACATGTACCAGGAAAGGACCATTTTCTTCCCACAGACGCGAGCGCTTAACATGTGGTCTACGTATATTACATACATTATTTATATAATGACGTAACTCCAACAGTCACAATCTGAATCGGTTGACGAATTAAAATTGAAGTTCAATTCATTTTATTTTATAATATAGGTAATCAGATCACCACTTCACATAGTAGCATGTCATAGTGATCCTATGACGTCCGCCGAAGAGACGTAGACGGTACCGCTGGTTTATTAATGGGTATTCCGGTGTACTTTTAACAAAGTAGGAATACTCACTGTTGCGTCACAATATATTTACAACAATACTATGTATATTCACAGTAGCATTGATCACTTTGATAAAATCAGTGATAATCATTGTATGTGCAGAAGAAGTGAGGATAAGCTTAGAACGCCAAGTTTCCGACTCTGCAAAGTCATTCTTGGGGCATCCGTTTCTATAATAAAATTCTGCAGACATTTTTAACTTTGCCGTTTCATAGATTCAAGTCAATTGTAAAAAATTCATTAGTAAAGAGGGCATACTATTCGATACAAGATTATATTGATGATAAAAAAGCGTGGAGTTAATGCTCGTTGACTTCCAGGCAGGAGACATAATATAAATTTATAATCGTATTTAACTAACATGACTGTATTTTTAGATGTTGAAAAAGAGTAACTACTGAGTTTCTTGCCGGTTCGTCTCGGTAGAATCTACATTCCAAACCGGTGGTAGCTTTACTTTAAATAGTTTGTTAAATGACGATTCAAAAGTGCTTGTAAAAGACTACTTGAATAAAGTATATATAGCGTCCTTGGCACCGTTGAGTCCCATATACCTTCCCATTTCACTTGGGGGAAAAGCGTAATTCGTTTTTCCGTTTTGAAAAGAATGGCCGCAACTGACCATAAATATTGGCGCTGTAAGAATTTTTAACCATTTCTTATAACGCCAATGCGACGCCAACCTTGAGAACTAAGACATTCCCTTGTGCCTGTAGTTACACTGGCTCACTGACCATTCAACCCGTTACACAATAATACTAAGTTTTGCTGCTTGCCGGTAGAATATATTATAGTATCTATCAGACACTAAGATTTATCTATATCAAAGAAATAAATTAACGTCAGAATTTAAGGTGCGTACGCATTTGAAGCAATTTAGCGTCTAGGCACGTTTCGTCCATTTGCTCGAACTCATCTCGACTTGAGGTGCGCTAAACGGCGATCCGTGGGCTGCCGGGTTTTTGACGGTGTTTAAAGTTTCCTCAGTGTGAACGCTGCCTTGATTAAACGCGTATCCGAACGTAATATACCTCGGCGTTAACTCTTCGCGTGTGAATTTACTTTTATTTACAATTCACTTTCAAAACTGATACCGCGATACAAATTTGCACCGTAACTATGTAATATTTAAATTTGACGATGTTATTATTAATGTTATGTTGCTATGATACAAGCAGATTGTTGTTTGTTTGATTGTACAGCGGTTTAGTAGCGTCAAGTGTGATCCGTGCACGTCGAGGCGGCTTCATTGCGAGCAGCCTCTAATTCGTATGCAGCTTTTACATATCATAATATAATATTGACAAACAGTGAAGGTATAAACTCGAAATTCCCTATAATAGTGTAATATTACCCAACCAAATTAAATAGTCTATAAATTTTTATAATTAAAAGACCACTTTATCTGAACTCCTTTAAAATGCACATTTGATTTGTTATTCTAGATATCATCAGGTATTCTGTCACCGTACAGCAATGCTTAGTATTGTTGCATTCTAGTTTGAAAAGTGAGTGACCCAGTACAAGGGATATAACGTCTTACTTTTCAAAGTTTGTTGGCGTATTGGCAAAGTAAGAAATGGTTATAATTTATAGAGCCAAAGTCTATGGTCGTTGATGACCAATTAACATCAGGAGAACTATTTGCCAGTCCATCCACCTATTACAAAAAAAAAGGTATAAGTTTACATTTAAAGGACTCGGTCCCAATGAAAATAAATCAACAACAATAAACCGAAAAGTATATGTAATAAATAATAAATTCCATTGTATCGTAATTTCATGAAAACGAGCAAAAATATTTGCTATTTTTTTTTTAACAATATTGCATTGTTCAATGTTTCAGCACAGCACTAGCAACCTATAACACGTTAAACGTAAATGAAATAACTTCTTCTTTTAACAGGTTCATTTTAAAAGAATATCGAAACTATTTGAGTCATAATCAATTGTGAGAAATGTGGATTTTATCCGTAGACGCTGAATCGGAATCGAAGTATAGTTGAGTTTTATTCTGCTTGTGTAAAATTTATTTCGTGTTCGGCTGTCAATGCAGTACAATAAAATCTCTACGTACCGGATAAAATACTGATACATGTGCACTAACCCGCATTGAAACTTAGAGTTCTGCAAAACTTCCTCTCACCAAGAGATCCAATCAGTTTTCATTATATAGTTCAGTGAAATCATTCCTAAAACACAATTAATTCTCAACATAACATATTAAGCTCAACTAGCTGTCTCGTTAAGAGTGATATTTGACTTATATGTATTTATATATATATATACATAAACATAACATAACATAATAAGCCTGTAAATTTCCCACTGCTGGGCTAAGGCCTCCTCTCCCGTTGAGGAGAAGGTATGGAGCATATTCCACCACGCTGCTCCAATGCGGGTTGGTGGAATACACATGTGGCAGAATTTCGTTGAAATTAGACACATGCAGGTTTCCTCGCGATGTTTTCCTTCACCGCCGAGCACGAGATGAATTATAAACAAATTAAGCACATGTAAATTCAGTGGTGCCTGCCTGGGTTTGAACCCGAAATCATCGGTTAAGATGCACGCGTTCTAACCACTGGGCCATCTCGGCTATATATATATATAAATATAAATAACACTCAATATAAGATTTTTGAAATATAAAAGATCCGATTGACTTAAAATTTAGCATACTATACTGCTTTCGCTATGTGATGCTCACAGATAACATATTATATGATGTATTTATTACGTTTAGAAAGTGTATAACTGTATATTTCCCTAAAAAATGTATGAAGTCGGGACAGAGAAGAAGACTACATGTAGAATTAAACTATACAAGACTAGTTGTCGCCCGCGGCTTCGCCGATTGGTTGTCGTGTGTTAGGCAAGAAAAGTAGCCTATATCCTTCCTTGGAGTTCAAGTTTGCTTCATACCAAATTTCATCAAACTTGTTTCATTGGTTTACAGACAGACAGGCAGAGTTACTTTGACATTTATAATATTAGTATAGATTAAAAACTGCAAGTAATGTTTACTAAATTAATGACGTCACTATGTACATAAAAACCACATCAAACCGCGCTGTAATGCAGCCAAACCTGGAACCGCACAATACCATATCATCAAATCATTAACCAGTCACATTCATAAACACAGAGGGCATGAGTACAAAGCGGCGGATTGAATGCACAATCGCTATATAGGTCGCTGCCAACGAACACGACGAATTTGGAAATGGTATCTGTAGTGTACATTTTTACATTACATTACATTAACAGCCTGTAAACTTCTCACTGCTGGGCTAAGGCCTCCTCTCCCTTTGAGGAGAAGTTTTGGAGCATACTCCAATGCGGGTTGTTGGAGTTAGACACATGCAGGTTTCCTCACGATGTTTTCCTTCACCGCCGAGCACGAGATGAATTATAAACGCATATTAAGGACATGAAAATTAATTGGTGCCTGCCTGGGTTTGAACCCGAAATCATCGGTTAAGATGCACGTGTTCAAACAGAACTACTTAGTATTAATGTATGCGATTATAATGGTGAATCAGTATTGCAGGTATAAGAAATTACATCTAATGGAATGGGCGGTTGTGACTACTTATCATTGGGTGGTCCATTTCCATGTTCACTTATCTCCTATACATATAATAAAATTGGAGTGTCTGTTTGTGATACTAAAATAACTGCTTTTTACTAAATACATATGTTTGTATACACGGCAATTTTTTTCAGCCTGTCTGTTTGTTCCGACTATACTCTGGAAAGGCTGGGCCGATTTTGGTGGGACTTTCACTGGCTAGATAGCTGATATTATAGGGAGTGACATAGGCCACAACAATAACTTTTTTGTTAAATTCGAACGCGCACGAAGTCGCGGGCTCAGCTACTTATAAATAAATAGAAGCCATTTCCATATATATCCTGTTCTTAGAGTCACACTGTACAAGTGTTGCTGGGAATCATAATTTATGGATATGGCAATAATATGCTAAGCTATGATTATGTTATGGACATTGAATGTGCAATGTGGGACTATTGTCGGGAGAGATAATGTCTTCTGATTCGATATAACTACTGGAACGCAATTGTGATTTAGTTAATATGTAGCTGTGGTATTATTGAAGCTGTTCAGTGCTAAACCGTTATATATAAATGTCTTTGAACAAGAAAATGTCTATTATTTGAACTTTCTATGTATCGTCTTACTAAATACAGTTCTCAATGGTTCTTTTAGGATGATACTATATTGCAAAAAGAGTAGGTTTACACTTAATAAAGCTAGTGTTCACTTATATATATTATATTTAGGGAAACATATAATACATGAACTCTTATTTACATTGTTTTTACTGCTCACACAAAAGCTCTTCAATAGTTACGAAACTAAAAAAAGGAGAATTCACTTGACGAACTAAAGGGAAACAGAAAGTGCACTGTTAAGTCTTTGCCCATTTATATGTATAGATCTTCTGAAATGGCAATTCAAAAGTGTTTATCAGAGCATATTTGAATGAAGTGCGTTCTCCTATTTTACATCGCCAGGGACGGTGGGTAATTATTTTATTATTGATTAACGTCATCACCACCACCATTGTACCACCGTTCTTTGCTGCTGATGTTATCCAATGCATAGTGTACAGTAGTGTTCAAATATTTATAAAACGTTAGATGTCTGGCTAAGGAGAGGAATTATTACTTGTGATTAAAAAAAAAAACTAAATAATAAGTATCATCATTGCAATTGAAAAGTGTGATTATGTAGAATGGAACCACTACGTCGAAACATGGGTGTGTACAACTCGTACGCTAATGGATAAATAATGATTCCACCGAAAAATAAATATTCTACCGAAAGGTAAATAAAGGTAAAGGCAGACGAATTTTGAAAAACAGAAAAATTTGTGTTTATAATTCATCTCGTGCTTAGCTATGAAGGAAACCTGTATCTTTCTGACAAAAACTTCTAGATATTTATACACAGCATCGGGACAGTTGTGGAAGATTGAAGATTTCTTCTTAACAAAAGAGAGGATTCCTTAGCTCAGCGGTTGGATATTTACTGCTGCTACTTATGGACGAATTACAAACATGTTTTATATGTATAGGCAATTATACAACGAGCATTAATTTTTTCCTAGATTTTTGCATTTGTATAAATAACAGAATCTTCTTCGGGATTACACCTAATTTTAAATATCGAAATAAAATATATACCAAGAAGTTTAGGCTCGAGATTATGTTTAATAATCAAATCCGATCAAATCATAAGAATTATTAACATTTTACAAACATTTACATTAACAGCCTGTAAATTTCCCACTGCTGGGCTAAGGCCTCCACTCCCTTTGAAGAGAAGATTTGGAGCATATTCCACCACGCTGCTCCAATGCGTGTGTTATATAGTATTAAGTCCTTAAATATATACAAAATGAATTAAAAATAGTTCCTGTAATCATCTAGAAACATGTTAGCCCTTATCCTGTCTGTACATTTTGATCGATTGTGGTGGTACAGCTTAACAACATGGATAGTATGATAATCTTCGACATACGATGTGTTTATGGTCATCGGTGCTGAAGTCTTTTTGTCTCCATCTGATATACAAATGTTAGATATATATATAAAATCTCATTTAACGTTCAATTTAATACTTGAATTTATTTATAAAACAAAATTATATTCATAGACAAGTCTATCAAATTAATTGTGATTGAGAGCTCTCATTTAATTCTGGTGCCCTCAAAATCAAAGACAACGTTATTTATTCAATATTGAAGATTTTTTTTCACATTGATCGTTAAAATCTATCATCGGTCGGTCAAAGAAAGATCTCGGAAGAAACGTTGAAAGAAATTCAATTAAGTCATTCTGGGAGAATCTTTTAAGCAACATAGCCTGCGGAAAATCGCTTCGTGTCTAAGATGTCTCATAATTTAAAAAATACAATCTTTTAATACTCGTATAATCTATAAAGCGAATTATTGGCACAAATGCTTTACTTTGTGCTTAAATGTCACGGATTGTGTTTTCTATTTTTGGAAGACATCTTATATAAAATATATTTTACCACTGAACAAAAGTCGGTCATCGTGACTTCAGTTAATGCCCAAACACAGGTGCACTCCTTCCTTCATTCCTTCACTCTCATAGTTCGACTGGATGGAGTGTCTTGATCGCATGAATACGAACTTTGGATGGTGGACTTTACGTTATGTCCAAGGAAAAGAAGTGCAGACTTAACTCTGAGCCGTTACTCTAAATTCCTTGATAGAAAACTCAAAAACTTTTTACTGCTTTTATCAGTAATATGAATCCTTTGTATTCAAATACCAAAATCTGCAGGTGCCACGTTCGTAGCCTGCAATTGAAAAACATTAAATATATCCGAAAGATATACATTTGTTATCTCCAAATCTTTACTCAATGACGAAATTCAAATATGATTTATTTTTTCAAAAAAAAAAGAATATTCGGCTGTATTTTTAAATATATTTTTTGTGCTTCAGAACTGCGTCATTTAGAATCGGTTGGGAAAATTATTTTTTGTACAGGAGGGTGTACTTCCCGTCTGATCGCATTTAAATTCGAAGAAAAAATACCGCCTCTAAGGGTGAGAAAATGCGGATGAAATTTTTTACGGGCTCCAATTTTATTTCTAATTTATTCTCGGAGTATTATTTAAAGTAGGTTTATTTTGTTGCAATTTTTATATTATTCGATTTGTACCAATCAATTAGTTATTGAATAATAATTCCAACTGAGGTATCCAAGTTGGACACATGTTCGAGGTTGCGAGCCGCCACGCAGATTGTCAATTACAAATCTTCCGTTCATCGAACAATCTTTTCATTTCGTTCGATAAAACCCCACAATCATTACGTCGATTTATTGTATTTATTGAACGGTTCCGTTTGTTGAATTTTTTCAATCATTGCTGAGTCTCAGATTATTAAACAAAAGGCAGAAGAGGAAGAACTTCATAATGAAGTCGAAAAAACAACTCCACGGTTAATATCGATTTCGACTTAGGTGAGTCGTAAATAAGCTAATGTAATTACATCCACAGACACGGGTTTAGATATCATGATTGATAGCGCATCAGTAATATTTGTAGATAATATCCATATAATATTGGATACATCCGATGTTTTTATACTAATGAATGTATTTCCCTCAATGAGCCGTAATTGTCCAGTTGATTAAGTACGTGGATTATAATCAGAGATCATGAGTTCAAATGCGAAAAGGTGCAACTGAGTTTTAATATGCATAATTAGTGTTCGTAATGCATCTCCTGTTCGATGAAGGAAAGCCGCTTGTTCGGGTTCCGTTTGGTATAGAGAATTTTTGGGCAATGGTATACGCATATATAATAAAACATCGGAAAATATAATTAATTTTCTATTTAAAAAATTAAAAAGTTTATGTAGACTAACTTAATAAATAAATCTTATTATTCATTAAAATAATAGTTTTTAGAAAAAAACATATCAAACAATCACAGGACACTAATTGAAAAAAACCGCATCGTAAATCTGTTTATTTGGAAAGAGCGACTATGCGAGTTTCTTGCCGTTTCTTCAGGCTGCTTTCCGAAACCGTGGTAGTGTTAAATTATATCGACGATTCAAAAACGCTTCATTGTGAAGTTAACTTGAATAAATTACATTTGATTAGATTTGATATGAAATTTTACCAATGAATAAATATATATACGAGATGAAATTATTTACCCTTTTTTGGCTTGGTAGTCTAAAATGTTCGAGACAGAGCGAGACAGATATACGTTTATATAATACACGCTAAACTTCCTACTAACAGGGAAATATTAGTGTATGAATTAATTACAACTCATTCATAATTTGCATATTGTGGTTACATTCAGCGTCTAATAATGAATATGCAAAACATACAGACCATTAATGCAGATATTCCATTATTTAAGGTCAGTGTTCATTTGTTTATTCTTTCTCAAGATCATCTATAATAAAACGAGAAATTATACGGGTAATATAATACCGGCTCGTTGGTCAAGTGGTCACTTTAAACGCTATAGATCATAAGGTCCGAGCTTAAATCCCAAATCGAGGCATTAAGGGTAATTGGATTATTCTGACAAAAATCTCAGCCCAAAGCTAAAATGTGGAATGTGTTACACTCTCGTGGCTCGTAAAATACCTAAAAGAGTTGTCTGACCTCTATATTTCGATTCTAGATTGTCAGCGGGCTATAAATATATAAATAAACCACCTTCGTTGGCGCACACATTTATATGCGATAGTATTCGTATCTTCTCCGTTACTTGGTTAATTTCCTTTGGATGGTATAACCCCAATATTCGATTTGAAGAACTGTATGTCCAAACTATGCGTATACAGTTTTTCGAGGAATTATCTTCAACGCTGACTAAGTAAATTAAGTATATTATAATAGCCGTTTAGCCGCAACCTTCATTTAAGAGTATGTGTGAGCCGTGATAGCCCCGTAGTTGTAAGCACTATTGAATTCATGGGTTGAATATGTAGGTATAACGAGACGTGAAGTGATGATAATCTGCCAGTTTCCACCGACCCACGTGAAGAAAGCTCCAAGCGTCCAAAATTCCTTAAAAGAGAAGAAGGAGGCTTTAGTCCCGCAGTGGTAAAATTAACATGCTGTTATTTTATTTTTATTTTCACACCAAAGGGTTATTTTTATTAGCATCATCATCGTCGTCGTCGTATGAGTCCTCGTAGCTTATCATAATTTGAGTAATAAAATTTACAGGAATTTTCGGAAAATGGGATGAAGATTCCAACCGATTTCTCTTTCAAAGCTGAGTCTTTCAAAGGTTTTGTGTGGTCAAATCAAAGTAAAATTAGGTTTCATTCAACTTACTTACTTACTTAAGCATTTTATTGCATTACAAGTCACTCACACTGTTAAGAAAATCAGCAAATTTAAAATATATACCTATAATAACAATAGCATTTATATTCGTTAAAAATGAGTTAAGTCCTCGTAATTATATCATTAACATAGTTAGATATCATTCGTCATACACTAGACTGGTAGTCATGTCACGTTCAAGTCCATCCGGGTCTTATCCATTCATCAGATACTCTAGCTTTGCATTATTAAACTGTTTAAAAGGTGAATGAGCCAGTTTATATCCATCACAAAGATCATCAAAACCTTAACAGCATTCAGGTTAAGCAATTTTAGCAATATTATATATATTTAAAACCCAACGTGTCTCGTTTCATGATGACTTACTTTTTTATGTAAAGGCCACTATTGGCTACTTGGTGGTTATTCATCACCACTGCTTTTAGACATTGGCGCTGTGAGAATTATTAACTGTTTCTTAGATCGCCAATATACCGCCAACCTTGGGAAGTAAGGTGTTATGTCGCTTGTGCCGGTGTTATGCAGATCCACTCACCCTTTAAACAGGAACATAACATTCTTAAGACTACGATTGCTGTTTATCAGTTAAATATTTAACAAAAAAGTATTCACCAATGCTGTGTTAAATTTAATTTTACGATTACGTTTATAAATAAACATTACCTAAAAACAACAACAATAATACGAGTTTGTAAGGAATAAATATCTGAAACTTAAGTTTCTGCAATCATTTTTAAATGCTGCCTATGCTACTAAGGTATTATGGCCATTGAAGAACATCAAGTTTAACTCAGTTTGCAATATCCGCAGCATGTTCCAGTAAAACAAAGGATATATTGACAGCGTGTTAACTTCTTTTCGTTTAGCTTCAGCTGAGTTTTTATTGTCTGTAAGCGATTTATTATTTTTCTATTTCATGCATTTAACAATTTTTCTATTTTATGATATATTGTTGTTTAATTATCATTTGAAAGTTTTATTATCATCTCGAAAATATCTAATTTGCTTAGAGAAAGAAACGGCTAGGAGTTTTAATTGAGTTGTTTTAATACTTTGTCAACAAATAAATTTACCTGATCTAATTTTTGGCTTTAAATTAAAAAAGTACCGAAGACTAAATCCAATAGCAGTAGAACAGTTTAATTATATCCAAATAAGCAGTGCTTGGTAATTATAAATCCTTTGATATATCAACATCAAGATAGATATCGTATTTTGTTTGATTCATTAAAATATAATTTAAATCCAAAATTACACTTAAAGGGAAAATTTCGACAAAGACTGTTCTTTGATCCTAACCACTAATCTTTTGATCATCATGAATGTTATCGAAAGTAATTGCCTCTTTCTCGTTAAACTCAACGTTTATATCACATCTCACAGCAATAATGTCATTATGATTTTTAATAGCTTATTAATTCAAATATGATCCTCATTGCGAACACTGCGTACGATAGTTAGAACGTGTTTTGAATTCAAATCGAATATAATCATGTCTCTTATAAAGATTAATATTTCAATTACATTATTATTGTTATATTTTATTGGTAAGTATTATTTATTATTAATTTGTTTAAACTATTTGAATGTTTTTTTGCAATCGGTTTGATACTTGTAAGGAAGGATTTTACTTGCATCTGGTTATATTAGTAGTTACCACCCACTGGAATAGCCAGGCAACCTCCTGCCATAAGTGTTTTAAGTATGAAGAGTGCACTGACCCACTTCGCCTGCAGATGCCTCCAATAAAGAAGACCGAGGAGATATGCTACTCGCATCTACTTCGTTGGATATGGAGGTTATTTTTACTCTTCTAAACTGGAGGTCCGTGTAGGCAGTCCAACAGTCGTACGTCACGGCTGTATGCAAAATAGATCCCGTGGAAACAAAAATACGGAACTACAGGCACCAGAGTTTACATCATAGTTCCCATACTTGGAGGCGAATTGATGATTTATATTCAACTGATTTAATCATTTATCCTTATTCCTAAGACCGTTTTGTAGGTGTTTGTAATGTGTTCGTGAACTATAAGAGAATGAAGAAGTGGAAGCTCATCGTTAATTATATAAACCGGCTTCATTTACTCATAGATTATTAAATTTATCGACGACATAATATATTTCTTCATAATGAATATATTATATAAATAAGTATGTTTATTGTATGTCGTTTTTATGGCACAGCACACATGTATGTATTATGTATTTGTTTTGTATATAGAAGAGAGACTAAATCATATACTCCTATAGTAATTATGTGACCTTGTGGTTCGTAGCAATCAGCTATAGTGGAAAGGCATCAGATAGGAGATAGGGATCTGTTATTGAATGAATAGAAATCTACGTGATTGAAAATGTCAAAGCAACAGATTAAACGTATATTTAAATGAAATACTTGTCCCTTTAAATGTATTCAGTCATAAATAATTTGATAATTAATTAACATTGTTAACGTGACACGATCTATCAAATCAAATCAAAATATTCTTTAAACGAATCGGCTAATAAAAGCACTTTTGAATCGTCATGTTACAGTGTTGAAATAAATTTAAAACAATACTATGTATATTCACAGTAGCATTGATCACTTTGATAAAATCAGTGATAATCATTGTATGTGCACAAGAAGTGAGGATAAGCTTAGAACGCCAAGTTTCCGTCTCCGCAAAGTCAATAAATCATTCTTGGGGCAAGGTATCCGCTTCTATAATAAAATTCCGCAGACATTTTTAACTTTGCCGTTTCACAGATTCAAGTCATTTGTAAAAAATACATTGGTAAAGAAGGCATATTATTCGATACAAGATTATATTGATGATAAAAAAGCGTGGAGCTTGTTGATAAGTTCTCAGCAGCCTCCAGCGAGGACAAACGGCAAGAAACTCGCATAGTTGCTCTTTTCAAATAAACAGATTTACAATGCTGTTTTTTTACAATCATTAGTGTCCTGTGCTGGAACCCGAGCCTAAACAACAAGCTGTAACTAACAAGCAGCAGTTATTAAATTAGAATTAAATTACTTATATTTCATACAGTTCCCTGTAGTGATATTTTGTATAAACTCACTTCACATACCTAATTTTAATGAGTATATCCTTTATATGTCATAATAATCACAGTCATATAGTCGTATATTACTTTGTGATATCACACGATCGTGCTGTGCGGTGAGTTCGAAGTTGATTCTTGACAGTCTATCGATCATTTTAAGTAAATAATTTATTATTATTTTTCATTTTCATTTCTAGTTCACGCGTTTGGAAAACCTCAAAGGACTTTACCGTTTCCTCATTTGATGGAATTCGAATTATCCGATATCGGCAAGCCAGTGCACGTATTTGAAGGCATTGATTACGATCTGCTGTCAGGTGATTTGAAAGAGGAATACCATGACTGTTACAGTGAACAAAATAAATGTATTCGGTCGAGGTGAGATTTTTTATCTGTTTTTAAATCTACACGGATTGGGAGTCCGTGCCTTTGTTCAGTTTCAAACTTACATTATTCTAGAGCGAGTTTGCTGCACTGTCAACAATAAGCTATTGTCACTCGTACGACGTTTGTAAAATTTATAAAATTCTGCTTCATGAGCATAATGTATTCATCAGCTCAAGCGTGGTTGAATAGACAACAAAAAGCGAGCCATTTATAAGCCGCCCCTTCATTTTATCTCATAATATAGAAAAAGAGTAGCTACTGAGTTTCTTGCCGATTCTTCTCGGTAGAATCTACATTCCGAACCGGTGGTAGCTTTACTTTGGTCGCTTTACACAAAAGTGCTTGTAAAAACCTACTTTAATAAAGTATATTTTGATTTTGATTTGATTTGAGTAATTTAAAGCCGTGTGATGTGGATTTTGTAAGAAATCGGTTGATAAGATAATTTCAATCTGATGATAATGATGACACATTTATCTATTGAGCACAAAAGCGTCCATACGGTGATGAGAAACCAGCTTATTATATTGCTAAGGCATTTACAAGAAGGGATTCCACTCTAGCTATGTTGACTGTTTCACTAAAAAATAGTATTCATTTCAATCTTTTTTTTTATTAAAGAAAATCTATGGGCTCACAGTTGCCTGGACGATTTTTTTACTTTTTAGTTTTAATTAGGTGTGACGGTATTCAATTTTTCTTATAAACGTCACCAGATCTCCACTGGAGTTGGAGCTTCGTCCTTCTTGGCCCACACTCACTAATAAGGAATATATATTACTTTTTTTTCCTATTAGAACGCAGCATTCCCCAGTCTGTGGCTTCGATTTAAGAAACAAATTATTCTATAGATACTTTAGTCAATGTGAACTTGATCTCCACAATTGTAATTTGATGGTGGAAAATGGAAGGATATTGCATGGGACTAACCTTAAGGATCGTATGTATTCATTGGAATTCTTTAAATTTTTGGAAAAATCTATATTCACATTAAGGTTTTCCATGCTTAATTTGGGTAACTTACAGGGCTAATGTTTATGGACTGGTGGACCTACCACCGGTTGACAAAATATCCACTTCACCTACCTATTAAAAAAAAACTTCTAACACACGTGTACCTATATCAGTACGCCGTAAAAGAGCGTTGTGGAATAATCTCCAATCATTGCCCCGATAAAAGTGGAGACCTTTGTCCAGCTTTGAGATTGTAATTTTGGGATTTTGATAAAATAATATATATTTTACCGGTTAGTGGCGTATTGGCGATGTAAGGAATGGTTAATATTCATAACATTCATATTCATCCATTGACTATGGGCGAAGGTGACCACTTACCTTCAGACCACCCATTTGCTCATAAAAAAATCCTTTGAAATTATAATCTTATCGGGACTATCATATTAAAACCATATACTGGTTACATTGAAATTATGTCCTTTAGTATAAAAAGATTGTCTGTCTTCGACCAATATCATATAGTTGGTATACAGGTATGGCAGTTTATAACCTAATAATTTCAGTTTTTCTCACGATGTTTTATTTTGGGACAGAGCATGAGCAGTCACTAGTGTTGACTGCCCTGATCTGAACCCGCGGTCTTCAGTTAAAGTGATCTCTCCGTGGCATTGTATCTTATATTATTACATATTTCCAAATATATCAACAAATTAATCTTGTATGTGTATCTTCTTTTGAATATTTTATTCTCAAGCACGTTTCTGTAGCAGTTTTATATAACGTGTCATAATATCATGTTATAACAAATATTTGGTCTCCCTTGAGCATAGGTTTTTTTTTATCAGTGGTGTAAAATGCTACCTTACCATGGTTGTGTAGCTGTGTTCCAGTTTGAATGGTTACTCAGCCATAGGAACAAGGAATACGTAATTGACGACGCATTTTAATAATTTTAAACTTGAATGGGTTTTCCGATTTTTGTTTCTCTAACAATGGTAAATTGAAGCTTTGGTGTTTTTTTCAGGTATCATTTTTTTCATGGGCGAAGGTTACGTATGTGAAATCTACGCTCGTAGTCGTAACATAACTACCGATTCCCCCCCCTCCAATGAATAATTATTAGATGTACTTTTAATTGACAAATTATTTTTCTCTGTAATTTGATTTTATTCAATTTCAAATGTTTATAATAAAGAGTACTATAGCAACTTTTTCTTTTTTTTTATTAGTATTCAAAGTAATCACTGACAATTATTTGAAGTATAACAATTTTGTTTATACAGTAATTATTTTTAATTCTAATGTAAATAAATTGTTTAATTTTTACGTATGTATGCATATAACATACATAATATATATTTATGTACGTGTATGTTTACACTGTGTACAATATAAGTGTTACTGAGTTGATTCATAGCTCCAAGGTTATCTGGTAGCTTAAAAATTGTCAGTATTTTAAAAGTATTTTTGTAAAGTTAGAAATATAAAAGTAATATACATATTTTATTTATTTATTTTATTTGGTTCTTCAACAACGTGTACAGTGATTAAAATTATATAATATAACAAAAGTAAAGTTCTATTCTAAGTGTCAGAATTACTTAAAGAAGAACACAGCATGCACAAAAATAAAACAGCAAAGGATGCATCAGCATTATATAACAAAAGACAATTTTTTCTTACATAATTAATGAATGCACAATTAATCATAACCGCTTAAGCCACGTGACTGCCAAATTACGATAAAAGTTCTAAGGAACAATTTCCTGTTCGATTCTGAATCGCAATTTCAATAACGGAGCTCAAATTGAATCCTGTCGCTAATGGGCCACTAAGACGATAAGTTGCATCTATAAAAATTTTTGTCTCATTACTCGAAGTGTTTGTCACACGGATATAGCTGGAATTTAGGGGGGAATATTGACGTCTTTCCCGTTTAAATTTCCGGTATGATGTTTGCACTTGTAGTATACTAGCAATCCGCCCCGGTTTCGCTAGACTGCAATGCTGATTCTAAATATACTACAGATAGTCTTTATTACATCTTTAACAGCTTTTTTGTCATTGGAAAATAAAAACCGCTATGACATTTTTTTTAATCTGTGAAATTTTTGAAAATATTCATTTAAATCTCACGCTGTAAAGGGCCATATTGATCTATATTACATGCGCACTGGACTTCAGGTAACTCATTGGATAAGGGTTAATGCTTTATTGCTTAAAATAGCTTCATAAATAAGCCATTATATCTCGTACACAGTAAAGAACAAAAAATGACTCTGTGGGTTATCCCTAAGAGATATCCATAGTATAACATTGCGTATTATGATCTAAAATGTTGTACTAAATTATTTTGATCTATCTCGTAGGGTCCAGTCAGCTTTCGCAATATAAGCGAAAAAAAAGTTGATTATTCACATTAGAGACCTCTAAAATTTGGCCCAAAAATGATGAAACAATATTTAAATGAAATTTTTAATGTCAAATAGATTTGACATTAAAAATTTTTAGTTCACTTAGAATTGGAGTTTGTCGATAACAATTTACTTTAATTTTGTTTACGTTTTTCTTTGTCTTCTGTAGCCGCAGCAGTGCTCTCTAACCGGTCGGTAACTTTCTTCCGCAATCTAAAATTAATTCTTTGTTAAATTGTAACAATTTAGTTAATTGCAATCATGAATACTATTTAATTTTCTGCACATCTACAGCTGGAGCTCTTCAAAATGAGAGCATAACCGATCTTTTATGTGCAGCTATCGTCCCATAATCACTGGGACAAAAACCGGCTCACGCTATTAATACATAAGATGCATATTCACAATTGTTACCAGTTGCCTTAAAAATATTACGAGATAATTGAACCTGCTATGAACACATGTGTGTGCGATACATTATCAAAGTACGGATCGGGTTGTGGCTATATTGAAGAATGTCTATATCTAATTTCGTGTAGATAATAAATAAACAAACAAATAATTCAATGCCAATAGTGTATCCGTTCACTCACCGCAAACTTCCAAGCGTCAGTCGTAGCGCTGATGTATTGATGTTCCTGTAAAAATTATAAACGACATTAATAATAATATCATAATGATATCAAAACTTAGAATATTACAAAATTGTAACAGTGCAATGAACCTAAATCAAGTTCGTTGATTTATTATAAAACTGCGTTAAAAAGTATAAAGTAAAATAAGATCTAAATATTTTTTGAAATGTATTAAAAGTAATTTTATATCTATATTGAGAACGTTCAAGTTGGGTTAGTTGATTACCTGTGTTATCTAATCGCGATTGGGTATGTATCAGATAATAAAATTATAAATAATAAAAATAATATCTCTTGTTAATAGAAACTATAAATAATTCGTTTTTGTTGGCTTTGTTGGCCTAACTGGGTACAACCAACTCATCCAATATTCTATCGTCAAACAGCAATATATGGGAGTGTTGTGGTTTGAAAGGTAAGTTATGAACATCTTAGTTCACATAGTTGGCGGTACATTGGCCTTGTGAGTAATGGTTAATTAACCAACAACGCCAATGTCTATGCGCGGTGTTGACCACTAACCATCAGGTTTTCCATTTGCCCGCCACCAATCACCATAAAAAATCTAGTCCTGAACATCGATCGAAAATCAATTATATTTTGTTTAATCATTATAAAAAAAAGGAAATATGCATTTATTGTTACGCTTAGAACATTTTTTTACATTCCAAGTTACTCGTATATTTATTGATCACAAAAAGGTTGTGACTAATTATCAAACTTTTTCGTTTGAGATGATCTGTTCTGATTGGTTACATTGAAGTGTTTGTGATTATACACACACACGCACACGAGTTTATAAATGTCTAAACTTGAGAAGCGGCAATTGTGATAAACGGTCTTAAGTGACATCGGATAATGAGCTCGTAAGCCGATTACTTGATATTGCCGAATGCTTGATACAGCGATTTTAATTCATAGATGGTTTATTTTGTTATGTTTAATTATGTACTTCGATAAATGTTCAATATTTATTTTCTAAGTGTCTAAGTTTTAAAGTATAATTCAACGAACAGCCTGAACTACTGAGTATAGAAAGATGTTTTTTTTTTTATAATGGAAACATTCGCTATGAAATATTTTTTTGTAAAAAAATAATTTAATGGGATATGTCCCGTCCTCTTTAAATTAAACTTTCTATATATTTTACGTGTTCAAAGTCAAAACGGCTGAACAGATTTTAATGAAATTTGGCACATGGATAGATGTATCGACCAATGTGTCTAACATCTCCCCCCCCTCAAACCCAGGTGGAAACTAGTAAATTTTCAGATAGCTATAAGGCAAACAATCGTTTCCCCGTACATACTCGTATTCAAAGGAACGTTTATACAATTATACAAATATTACCCAACCATTTTCAGCATAGTCTAACTACACAAACAGTGCCTAATATCACGTCGTTAACAATTAAGGCAATTATGTCCGTGCTTGCGAATTCCGTACAATTGTATAATTGCACTGAAGAAACAAACATATTCTGTATCGCTTTAAATAATACACAATATTAGGCTTATTTCATTGGATAGAAATATACTTTATTAATTAGCCTTTTTAGTCATCGATCTGATCACTCATATAATTAGTAGGGACTTGTGATGTGGAGAGTGAACAGCCCTCTCATTTAGTATTGTTGTGTTTCAGCTTTAAGAGTGAGTGAGCCAGTGTAACTACAAGCACGAGCGACATAATATCTTAGTTCCCAAGGTCGGTTGGCATTGACGATGTAAGGGATGGTTAGTATTTCATAAAGTGCCAATGTATATTAGCGGTGGCAACTTACCAACAGATGACTTATTTTCGTCTACCTATTAAAATAAATAGTCACAATTGAACATTTCCGAACAGTTATTTTATAATCTCTATTATTATTGCACATATCTGTGTAATATTTTAAATATCTAACCTCCCCGTGGAGACGAGTACAACTCATGTAAATTCTGATGATATAGCAGGGCTCACTTAAAATGGGATATAAAATTGCGTTGTTTGTTTTAGTCCTACTCATCTGTTAGAATGTATGTATATCTTTGATGAGGGAAAGACATGTTTAATGGTATAAACATGAATATATCAAGCGGAGTGAATGACGCCTTACTGAAGCTAGAACTATTTATAGTTCTATTGAAACTTTAATTAATGATACTTATATCAATTTTCATCGATATCGATCAATTGATTCCAATCGGTATATTAACGACTGAAATTTAGATCATTGATGACGTCGATCCGGAAAAACATATCAAGTATCCAAAGATATAAATAAATAAATATTGGACAACGTCACGTACATTACTCTGGTCCCAATGTAAGTAGCTAAAGCACTTGTGTTATGGAAAATCAGAAGTAACGACGGTACCACAAACACCCAGACCCGAGACAACATAGAAAACTAGTGAACTTTTTTCTACATGGACCTCAGACTGGCGTACCCATGAAAAACGGTGTACAAACTACTCGACCTCGAAGGTCGTCAAAGATATAGTTTTATATTAAATAAGTGCATACGTATTTTCTTTACAAAATTAGAAGGTTTATATTATGATACCCGGAGAAGACCTGCAATTAGCAACATGACTTGCCAAATACATAATGCCGTTAGAACAGCCGAGTCCTCGATTAGTCCATTCTAAAAAAGGTGTGGAGACTCAACTGGATGCTAAAGAATTAAAAGCAATTTCTGCACCTATAAGATAATACAGTTTATATATCTGAAGCGTCTCCTCAAAGTTATATCCAATAAGTTATGTCGGCGGATAATCACGTATTTAAGAAAAACACTTTAACAAAGAATTTTGAGATGTTAAATTAATTTGAAATATTTCACGGTCCATAAATAGGTGTTATATTGAGTGAATGGTTCCCCCACCCATTTTTGTTATAAAAGGCCGAACACCCGCCGGTATGGAGAGGCTTGTTCGAGCCGTCGGAGCGATCGGACCTCCTCAGTTTGAAATAAATCAGAGACGAATATTTCCTGAGTTTAATTTCATACCTCCGAGGATGGATAGAAATCCAAACCCTGACATTCGTGACGTCAGCAATGCTGACGTCATGTTTTTTTTAAAACAAGCCGGGACAAGCTACTTCGTCCGATATGATACTATGATAATATACTTAATTGAATAGTCATAGAATCTAATATCCATTCGTTGCATAACGATATTCTGACACAAGCGGAAGACAGAGCGGTAGACTAGTTGACCTATCAAGCTTTCTCCATGGCACTTCAGGACCAACACGGCCTTCAGTAATTAAGCGCACGAAGAATTATAAATTGCATATTTTTTCCAACGGCTAAGCTTAAAAAGACGATGACAAAATAATACGAGTTCCATTGGAGCTTTGAAGTAATTACTTCAAAGTATATCAAGGAATTCCTTTATATACTATTTGATGAGTTACACAAAAATTTCTAATGTCTTACTTTAACTTAGTAGCTGTTGTATATAAGTTCGGCTTTGTATACATTTTGTTGTATATGCGTTCAAGTAGAAACCATATTTTACTGTTTGCCAATGAATCTGTTCGATATTTAAATATAATTGAAGATTTGAAAGATTTTTTTTTCTTAATTTGCAATTGTATCTCCATAGAGGTGTAGTCTATTCTTTCTTTGTATTTTGTCTATAATTTGATTTAAATGATTTTAATATGCTTACACGTTTTTACGGCCAGACTGATGTCTGGCATTTTTAGATTATGGATGCTAATTATATTCTTTTATCGGGACAGGCAAATGGGTGACGTCATCGCGTCACCCATTAGCACCAATAATCTAAACTTACCATCGTAAGTATTCACCATCGTCTATATAAATTGGCACTGTAATATATACTAGAACACGCTTTACCGCACATTCTACCACCAAGCAGCAATACTAAGTATTGCTTTTGGTGGTAGAATATGTGATGAGTGAGTGAACCTACCCAAAATCTTGCACAATGACCTACCACCTAGAAATGTAACATACATATGCAAATACAAGTTTGCATTGGGCTTTGACGAAGAAATCTTTATTCTATTAGAATGCCTTGTCAATAATTCCGCTGTTGGCGAATCATTATCATTACATGGTATAAAATAAAGTCGGTTACCGCTGTCTGTCCATTAAACATGATGTTTAAAATGACACAACGCATTTTAATGCGTTTTCTTTTATTAGATAGACTGATTCAAGAGGAAGGTTTATATGTATAATACTTGCACAATATAGTAGAGAAACACTGATAATTTTAGAGGTGAATTTTCTGAATATTTTTTGCGTTTACATGGCAAACGCTGGCTGAACTGGTGGATGGTATAAGTCTATCTCTTAGGGATAACCCACAATTCTGTAGTATATTTAGTATCAGCATTGCACCCGTGCAAAACTGGGGCGGGTCGCTAGTATAGAATAAACCAGCTTAAACTATATACTTATATTTCTTACGTCTGCAATTACGTGCACAACATTTCCGAATTTCCGTGCTCCTTTCGTCGATATTCAGAGAATTGACACCGCCCTGACATCCATATTCAAAAAGCCCCACATTGTTACGGGCAACAATAGCTTAGTATTTAATTATTACATGTAACAAAAACAATACCATACTATATTCGCCGACAGCGGAAATATTGACAAGGCATTCTAGTATTTAAGCCTTGGGCATATTACTCAAGTTTCCATATCCATATCCAAGTCAATAGTATTAAATTTATAGCTATATGTTTGTCATCATTATCGTTACTGAAATCTTTTCTCGTAACAATGATCTGTTGAAACATCGCCAGATCCATTATGAGAGTCGTTAAATTATTTCGTATCGTTTGTTGCTTATGAGTGGAAATAATGAAGGGTTGGGAACAATTTTACATGTTGTCAGTTTTTTTTTATATGCGAACTTTGGTTACGATGTGTGTGTGGTTAAATCTATGAGATTGCAGTTTTTAAGATCCTAGATTCGCTATCTAGTTCAAGCACTGAGCTGAATTTTATCAAACGTGATGAACACGTAAAGGTGATCCAATTTCTGAATTGCTAATTTTATGTGAAAACTACCAAATTGCGTTGAACTAAAACGAAAAACAAGCCATGAATTAGTTGAATTTATTTGTCAAAACCAATAAGTCCTTCAGTTTTGATTAACTTGGACCGTGCAGAAATGTAAAAATACCTGGATCAAAAATAAAAAAATAATGGCTGACTTTATGAGAAATAAAGTAGAATTAATAATTATCTGAAAAGATCATCACAGACACATTCTTTTAAGATAGTTTTAGTTGTTAAATGATATTTTAATTGATATCAAAATTCCATACGTCATGAATAGAATGATGCCTTTATTTGTGTTCAATTATGAAAAGCAGTGACAAAACGAAGATGTCCTGAAAGGTTCTGATAAAAAAAAATTTACTCATATCCATCTATATATGCCCATATGCCAAGGAACTTTTGAATCAAACTTTTGAATTTTACAGCATAGAGTACCACCGGCTCAGAAAATAGATTCTACCGAGAAGAACCGTCAAGAAGAGTTTCTTAGTAGTTTTTCACCATCGTAATCACAGAGTATGTCAATAAAGTACAATTGTACTTATATATAAATTAACAAATACTATATATTGCACTGAGTAATATGCCTTATTTAGTAATGTGTTTAAGACATCTGATTTGATTTTGTTGTCGTATTTGATAATATAAATTAATCTGCTCCACCAAATAAAACAGGATTCATAAGAACTTAATAGTTGATCAAAAACCTAATGGAATTAACAATGTTGAGGCCATTCTAAAAATTTATACAAAATCAGTTACGGAATTTAACTTATCAAAGCAGGAAGGGGTCTATTGTTGAACGTACTTCCGCTGAGTTAAGTTTGATGAAATGAAACTAATAAAGAGCATCCGGCGTTACCCAGCCGATATTAAATCAGAGATCCTTGATGAACATACTTTGTCAGAGGAACTTGAGTATTTGCAACTAATTATGTTTTCTACAGATACTTAATTACTGTTAGAATATTATTATTGAAAAAAGATTCAGTTTAATTTGCATTCATATTTAATATAAGTGATTAAATATCACAACATATTTTAACGAAATTGGCTTTTACATGCACGTTTGAAACGTTGTTTCACGAAAAGCTACCACCATTTCGGAATATAGATAACACCAAGAAAAACTGGGAAAAATCTCAATACTACATATGGTTTAGTATTTTCATTAATTTAGGCCCTTGAACATTTATATGACTTGTGTGGGATAGATGTTTTGAGTGATTACTATAAGAAGATTTTTTAAATGTAGACGGACTGCCCTTAGATTGATGCCGTGTGAAATTTCAACCTTCAATTTTTTTTGTTAAAATACATTAAGTATAATTTCTTTACATATTCCATACAATACTTCATGAATACTAAAAATTTTTGAATTATTAATTACTTTTACTCTCATATAAGTATAAATACTACTTAAAGTAAAATAATTTATCATATATTTGAACCAACAAAATATATTTTCCATTATAATTTATATATTTCATACAATTCATTAGTGGAAAAGTAATCAAATATCTCTGAATACTATCTAAAGCACTCCGGACGAATATGCCGACAGCGCAAACGAGTTCTCGACTGAATTAAAAACTACAGAGTAATTGGAGCGCAGATGTTTCAAATATCACAGCGTATAAAGATATATTTTTTTTAGCTAGACACTTAAATTACGCTTTAAAAACAATTAAATCAAAGCATTTGTTTTATTAAATGAATAAAATCGCATTTGTTAATCTGATTGAAGAAGATCGAGGTTTCCTCTCGTTCAATGTCTATTTTCAATTTATCTCGGATAGTAAAGTGAATTACAGCCGAAGATTACGAATTCAAAACCAGCTTAACAAAACTAAGTTTGCATGTGTGATAACTTGAATGACGTATCAGCTTTTTCCTGCCCAATGTATTCACCGATCTGCATAAGAGTTGGAGGTTTATTTCCAGCAATAGGACTTTTAGGAGGCAGTTCTTTGCTAAGAAAATATTATGAGAAAATTAGTACGTATTGGGTAAAATTTCGTCACACGTCCATCGACGTTGATCAGAGGAGCGTTGTGGAATTTTACGATGTTTTCCTTCACAGCCAAGAGATAAATAAGAAATACTACGAATAGTAGAATTAAATATATAAAAACTGACGGCAAAGTTTTTAATAGAGCTGATCTATTTATTCACGAAGACGCCCCTGGTAATATGTTGGCATTTTAAATCTGATAAAATGTCGATTCGAAATTTTACTTGGTGTCAGCTTTGTGCAAGCCCATTTGGGTGGGTGCCACCCACTCATCAGATTTTCTACTACCACACAGCTCTACTTAGTATTCTTGTGTTCCGGTCTGAAGGGTGAGTGAGTCAGTGTAACAACAGGTACAGGGGACATAAAATCTTAGTTACCAATATTGGTGGCGCATTGTCAATGTAAAAAATGGGTTATATTATAGCGCCAATATCCATAGACGATGGTGAAAATTATCACCAGGGGCCCATTTGTCCGTCCACCTGCCCATTTCATACAAAAACCTTGTACATTGAACCGATTTGAAAACAAAATATATATATATATAATTTCAAACAACAATTAGCGTAAATAGCGCTTTACGGGCCATCTACTTATATAAAAAGTTGCATGTTCAATTCTGAAATCTTGGGCTATTGTCGTACCCCCTCTACTAGTACAAGCTCGAAGCTTAAGCTTAAATAGGAATATTATATATTCTTTCTTACAAAAGGAGAGGTGTCGTGGTACATTGCTTTCCCTATATAGTCTATTTTAAATAACGAATACAATGAAATAAATTAACAAAGCTTGAAAAGAATTAAATGATAATGAAAAAAATACTATTAAGAATCCCGTGTAAAGTGAAAGAATAACAAAAACTGAGTTTGAATTTATATTAAACCTTATATATATATATATCTGAGGGGGCATAGCGAATTTTTCTTACGTGACGACTTTAAACCGCGTAAAAGAACTTGGTTCCAAAATGTATATAAGATTTTAAATTAACATGGTTATTTTTATTACTACAAGTATTTAAAATGGGATATTAGCCATGTTTTCTATTTTTATTTGGTTGAGCTCGATATTTCGATATTATTTACGAATGACTTGTTCACGAGACAACAATAGAGAAATACTTGTAAATGTATATATTTTGATTTGCAGTGAATCTGCAAAATAATCCGACAACAGTGAAAAGATTCATGTCACTAACACAATTGAAGTTCCAAACTTTTGTCCTAGCTTCAACATTTTACTTAATGTAATATTTTGTTTTATATTTTTAAAATGTATATAACTATTTAAATAAGTGATTCAAACTTTATGTTAAGAAAATTACATTAATTTATAATTCGCTCATGAAACCTTAAATCTTATTTAAAAGTTTATAAAACTATAAATTGGTTGAATAAAGTTTGAATATAGTTTTTTTTTATCTTTTATTATAGACTAATTTATATGTATATCAGTTTGAAAATTGTGTGATTAATATTCTGAAAACCATGAACGTTAGCACGTATTGCTTTATTCGTAAATATCTATACGTATAATAAAATTGGAGAGTTTGTTTGTAATATTAAAATAACCGCGTTTTACTAAACACATATATCAAACTCTATTCCATAACCCAAAACCTCTCAAAGGTCTAGGTTCCTCTCAATCTAGATCTAGTGACATTAACCTCCGGAACTGTTGGTGCTTCATGAGTGCCATTCGAGCTAGTAGGAATCACATGATCTCTGGCACTTGGTATAAAAGTACCGTGTAATGGTGATTTACAGGTAGTAATCCATTTTTATTTAATCAATATGTCATTTAATCGGTGAACCGTTCTCCCCTAGCACCTCGTATACACGGTACATAATTATACCTAAATAACATTTTTTACAATTTCCGTCTGTCTGTCTGTTTGTTCCGGCTAATCTCTGGAACGGCTGGACCGATTTTGACGGAACTTTCACGGGTAGATAGCTAACGTAATAAGAAGAAACTTAGGCTACTGTTATTTTACAATTATATGTAAAATAATAATAAAGTCACGCTTTTTTATTAAATTCAAACGCGCACGATGTCGCGAGCACAGCTAGTTATTAATATAAATTATTTTAAGGCAATAATAAATGGCACCACATTAACTTCGATGCCGTTAAACCGATAGCCATCACAATATAAAATGAACGACTTCTGTCAAGTTTTGCTAACACATCATAAAGCTGATAAAACAGTCTTTAGAAATATCAATATGGTCCTCACGTCAAATGCAATATTTTTAGTAAGAAAACCCTATATAGATAAACACTTAATCTTGCAATTAACAATAGTTATAATTATATATATATTTAATATTAAATGAGTACAAAATAAAGGGTTACAATTACTTCAACAAATTAAACGTGAAAATTCAAATGTAAGCCAAAATTATAAAGAGTTCAAGTCGGCCGAACGGTACCACGTGTCAATTTAAAGTGGTCGTCGTCCCGTCGCTTAAGCCTATGTCAAATTGTGTGAAGTTAGCAACAGCCCGACGTGTGCAACTTCACTCGTTAAATTCTGAGTGTTACCAACACAACATAAAATTAGACATTATATTATTTGTTCAGAGTTTATCGCAACTTAAGTTCAGTGCTGGGCCGACTGTACTTCCAAACAGCTGTGTTTAGTCTTGCTTTTCTTGTTGTTTCTGTTTATATGTTATTTTAGTTAGTTTAATTACAAGCACAACGGATATATACACTTTGATCTCAAGGTTAACAACGTTTTGTCGATGTAAATAAGTGTTTTAATAATTTTAACAGTTAGTGTCTATGGGCGTTGGTGAACACTCGCCACCAGGATGCCTTCTTAAGTCTCCACCTCTCCGTTTAAGGAGATTTGGAGCTTATTCCACCACGCTGCTCTAGTGTGGATTTTCGTTGAATTTAGAAATAAATTCAGGTTTCCTCAAGATTTTTTCCTTCACCGCCGAGCACGCAAATAATTATATTAAGCATATTTAAATTTAGAAATCCTTGCCAGGGTTTGAACTCGCAATCATCATTTACCTTGCACGAGTTCTAACCATTGCTACACCTGGGATCGTACAATAAACTAAAATAAGTTATAAACGAAAATAGTTTTATACTATGTCCTTAATAAAGTCTAACCTTTGAAAAGTAGTGGTGAGTTTTCAAGACCAATATATGGGACAGATCGTGGCAGGCATTGAATATATGTTAAGCCTATATAATGGCTAGGGAAAGAAATCATAATCTCGTTGAATGCTGCATTTTCTGGGGTGTATTAAAAGGCGAGGTTTTTAATTAAGTTTTTTACCCTATTGCTTGAAGGCCCAAGTAATTCAAATGCAAACGATATACCATAATTCGGAAACAAACGACTTATTTTCTTGTTAAGTTATTATTAAATATTCGTGTGATTTTTATAAATGCTTATTTTTCTTAATTTATAATCTGATGTTGTTAGAATGATTATTTTTTGTGACTTCATTATTGATTTTTTGTTATTTAATTATAAGTTTGCGCTTGAAGATAAGATATAAAATAAATAAAAGCGGCCAAGTGAGTCGGATTCGTCCATGGAGGGTTCCGTAGCAGCAAGTAACGAGGTTTATGTTTATGAAATTAAATGTCTTTTTTTATATTTGAGTTAATTGAATGAAAGGTAAATTGCGGTTTACGATTTATGAAATAAAAAAAAAACAACTTAGGTACTGGATCTCGTTCAAACCAATTTTGGGTGGAAGTTTGCATGGTAATGTATATCATATATTTTTTTTAATTTTATCATTCTCTTATTTTAGAAGTTACAGGGGGGGACACACATTTTACCACTTTGGAAGTGTCTCTAGCGCAAACTATTCAGTTTAGAAAAAAATTATATTAAAAACCTCATTATCATTTTTGAAGACCTATCCATAGAACCCCAAGTACACGTATGGGTTCGATAAAAAAAAAATTGAGTTTCAGTTATAAGTATGGGAACCCCAAAATTTATTGTTTTGTTTTTTTTTATTTTTGTGTGAAAATCTTCTTAACGCGGTTCACAGAATCTATCTACTTAACTAGTTTCAACAGTATAGTTTCGGAAAAAAGTGGCTGTGACATACGGACGGACAGACAGACAGACAGACATGACGAATCTATAAGGGTTCCATTTTTTGCCATTTGACTACGGAACCCTAAAAAAATGAATACAGCACAAAACAGATAAATATATAGGACTTATCCATGCCATCAATTTTTCTCATTTTTTCTTCTCTTAGATACATATATGAAATCAAATCGACATATACTTTTTTCAAGTACAGTAAACAATATTAGGTGAAGCTACCACCGATTCCGAATATAGATTATACCGAGAAGAGCCGGCAAGAATCTCATTAGTTACTCTTATATTGAAACATAAAGTTATGTTAGTTAAATATGTATATAATACATCCATATATATTTGTATGATTCTGTATCACGCTTTTTTATTATGTATATAATTTTGTATCTACTGAATGATATTCTTTTTTATTAATATATTTTATACATCTATATCTCAACAAATTGTCTAAATAAAGCTTTACAAGAGAATTTCAGAGGAAATTACTCTAACATCAAAACATTTAGATCCCCGCTACGTTAATAATAGCCAATTATACTATTGGATTCAATAAGAACACAGTGCGAGCCAATGTTTGGCGTTAATCAAGCAATTACGCGTCACTGATCTGCTTTGCCAAAGCCATGACGCCAATTATTCCACATCAAACATTCATTTCGTTGAAAGATATTCGCATACATCAAATGTCACATTGTTTACAATCATGATAAGTGTCTGTTTGTAATATTAAAATAACCGTTTTTTTACGAAATGTATATGTATATATACGGCACATACACAAAATAACATATTTTCTGAAACGGCTGCACCGATTTTGACGGGACTTTCACTGGCAGATAGCTGATGTAACAATGAGGATTTTGTTTTAGAATTATGTATGAAATAATAATAAAGTCACGCTGCAATGTCCTCGCATGCCACCATTCCGGCGTCACGTCGGGTGCCTTCCACTAACGTCTTAATATCACAAAAGCTGCCTAATACAGAATTAATAAGTTACAGTAAAATCTGCGAACTGAACAACAAATTTTTTGTCCAAAATTCAAATGCGGACGAAGTCGCGAGCACAGCTTGTGTCATATAAGACAGATAGATTGGTTACTTGATAGCGGTCACGACTATCACAAGTACTGTAAGAAATATTAATAATCGCCGTGAACCTTGGGAACTAAGATGCAATGTAATGTCTGTAAACAAGCACACTCACTCTTTAAACCGGAACACGACAAGGATGTTTAGAATTAGGCTATATTATGATAAGGAGGGGTTTGCACGTAGGTACCACCACTAAGTAAATACTCAATTATTGGCTTTTTATTTAATAATATTTTTTTCTTCCAGGTTCATTGTACACGAAACAGAGGGAAGGTTTTAGTTTATCTATTTTCTATGTTCCTTTACGTTTTTATTTGAATGCACAAATTATATTTTATTATAACGTTAACAGCCTGTAAATTTGCCACTGATGGGCTAAGGCCTCCTCTCCTTTTGAGGAGAAGGCTTGGAGCATATTCCACCACGCTGTTCCAATGCGGGTTGGTGGATATACATGTGGCAGAATTTTGTTGAAATTAGACACATGCAGGTTTCCTCACGATGTTTTCCTTCACCACCGAGCACGAGCTGAATTATGAACACAAATTGAGCACATGAAAATTCAGTGGTGCTTGCCTGGGTTTGAACTCGCAATCGGCGTTCTAGCCACTGGGCCATCTTGGCTCCTATTGTATACGGTTTTAAATAATATTACATTAAATATTATAAATTTTGCATATTTTTTTAGTCATCCTCCCCCATCCCAAAACACTTGTTCAAATTCACGGGCCACTAGTGTATTATAAAAACAAATGAAGCATATAACTCATTGATTCTTCCTGTGATTTTAACCTGTGATATCGGTTTATACGACGTTAATATACTGTGCCGTATGTGTTCTTTGACATTATAATGTTATGTAAGATTACTCTAAGAAATATATTTATTGCATTAGGATTATTCTAAGAATCGACGATGTCATAGAATTTTACTCCTTCAATAAACTTCTTTTAGACTTTGAATTCCATTTGAATAAATGAATACTGTTTGCTAATTTCTGTCCGTTTTCATTATGCCAATAGAAAGTATTCCGCGACCTCGTTTGCTTAGTTCTACTAAGAACATACTTTTTTGACTATCTTTGGAACCCCTTTCGAGTTTTGAGTTTAATGGAATTCACCACCGGTTTATACGCGTTAGAATAAAGTAATGTAAGATTATGTTAGTCTGTATAATAAATAAATATTGGACAACATCACATACATTACTCTGATCCCAATCTAAGTAGCTAAAGCACTTGTGTTATGGAAATCAGAAGTAACGACGGTACCACATACACCCAGACCCAAGACAACATAGAAAACTAATGAACTTTTTCTACATCGACTCGCCGGGAATCGAACTCGGGACCTCGGTTGTCAAATAATGTGAGTACATCTCCATTCGACTCTATGCAATAACATCGGTCGGATACTTAATTGTTATTTGTAAGAAAATTAAAAAAAAAAAAACACTATACTAATATTAGTAAGCTTGTCTGTACTGTACTTGCTTATTAATTTGATAAATGTTTCAGTAAATACATCTATATTATGAGAACAGCGCATTTACGCCCCAGCTTTGTTTAAGGGAAATTGAAAGCGATTTTCGTATCTATTTATATATAGTTCAGTATTATTTTTTATGAAAATCAGTCTTATATCTTCAATGGTACGGACTGATATGTTTAAAAATGTTCACTGTTCATGTTACTTTGGCGGGATTAAATATTTTTTTTTTACGAAAAGTAACTGAATGTCATTAAACCACCTTTAACAATTTATAAAATAATCACATCGCTTTATTGATTTTATTTAATAATCCCCATAGTCTTGAAAGCAACCATTTTTAATCTCGGTTGATTAATTTCGTTTGACCCAATTCGTGGCTCATTGTGATATTCAGAAATCGCAATAAATTTACAGATACAACGCGTACCTTAACTATCTAACTAGCTAGGAAATTCTTTAGCTTTATAAGAGAGAATTCAGAAAACTTAGTATTTGCAACAACGTTTATTAAATCTAAAGGAACTTCGGAAAACTATTTGATCTTTAAGTACATAGAACTTTACATAGTTATCTAAGTTATTGCACAAAATATTTTCATTAAATAGCCAAGTTAAGCAATAAGCTTATATATGGTTGTAACTTAACATTTAATCTCATTATGTGATGCATAAGTGCTTGTTAAAGCTTTCGTGAATAAAGCTCATTTTGATTTTATATCTATTGTGTTATATTATTCATTGTGTTTTGAAGCTTCAATAGCGCAATGGTTTACTATCGATATAAAAAGTCGCAGGATCGATCCTGACCCCTTTGGCTATCGTCGTACCTACTCCTAACACAAGTGATAAGCTTAAAAGTATGGTAAATAGGAATATTAGTAAGTCTTCGATTAATTTGGGGCATCACTACTACGCTTTTTATAAATAATAATAATAATAATAAATAGTTCATATAAAAGTGTTATGGCGTGTTAAATAGGACGGAAGTTTACTTGTGGGCTTTGTGCCCATTTGGGTTCACCCGCTCATCATTACATATTCCGCCAATCAGCAATACGTAATATTGCCGTTTTTTGGTGATTAGGCCATTAAATAATAAGGAATCATTTAAATTATCAAAGCGCAACTCACTTTTGGAACTAAGTTACAACACGTATATACAACACTGTCATTACGAAGGTTGGTGTTATTAGAAATGATTAATATTTCTTACAGCGTCAATGGCTATGGACGGTGACTCTTTACCTTTACCATTAGTTCGCCCATTTCCCAGTCCGCCTACCTATGTGACCATTTCCTTAAACGTTAAAATCCATACGAATGACAAAAACAAATCGTAATATATTATATAGATTCACAATTTTAAAATTCAACAAAAAAAATCTTAGAACTTTTTAAAAGTAATAAAACTGTCTGTTGTACAGCTACTCTACGCTGCTGTCACGATATCCGCTGAACTAACAAGTTACGGTGAAATAAAGCCGATTATTCACTAATGAGACAAATTCCACGCAGTTTCTGAGGGTCTTACTAACAAATAACAAGGGCCGTGACGTCACGAAACGGGAAAAGAGAACACACGAATACTTGGATGAGTTCTTTCTAGTACCCTTTAAAGAAACATCTAGAAAAAGAACTTTTTTTATATATATAATACATAAGTGGCAGATTTCCATTCGACACATGAGGTATCTCACGATGCCCCGTTAATCCAGTGTCTAGTTGCTAGCAGATCCCTAGATCCTGATTTAAAACCGTTATTTGGTATGGCATATAAAAAGTTATTTGGTTTTCTATCGAAAAATAGATAGATAGATTATTCTCAATAGTAACCATGAGTCCGAAGTTGGAAGTGTCAAGTGTGTTGTGTAAAGCCGTTGGTTCTGCACCGGAACTCTTTCCAGTCGTGTTGGATTTATTGTCCCATCGGATTATGGGAGTGAGGGAATAGAGAGTGGACCTGCACTTTGCACTGTGATATGACCCGCGTTGTTGGCTGGTCTTCCTTGTGATTGGATTTCGTTGCCAAAATCGGTTAGAACACGATAACTTCACAATGTTTTACTTTACCCCACAGTACGAAATAAATTGTAAACACATAAATTTTGGTCCCTACTGTATTCGAGTCCTATCTCGGCTTTGAGTTTTTATTAAAATTACCCGAGTGAATATATTAGTCTGGATATTGCGGTTTAATGCAAGACTCTATCTTTATATATATATGTACAAACAAAAGTGCGTGACTAATGAGAATGAATGTTAAATTCGTAATGAAATTTTAACATCGTCTCCCTTCTGGGTTGTCTCAATTGCTCGTGATATTAGATGGAATATAATGTCTTTAGAAATTGCATTGTCATATTAGAGCAACTCATCATTCTCTCCTAGACTCTTATAGAAATTTATTTCCATCTTGCGTAACACGAACACTGCAACCGACTTTATTACAGACCTAAAGCTCTGGCAGGGCCAGAATTTTACCTTGAAGGTCTTAGAATTAAATTGGTAAAATGATGACAATTTTCTCTTATTTTAGAATATTACTTATTTTTACCATTATATATTATACAATAGAGATATTTTATCGTGCGAGATAAATTAATAATATGATTTTATTTTGTGATATCGGTAGGCGGTCACCATAGCCCATAGACAATGGCGCTGTAAGAAATCTTAACCATTCCTTACATCACCAATTCGCCACCCACTTTGGGAACTAAGATGTTATGTCCCTTGTGCCTGTAGTTACACTGACTCACTTACCCTTCAAACCGGAACCCAACAATACCGAGTACTGCAATTTAGCGCAATATCTAATGACTGGGTGGTACCTACCCAGACAAAGCTCTACAACCAATAAAAAAGCCTAACCACCAAGGAAATGATTTAAAAAATATAAATGATAAATTATGGTAATGATTCTCATAAAAAAGCAGTATCCTTAATTTTTGGGTACTCCAAGTGGTTACATAATACTTATGAGGACAAGTCAAGATCTATTTTAGTCATGACCATTGTCAACGAAGAATAACCAACTGCAAAGATGACAATACAATCTCGGAGATACTCAAACGTGTGTGCTTATATAGACGCACACTTTATTATTGTTCTCATATTCCAATAGAACATCGATTCAACGCGACCGGAGACAGTTCAGGTACAGGACCGACGACTATAAAATGTACATTGGAGCATTTACTTGTAACAGAATTCGCCGATTTATTACAACCTGAACGCATTGGTATTACAGGCCGCCAAAGGCTCTATATTATTGTAAATTTAAATTTGGCATCACGTAGAACGCATTACGTAGAGCTCAGCGTCGAGCATACACCGAAACGTTACACCACAGCTAAATGAAGAAAATCCTTGACGTGATTTCCAAAAACAAATTCAACTCCGAAATGCTACTGATGTCTTTTTTGTCAATTCCATTGAACTCAGGTCTTCGGTATCTGGCTTATAAATTTACCACAAGATCAATAAAGCGGCTTAAATTATGTAATTGCTATAAACTGAACATGTTTATAAATGATCATCCTCTAAAACATATTAAAAATTAAAACTATATCAATAGTATAGGAAGTACAGAAATTTCGGTCCCACGCTTAACGATATATCGATTGGTATTTCTGGGGGAAGCATTGAACTGATTACAATAGAGGCATCGCATGGCGCATTATCTAGCAGGACTATTGAATTAATTTATGTACAAAACAATATATAATATTTTAACTATGTTTATAAGAGAATTAGGAATATCTCGTCTCCAGCTTATTTATAAAATGAATGGGTTGGTTTTTGTTAGATTTAGTATCGTTGGAAAGGTTTTGACCCGAATTTTTTTGAGCGTCGTGCAAGGTTTCAAATTGTACCCAGCGGTAGTTAGTTTATTGTTATAAGTTTTCGGACTAAATATCTTCTAGTTGGGAGTATGTGTTAATTTTCTTGTCTCATAATGTACACATGTAGCTTTGTAACTAGATTTCAAATAATACATTTTCTCGACTGCATTCCTAATTTAAATTTTGAATAAAATTGTACAACAGAATTCCAAACAGCAGTTCTTGGTATTATTGTATTCAGGTCCAGAGAGAGAAGAGTGAGTGTTCCCAATGTTGGTGGTTCATTGGCGATGTAATGAATGGTTAATACTTCTTACAGTGCTATTGTTTATGGTGGTAAATACTTACTATCAGATGGCGCATTTGAGACAAAATTATTTTCAATTAAATATAAATAAAAAAACCGAGACGGGCCTCGCAATCTCGCAATGGTACGCGTAGAACGCGTCCATCTCTACCTATGATTGCCGGTTCAAGGCAAGCACTACTGAATTGTCATGTACTTAATTTGTGTTTATAATTCATCTCGAGCTCGGCGGTGAAGGAAAACATCGTGAGGAAATCTGCATGTGTCTAATTTTCAAAATCCACCAACCCTCATTGAAGCAGCGTGCAAGATGTTCCTATAAACAAATAACACAAGTTATAATAATCTGGTTACGTATTACTATTTCCAAGTTTTGTATGAAAGTTTTTAATTGACTTTTTACTTCAATATTGAAACATTTTGAATGTTAATCTTTCTGCTTTAACTAACCTGACGTAATCAGCTTGCAGACTTCGTTAAAGTTACGATTTATTTCAAGAAACAATAGAATTGCCTTTGATTTACTGTATTTTGAACCGAAACGTCGGCCCCATCTCTCAAATGGAACTACATTGTGATCACGACTGCTTCGTTAGTCTAGTGGAAAATTATAGAAAAAAAAATTGAATTTTTGATAATTGCGTCTTGCTAATAAGTATACATACAGCAAAACCGGTTGCTAGATTATTTGTATTGAAACATTTCCTTCTTAGAAAATGCTTTTATATTCTATGGTCTGAATTCTTTGACCACAATGGTCTATTAACCCATATTATAACAGTGATTGAATAGCGAGTTCAACTGTTCTTGCTTATACATTTTTGTTTACTTATGGCTGACTGTGGTACGTGGCCGTAAAATGGTAAAGGTTGTTTAACCAAGTCATCAGCCTTATCGTCTATGTAAAAAAATATTCTTACATTAGAAACCATAGTATGGTTTATAGCATGGTATATAATATTGAATTCTGGCTCAAAGTAAATGATTGCTTCGCCTAAATATCAATGGCAAATATCTCTTTTTATCTTCAAAGGTTTCACATTCTCACTCCGAACATTCACATATTTCAGAAGAAATGAATTTTGCAAATTGAGCAAATATAAATAGTACGATTTTTTAAAAACACCGTACTTTTTATATCTGTTTGGTATTTATTTTAACTCGTGCACGTTTTGTTATTAAGTTTCCGATGAGACGAACTGGTAACACAAAATTAGATATCAGTGTTTTATTGTCATTTTAGAAAAAAAAAAACTATTTAACAACCTTAAAAAATCCTGTTTGTAGCTACAAAACATTGGAAATTTCAAAATGTTCCTGTAAAACATAATAACTGCCAAGGGAATTGTGATTTAATGGGGAAGTACTAGCATTCTTGCTTTAGAAAGGATATTTGTTCGTCAATGTCAATTTAACCAGAAACAGATTTATTGCCGAATTTATAGCGTAGAATATAAATTATTAATATAAATTTATCCCTGTCTTTTATCTGTAATTCCTTAGATTTATTTATCATTACATAAAATCAAAATAACAATTACACTATATACAAGTACACACACACACACAAACATGTACAGACTGTAAATTACCCACTGCAGGGCTAAAGCCTCCTTTCCATTTGAGGAGAAGGTTAGGAGCATATTCCACCACGCTGCTCTATTGCAGGTTGGTGGAGTCACATGTGGCACAATTTCGTTGAAATTAGACACATGCAGGTTTCCTCGAGATGTTTTCCTTCACCGCCGAGCACGAAATTAATTATAAACACAAATTAAGCACATGAAAATTCAGTGGTGCTTGCCTGGGTTTGAACCCGCAATCATCGGTTATGATGTACGTGTTCTAACCACTAGGCCATCTCGGCTCTACACACACAAAACAACACACATTTTCTCATAATGTGGTGTACAATATTTGTATCTGTATTGAGATATATCAATTTTATAACGTAAGTCCCAATATTAAATGACGATTTCTCCAAAGATCTTGAAGCTGAATGCGCTTAATTATAAATTGATATAGCCTAATGAATTATAAAATTTAGTTAAACGTAAAATTAAAGTTCGCTTGATTGAACGATTCAATCAATAGACGGGAATTGAATATTCAATGAAAACGGTTCGTTCAAGTAAATTTTGGTAAAATAAAAGATTTTTCTTGATAATTTCGAATAGTTAAGCTTTGCTAATTTTACTAATTACATATTTGAAGAACTAACTTGTTCACTTGAGACGGTTCAATGTACATGACGAGGCATTAATTAGAAAAGATTGGTTATCGTAGAACCGATAACCGTTGGGGAAAACGTGTTCTAGAGTAGAGACCGCGTCTCGGCAAATGTAGTGTAGGACGTCCTCAGGCACGGTGGAGTGACGATTTGCGCAAGACGGCTGGTAGTAGATGGATGCGAGTTGCCGAAGACAGATCGCAGTGGCGTGCAATTGGAGAGGCAACGTCCAGCAGCGGACAAGTATGGGCTGCTGATGTTACATTATAAAAAAATATATTTCTTCTGACAAATACTGACAAGCAGCAAAATAATGGCCTGCAAATGTGCCACTGTTGGGTACAACGACTGTTGTCTAGATTTAGAGCTTAGTTCACCACGCTGATAAATTCAGCTTAACAATTTATAAAGGAACAGTCATGCTGGAAGGTTGGTTATCTGGATTGTAAATTATAAGAGAATTTACCAAAATTATATTCTTCTCTAACAGCTATCGTCTCAGTACTAATACTTGTTGACTTCCAGTCAGGATATATTACACACATATATAATTGTATTTAAATGACATGACTTTGCATTTTTAAATGTTGAAGAAGAGAACTACTGAGTTTCTTACCAATTCTCGCTAGAGTCTGCATTCCGAACCGATGGTAGCTTCACTTAGTATAGTTTGTTAAATGACGATTCAGAAGTGCTTGTAAAAGCCTTCTTGAATAAAGTATATTTTGATTTTACAATTACATTGGAAAAAGAATTAATTTCGTACGCCTTTGCCTGATTTTAAATAATCGTACGTAAATATTACCAAAATAATATGAAGAAATGACCGCTTTCTGCCACGAGGACAAATTTCAAGGTCGACTTAGTCATATTATGGTGTATAGTATAATTATATTAGTTTTGCTTATTTTAAAGTGCACTTACTATTCTCTACTACTGATCCAATACCAACAGAATGAGTTAAAGAGAGAAAGTGAGGCAGTCCCCAAGGACTAGAACCAATTCTTGGTGAACAATGGTTTCTAAGGCACGTGAGTAAAACGCTCCAACTACTGATAATTTCTAGACGGAAAACTCTACCACTTCAATTAACTCTACTCGGGATTTGAATCCAGAACCTCCATGTCAATTGCCTTAAAAGCTAATCACTACACCGACGAGTGTATTATCAAATAAGTATATATCGACGAAATCGTAAATACGAAAACATGAGCTTTAAATAGGTTCTTTGTTTAACTCTACAACTTGACAGCTTAACCAATTTGCTTTAAAGTTACTTCCGCACGTCACGATGTTTACACAACTATTGATTGCTTCAATGTTTAAATTTTAATAAGCAAGGCTGTTTGAATTAAATTTTATATTAAAAAATCAAAATACGGCGTGAAAATTGGCATGTTGATTTCAACAAGAACTTAATAAATAGTAAATGATACAATTTGTATTGAATTAAATATGGGTTAATCTTTTAGCCCTTCTGAAATGACGCGCAACTTAAAACCAATACCAAATCCCTAAGTATATAAATACTATATAATATATAAATATTATATAATAGAAAAAGAGTGAAAAACTAAGAGCGTTGCGTTGTGTTTTTGAGTGTGCGTGTGTGCGTGAGTGTGTGCGTGTGTGAAATGGCTGGAATTTAAGTAGGACGTAAAATATATTTAAGATTTGGGTCTTTCCAATATTTCACGATAAGGAACGTACGTGTAACAGATTATTTAAATGATAATAATTAATTAAATAATTAGAAAGTCGACTTTATTGTGTAGGCATAAAGACTAATTTTCAGTGCTTTTGGAGAGCAATATTCTAGTACTATGTTCTATACCATTACAATTTTTAGCATGATTTTCAATTTCGAGCAAGCTGACATCTGACTCTTTATAATGATAATCCAGCCTGAAAAATTCACTGCAGGAAACCCGTCAGAAATTCTATTTACAAGAAAAAAAGCGTCAAATTTAAAACGCATTTCACAATCCTAGAATCCTCAAACAGTGAGATGTCGCCGTGGAAAAAAATATCCTTACTCAGACAATAACGCAGACAGTTTTGTCCCGGTTTTATTGTGTTTCAGAAACTCACTTGACAATGTTGTTGCGTTCCATTTAAACTGTTAACACTGTGGCTCTTATTACACAGGGAATAGAGATTGTTTCGCAACGAAATACCCCAGTTTCGGTGACTAAGTAATACAATAGTGAACGGAAGTTATTTTTAAGCAAAACTATGCTCGTCTCTCTTAGTTGGTTTTGTGCTGATTGTATCAAGGACACAACATATTAATTTATTCCAAGTTTGGTTAGTCAATATTAAAAATCCAGATGTTTAAAACTACTGATTGTACCTTTTCTATAATTGGTACTATACCAACCTTGGGGTCTAATATGTTACGTCCCTCGTGCCTGTATTTATATTGGCTTATTTAACTTCAAACCGGCAAGCAAAAATACTAAGTACTGCTGTTTAACGGTACATGTCTGATCAATAGGTATGCGTAGATGTATTATTATATACTTTTTTTGTGTTTATTGTTTTTGCTAAAAATGCGATGTATATTATGTTTATATATCTATTAAAATGTAAATCATCTATTAAAATAAATAATACAACATTAATAATTATGTCACTATTAAAATAATGCCCATAGATTAACAAATAATGCCAATACGTAGCTCGCTTTGTTATTCAAATTATGTTAACAATTCTTTAACCCGGAATATTCAAAGTGAAATGATCGACTAGTTTTGTTCATTTACAAAGGATTCTTCGTAAAGAATTTTTAATTTTAAAACAACAATCTGTACTTAACTCAAACGTTTGACGTAATAATCGATGTTTTACATGTATAGTTTCGATCGAGTTTCATGCATTCGATAGAACGAAGACTGTATATAAACAACGGGTAGCTAACTTGTTAGACTAGTGGCTAAGCTATGAAGCTGCGGATCCTGGATGAGGCCTTGAGTTAAAATCCCGGATGTTATTGAGAATATTTTGGGTATATCTTCAATAGCAATGCAGTGGGCAGTGGGGAATAGTAAATATCAGTGCGTTACACCTGCACGTGACAACTCTGATCATTGCATCACATCAATTGATGAATGTTGGAGAAAAGGGAGCGTATCTAATGTGCTAGCACTTGTGCACATAACTTTTGCAATGTTGGTTAGTATCTGTTGAGTCATCACATCACGTACGATTCACATCAAACTCGCCGCATTGAAACGCGTTCTAGAGCATTTTACACGTGGTAGAAAATTAAAGTTCTGCATATTTGGATAAAGGAACAGAGTTGACTGTAATCTTATGCCGTCACGTACGAGCGTTTCTTCGCTTTCCATAAGTTCGAGTAAAATGCACTGCGGTATTATTCGATGAGGTAGGCGCGTTTGAAGTGAATCGTTTCTCACTGTGATAGAAATCATCACCATCAATAAACGTTTATGTACAAAAAATATATTTTATACCTATAATTTTCAGGTGCTTCATTTTTATTTATAATTCATCGTACTCGGAAGTGAAGGAAAATATCGTGAGGAAACCTGTACGAAATGTGTTTCCACCAACGCGCATTGGAGTAGCATTGTGGAAATCCAAAATATTCTCCTCAAAGCAAGAGGAGGCCTTAGACCAGTAGTGGGATATTAACAAGCTGTTACTTTAAATTACGATATTAACATCACTATAAATAATCGCAAATATTAAATAATTGTTGCAAATATTATTCGATAATAACAAAAATACACAATCGCATCATCATTCTCATAAAGTTAGTTAAGTAGTTTGAAAACAGTTAACAAAATGAAAACGTGAATATTAAACGTACGCTTCACTCTTTTACAAATGACGTTTCAAACTTAAAACGTAGTAAAATCACGGAAAATAGGTCAGAGCATGCAATGACTTGCCCGCGAGAGCAAGTGGAATGATGTTTATGAGTTTCATACATATATTGTCGAATTTCACATTGTAGGCTTCATCTAAAACCCGTTTAATATAAAACCAGAATTTTCCTTTAACAATTTTCATGTGTAATTTATACAAATAGTTTTATATGTATATAACATTTGACTAGTAAATAAAATCGACCGCCACAGGACGCCCCGCAGATTTGAAACAACGAAGTTGCTTTATTGAAATTATTTATTTAAATAAAACTAAGTTTAAATAATGTTATATAATAGAAGGAGATCAAGAGAAAGATAAAGAGAAGGAAATGTCACTTGAAGCACGATTTGTTACCAGTTGACTCTACTGTAAGCCGTGTATAAGAATTTCGTTCCAAATTATTACAATCCATAGCAACGAGGTATATAATCATATCGCGCACCCAAACGGGAGTAGAAAGCGACGTTGAAAAGTGGCCTCGTCAGCAGTGAGTAAGAGAGCATTATGCCATTTTCCGTCACAGTATACGAGTGGGTCTTACCCTCAAAACGGCAATAGTTATAGGTAATACAGGTGGCAAATGAGCAGGAGGCTCATCTGATGGAAAAAGACTACCACCACCCATGGACATTTACATCACCGGTTCGCTTGCAAAGGCATTGCCGGCCTTTAAGGAATGTATTGGGTCTCTTCTTGAAGGTTCTCAAGTCGTATTGGTCAGGCAAAAACTTCGACGAGAACATTCAAATAACTTCTTAATTGACATAATTTATCGGTTTTACACGTAAACTATTTAGAAGGTAATCCGTAAAGTAAAGTAAAGCAGGATATTTGTAAACGATTTCAAATATCCCGCTTACGAACTGAGTTTTATTGTCTCGATAGAAAACCTGCTATGAATCCACCAACACATTGGAGCAGCGTGCTGAAATAAGTTTCAAACCTTCCTTAAAAGGAAACGAATTAAACGCTGTTACTTTACGTTTTTATACATATGGTCATTAATCAAGACCAGCTTCGCTGAATATCAAATGTTGGCCCAATTTTATGAGCGCGAACCAATTTCACAGTTGACATTCTTCCTAGTACGAATGAAATTTATGAGATTAAAATGATAGTCTATTTTACTTGATGGAGATTTAAATAGGAAATTCGTTTTTATCATAATCGCTTTATCCAAACTACTATTATTACAAAATTTTAAAGTGACCTTGAAAGTGACCTTGACCTTTTAAATCGTTTGTTGCGATTTGACATCTTACCTACTCAACGGATAGCAGCTTGCAGCTCTTACAGTTAGATAGAAAAAAACAGTTAGTGGTTGAGCTTCGTTAAAGCCGGGTTTAGGTACGTACCACCCACTTATCATATATTCTACGGCCAAACAGCAATAGTTAGTTTTGAAGGGTGAGTGAACCAGTGTAAGTACAGGCATATCTTAGTTCCTAAGGTTAGTGGTGGCTTGGTGATGTAAGTCATGGTTAATATTTCTTACAGCGCCAATTTTTTGGCGGTGATGACCACTAAACATCAAGCCCATTTATTCGTCCACCTACCTATATAATTAAAAAAAAACGTAATAATTAAAATTAGCAGTAATTAAAGTACAGTACGATATATATAATTACATAATCAGAATAATAATAGTGAAATAATTAATAGTTTTTCTGACACATTTTCAAGATTTTATAAATGAGTTTAATTATAATACTATATAATAATAATCAATTACATATATTTATATATGAGAGCTAGTCTATTTGTCGAATGTTATTTGTCAAGGAAATGCTGCAAGCATTCTTGCCACCATTCCATGGATTCATGATTTGTACAGTTGCTATTTTTAAATCTGATTTGTATATTTAAACAAACTGAATAATTCGTAGGTAACAGTGCCAGTGTCCATGGGATGATGACAATTTACCATCGGTTGACCAATTTGTTGGCTACCTGTAAATATCCCACTACTGGGCACAGGCTTCCTCTCCCTTTTGTGGAGAATGTTTGTAGCTTATACCACCACGCTGCTCCGATGCGGGTTGGTGGATACAGATAGCAGAATTTCATTGAAATTAGACATATGTAGGTTTCCTTACGGTATTGTCCTTAACTGCCAAGCAAGAGATAAATCACAAATACAAATTTAGCACATGAAAATTCAACGTTGCTTGCCTGAGTTTGAACCGGCAATAATCGACATACTGGCAAATGGCTTACCTATTTTAAATAAAAATAAATATCCAGTAAATTAATCTAAGGCACTGATTTTGAACTTTGAGAGGCTTTATCAGAAAATATGATACATTGAGATAAGATATATTCAAGGAAGCTCATTAGGTATTTTTGAAATATCATACCACAGCTGAAAAATGTAACGCATTTATCGGTTGAGAATGTTGATTCTACCGAAAATATCTGGCAAACAACTCAGGGACTAGTACTTTTTTTAAACCATCAACCACTAGTCGAACGCGGCTTTCCTCGCGTTTGTTATACATTTTTGGCCGTAAAAGAGCAAGAGACAGATAAATAGATAGATAGACAGACAGAGTTACTTTCACATTTATAATATTAACAAATTAATTTATGTAATATGTCATCAGATAGATATATTCTTATATTGAATATTAATCTTATTTGTAATAATATAATGTCTTAAATTTATTAACATCATTGCAGAATTTTAGTCTAAAAAGGAATATCTTGTCCCAGGAAGGATGTTTGACTTTGCGGAGCCGGAAACTTGGTGTCATAAATTTAGCTTAACACCTCTTATCTATACAGACATTGTAACTGATTCTATCAAAATGCTCTGTTATTGTGAATGTGTACATAAAATAGTACAGTTATATATATATATATTATGCTATTACCATTGCCAAGCGATTTAAATATGAAGTCATTTTTTTTGAAAAAAAATTCTTGTCAAGTTCAACATTTTGAAAAGATTCAATATCTGTAGCCCAAAGCAATATGTCGTGAGACATAATACTATCGATATTTATCGACTTTGAACCAGAGTTTTCAGCAAACTATGCAAATATATTAGTGCGAGTAATGCGTAAAATTAAGTCCACACTCTGTTATCATCTATCTCATTATGTTTGGACGAAAATTTATTATGTCCAGAGAAATCTCAGTCGCAAAAGTAACAAAATTTCGTGCATGGGAATGCACGAAATGTTGTCGCCTGGGAAGGCGAGACTGTAGTCACATCCAATTTCCAGATTCAGGGCTTTCTCCAGAAAAACCCTATACTTTTAATTAACCTTTTAACTATTACTTCTAATCGGCCAGAGACTTATTGTTTGATAAGAAGAGAAAGAGAACTGACGCAGAATAAACGATCTTAAGGATATTTTGGTAATTCTACCATATTACTATTTTCGGACAGCTATTCCGAATTTCTTGATTAAAACTTCCAATAATATATCGAGCTCTCATCTGAATTCCTGAACTTTAAGTTCTGCAGTCGTAAACTAGCCACTAGACTCTAATGACCTCCTAACGGTAAGACTTATGCGGCAGCTCCCAGTCGAAGTAAAGTCATTCTATTACTATTATATGAGCATTGCCCGTTACTACCAGTAACAGCTCCTTCCATTTGAACATTTCCAACGCAGAGTGGCTCTAATTATCGACGATCAAGCCCTTTCCAATCTGCTTGATCCTTTGGCTTTGCGAAGTTTGCGAAGTTAAGAAATAACATACGTATCGTTTGAATATACGCCCACTTATCACGAACAATCCTGATATTGGCAATAAAATGTCTATACATATATTAAAGGTATGATTGCGGTTAAAAATAACGTACTCTAATAGTCGCGTTCTTCACAGCGATCACGTTCTTTTCCGTAAATTCTGAAATCTATATACCTACTGTTATCTAGGTTACAAAGCTCTTAAAAATTCCATTACTATCGAATCAATGGTTTAGTCGTGATGACACAACAGTTAGACCGAGTTAAATTCGCATTTAGAATATTATTATAGATGAAATGAATTACTAATACTCCTGAAATCCTATAATCACATAGGGTTAACCACGCTTGAAGCTAACACGAAGTAACTAGAAACAGAAATTTGGCAATAAAATAACTACATATTAGTTGATGAGAGTGATGATTTTAATTGTTCGATTAATTTAAAGAAAAAAATAGTGAAAAATTGGTTGATATCCCATTGTTAATCATGAGTCTCTTGGTGTAGGAACTTAGAACATATTCCGCAACGCTGATGAAATGATTGATAAAAATTGGCAAAATTTAATTCGATACATGCAAAATTTAATAACGATGATTCTTCCACGAGGCGAATTTTAAGCACGGAGTTCATAAAAACTCAATAGCACCAGAATGAAATAAAAAAAAACTTTTCAAATTCACGTGTTTTTATCCATTGGGAATTATCAGCTAATTATAATAGACCAATATTACGTAATGAATACTACCTCTGCTAAATATTTAACGTCAGATACTTTAGTGATATAATTATGAGCATTAAAATGAACGAATTATTCGATACGTTCACCTGTCTCTGGTTAAAATCTACACTTAACAACTTTGACATTACACTGTGCAACGCCACATGAATATATTCGCACATAAAACTGTAACGTAACGCGTAACGTAAAACGTTTTCTCAAGAAAATCATTCCGATCTGGTGATACTTTTATACTTGATACAGTACTTTAATTACTTTACGTTTCAAAACAGTGCAGGTATTCTGTATGAACAAATTCGAAACTCACCGCGAAACTCGCTTAAAATGTCAGAATGTGGTATATAACATCGCCTATAACAATTTTCACATTTATATGATACATATATCAAAATGTCGTATTTACATAATTCGTTTACATTTCACGAGTGAGATACGAAATTAATAAATATTTTATTTTATATGTAGCCTTCATTCATTTGAAGTATCATTCATATGTATCAAGTCAACACTGTTATATAATATTGAATAGAACACTATGCCTCAATTATGTTATTACGTACGGTTTTAACATAAGCTTCCAATTGATCAATTTTGTATGTCCCTTCCTTTGTACAGACATCAAGCGAAAATCATATAAATTATCAAAGGTTTTCAAACATGACTCGCTATTGGCTGAAATAGCATATATTAAATTTTAATATTAATAACCGGAATTTTTGTTTTGTTTTAGGCGGACTGGCGAATGGGCCACTTGATTTTAAGTGGTCACCACTGCCAATAGATTTTGCCCAATGATATGTTAACCATTCCTTAAATAAGCAATACGCCAGCAACCTTCGGAACTGTTATGTCCCCTATTCCTACAGTTATACTGGCCCACTCTCCCTTCAAACCGGAACACAACAATACTAAGCATCATTGCTTGGCGAGAGAATAGCCTACGACAGACGGGCTTGATAGAAGCCCTACCACTTAGTACCACAATACAAAAAATATATGAATTAATAAACTCTTAATTTTTTTTTATTGTGACTGTACTTTGATATGAGCATTGCTCTGTACTGCTCGTTCGAAACGTAATATTTTCAATCTATATATAAAAATTTTGAAACAAGAAGCTTTGCTTCTATCAAATTATTCTTCTATTAAGTATATTAATTATTGTAAAAAAAAATATATCTAAAAAGAAACCCACGATATTACAGTACAATAAAACATTAATAATAAAGATATGAAATTATATTTGCTGTTGACAGCACATGTCTTCCGCATCGGCTTACGTATCTAATTCCAGAAAATCACTGAATCCATATTCACTGGATTTGATCCCGGACCCACGTCACTTGTAGGTCCAGAGATGTCAATTCAAATCATACGCACACACAGAGTAGATAGAACAGAAATAGTTCAACTTTCATTCATAAATATTTTTAGAATTAAGAAATAAAATATTTTTAGAGTTAAAACATTGATAATAATTAAAGACAAAAATAATAGAAATATGGATCAAATATTTAAATGATATATTATATATTTATTTAATGGTCCTTCGAGGCGGATTTTCATTATTCTTCCCATAAACATCGGTGAAGGAAAATATTGTGAGGAAATCTTCATGTGTCTATTTAAAATCTGCCTCACGTGTAATCCCACAACCTATATTGGAACAGTATCACGCTCGAAACCATGTACTAAAAAAGAGAAGGGGTCAAAATTCAACAGTGTAACATTTACCTTTAACTTTTACAATACAAAGAACGTTGTAAATTGATTGAAATTTTTGACGTGAATATTTTAACTTATCGAAATATTATCGTTGAAGTTATGTTAAATTATTATAAAATCAATCATCGTAAAATTTGTTCAATCAATTGTAAGGGACATGTTGCCAGTAATACACATAGCGCTGTCGATTCGATTTTTGACAGACAACTGATTCTGTTGGTCACGTACTCTGTGATATTGCCTTCATCCAATTTCGGCGGGTCTTTGGGAAGTGCCACTCACTTGATTTCTCGGTGTAAGATTAAGTTTCTAGTACACAACATATGCTTGTATAGTCCACTATTGAACGTCCTCAAAATACTCGGATCTCGAAGTTGTTTATCTACTTCTATATATTTTGTCTCAATCCGACGATAAAACGTTATGTACGTTCGTTTTATTAAAATGAGTGGATCTTAGTCAAAAGTCATAGATTTAAATATGCGCTGGACCAATTAATATTTTTTATCGAATTGAATGTAAATTTGCGACCATAGTTGATTCTTGAACATCTCCAAATACGTGTCATTAGGAAAGTAATCTGTGCTGTTGTGCCCTTAATTTACAAGAACATCATATTCTCGCTTATCAAAGTCCAATATTATAATTTATAATCTTGGAGCTCGAGACTCCCTTCGTGATGTTTATAATGATGCGGATATACTCACAGTTGCTTTACAATATTTTTACAACAATATAGATATTTTTTAAAGAAACGGTGACAATCATTTTATAAATAAGAGCAGGAAAGGTAGAGTAATAAAACCCAGTTTCCGACTTCGCAAAGTTAATACATCCTTCCTGGGGCACGCTATTCGTTTCTATAATAAGATTCCTCGGTTATTTTTAAATTGGCCCATTTGTCATAAAAACATTGACAATTAAGGCTACTTAATAGGAGATAATATTAAAAATAAAAAGCGAGTTAGTATTTATTGATTTCTAGGCAAGATATATAAAAAAATGATTGTATCTTACAGACATACTCTGTAAAGTGTACTTAGAGTATGTATGTAAATAAAATGGGGGAAACAGCAACTACTGAGTTTTTGTCAGTAACAGTAATAGGCTATTTGACTGGTTTTTAAAATCCATTTTATATTATTTAGGAGAGGTTAAGGAAGCCAGTAAAAGTTGTGTTTTTTAATTCTGTTACATATTTTCTCAAAAATATCAAATTAGAAAATTCAATATTTAAATAGCGCGCAAAAACGCTACTTTGGCAATATGGCGTTGCAATGGGGTCGGTGACGTCACCTGCCTGTATTGTAATCTGTGGCACATATAATCCACATGCAATAGGCAAACAAGGTTAACAAGCAAGTGAAGTCATCATAAACCAGACCAATCAGGAGCGTTTTGTGTCACGTGACAAACGTTTAAAAAAATGCATTTTTAATTATGGATATTTGAATAAATTAATTATTATTTTCAACTTTCGTTTATAAATAACCATTTTTAAACTCATAATATATACTGATTACAATAATTGACACTTTATTTTTCGCATTGTCAAATAGCCTATTCCCGATTCGGGCCGATAAAAAGTTATTTGGTGTTTCTTTCGAAATATTTACAGTTAAATTGTCGAGCTTTTCAATACGTACTTAAAATATATTAACAAATTAATTATTCTTAGAATCATCCGGTGAATATTTTAAAACTTGCAATGTTAATATTAAAAATAATATTTAACGTCATAAATTGTTAATGTGAAATTTTTAGCGTTATTCGCTCCTTCTCTCCCCTGGGTATTGTTTTCAGCTGTGCAGCGATACGATACAGTTATTACCAATATCTGTTTAAAATATTTCAGATATATTTTAAACAGATATTGGTAATGATTTAATTACAGAATTTTTAATGTGTAATTTTTTTAATTCAAATAAGTTGGTAGAAAGGGAAATGCCACCAGATCTGCCATTCCACATAGCCTATTCATTACATCGCCAATGTGCCAACTAACTTGGAAGCAAATGAGTTAAGATTTGGGAGTGTAATTACAGTGACTCAATCAAAAATCTGATATTTCTATTCTTCTGGCACAGGAAGACTAAATGGTGCCCAATTAGAACCTGCAATCTTTGATTAAGATATCACGTGTTCTCGCCATCGTCTATTTTAAATGATGGTTTTTCTGTGAGCATTAAGACCCTTATTTGTGAGTTTTTCTGCACAAAAGGACAAAAAACTATTCTAAAAAACCGGTCAAGTGCGCGCTATATGTTTTGTATCGCCCTTGAGACTGTATTTTATATTGTTATTATTGTTCCAAAACTTCCGCTAAATATTACATTTTTTATGACACAGCTGTAATAAACAGATAGACTTGGCTCAGTAATAGTATTCCACTGATTGAGTTTTAATTTTTCAATATTGAAATTGTTTAGCGGACTGGAAAATGGGACACCTGATGTTAATACTTACATTGTCAATGTGCAAACAAACTTGGGAACTATTTTTTTTGTATATAACAGTAGGACATATGGATCACCTAATGTTTATAGACATTGGCTATTGAGTTGGTTTGGTACCATCACCAATAAACCACCAACCATAGCAACGGATAGGTCATCTCTCCTTTTTTATGTTATAGTTTGGCGGGTGGGCAAATGGGCCACTTGATGGTAAGCCACCATTGCCCATAGACATTATTGCCGTAAGAAATATTAACTAATCTTGGGAACTAAGATGTTATGTCTCTTGTCAGGAGTTACACTGGCTCACTCACCTTTCAAACCGGTACACAACCATACTAAGTATTGCTGCTGGGCGTTAGAATACAATTATGATGAGTGGGTGGTACCTACCCAGACGGTCTTGCACAAAACCCCTACCACCAAGTAGTAATCTTCTGTGCCTGTAGTACTACTGGCTTACTCATCTTTCTATATATTCACTCATTCATCATATGTAATATACGATAGGTATATATAGATATGGTACTTACCAATTAAAGTGAACTAAATTGTTTTAACCCCTGCACTAGTTACAATGGTCACTCACTCACAAGCCGAAACAAAAATCCTTACCTCTACAGTACACAACACAAAGAAAACAATAAAACTCATCATTAAAACAATTCTTAGTAGTTAGTGATATTCGTGAACGTCCGAGACACTCAATAACAACAAACGATGACGTCAGAATTAATTAGACGGGATGTTTAAAACGTATAAAAAGTTGATTACTTGATTTTATCGTCTCTTGAATGTAATATCTCAAATAATAGTGAATTAAAAACACCTTTAACAACTGTAATTTCAGTAGTTTGGGATGGCAAAATAAAATTATGTTTTTTACAATGACGCTCCAATCTCTCTATATGTCTTTACAATCCCTCACAATCCTCCAATTGTTTTCCTTATGACAGCTCAATCATTTTTAAAATAAGAATAAGTGTTACATGCCAGTATTAAATGTAATCCCATAAAATAATATTAACTAAAGGTGTACAAATTATTGATCAATTAATTACAATAATAATTGTATATATTTATAATATCCTATGACGTAGCTCCGTATGGAGGCTAGGGCTAGTCTCGTAACACAACGTATTATTTATAAGTAAATTGCAAATATATGACCGTAAAAGATACGCTGTTATGCTTTTGTCTTTGTATAACTATTCTATTTTCAAAAGAGTTTAAATGGTATTACATTAAGACTTGTTTAATTGTATATGTTACAAAGCGGTACTGGTAGATGGCGCTGATTGATTATATCGCATTTCTGAATCACGCTGGCTAGATTCGCTACTGGGTCTATAAAGTGTATCTGTTAAACAACTATTTATAATATTTATAATTTGTTTCCTTGCTTTCGTCGACTTTCACTGACTAACAGCTGATATAATAATAACTCTTTTGTTAAATTCAAATGCGCACGAAGTCGCGGGCACAGCTAGTATAATATATGAAATTACAAAGTTCCATTTTCTTATGATATTGGCAGGCGGACGAGCGAATAGGACACCTGATTGTAAGGGTTCATCACCCATAGACAATAGGAATATAAGAAATATCGCCCATTTCGCCACAAACCTTGGAAACGAAGATGTCATATCCCTTGTGCCTGTAGTTACACTGGCTTACACCCTTCGAAACACAACAATACTGAGTACTGCTGTTCGGCGTGTGACTTACCAAGTGAAGAACTGATACGAAGTTGTAATGGATCATAAATTTACGTTTACATGATTACATTGTCATTCTCATAGTTAATGTTGCTATGTATTGTATTCGGTCAGTGCACTAAAATCAAAGATACTTATTATTATGTTGTCTTAACAATGAAACTATACTCACCTAACATACTAAACATATTATTTAAATAGCTTACACATCATATAATATAATGTAATAATATATTTCTATTCGGAATGACTAAGTGGTTAGAATATGTGGTGGTTAATTGAGAATCGGGGGTCAAATCCGAATGCGAAACTAGTTCGATCAGCTGGAACAGCGTGTTGGTACAATATTATTTAAAAAAAATTAAAGTATATATTTTAATTCATGTCAGTATAAGTAATAGTTTGTAAACAGCACATTGTTGGAATAAGGCTCCTTGGTGGTACGCCTTCATTTTAACATTCTTATTTATAAGATTGAGAACCTCCAAGTTCCAGTTCCAGGAGAATATGTTATAAAAAAAACTGTAACTCTCTTCCATAACTAATGTATGTGATATATGTATTAAAAAAAAAAAAAGTTTACAAATATGCTTTGTTAGCTATGTATGTGATTAAAAAATAAATGTGTGTATGTATGACAGCTGTGCCCTAAGCACAATAAGTGCTCGGTCGCTAGCAATGACCTAACTCTCTCAAAAGAAAGTTTTTAAGAAACCTTTTATGTCGCCTCAGCAATGACCACAGACTCAATCAATTTCTTCGAGCATCCCAACCCACAACAAACGGGTTTTTTTTTTTTTTAATTTATTTATTTTAGGTCGCTTTTTAACATCTAGGGTCATTAGCGACCACAGTAATCTAACAATTCTTATATTAAATTATATACATTAATTAATTTCAAAAATTTTAAGGTTTCAGAATATCCTACTTGACTTAAACATTCTTTCAAAGTTTTAGGTACATTACATATTCGTTTTTCATTTTTGTACGCCATACAATCGACTAAAAGATGGGAAATTGTCAGGTTAAGTCCACATTTACATTTATTTTGGTTAGTTTTTGTTATTAAGTGGATATGAGTCATATTTGTTAAACGGGTTTTTGTACCTATATCATCGAAAAGAATAAAAATTTGAAATCAGAACATAATGTTATGAAAACGACTTAGATGGCATTTGTTTTAAAAAGAAAGTTGAGCATCATTTGGAACAAGTTACAGATAAAGTATGAATGGCTTAAGACGGGCCTTGTGTGCAGTTCACGTTTTACAAATTAATGCATTGGGTATCGGTATTAATTTGTTAGAGAACGATTGTAATTGATGATGACAACACAGTGACTAATACCTCTAAGAACCTCTCCATACAAACTAAGCGGTTTTAGAAGCTGTTACTAATGTTAACAAGTAGCACATAGGCGCCCAGCGATTGTGGCATATAATAACTATTCTCAATTATATTTATCTTAGTGATTTATTTACCAATACCTTATTTCTATAATTCATTAATATTAATCATTTCGTTAATCACCATAGTAATAAATTACGCTGTGAACAATAATTAAACCTTACTAGTTCGTAAACTGACTTCCGATTATTTGATATAAAAAAGGTAGTACGCGCCAAAGGAGGACATTCGGTTGTTTTAATAAGTCCTGGCACAACATTACGCTGTCCGAGTATTATAAATTGAAGTGTACCAATTATTGGAGTGTGTTTTATTTTCATAAAAACCCAGAAAACCCACAAGTGCTAACACTAAACAAAATAAAGTAGAAAAATAGAATTAGGATTATGTGGCATTTTAACTTTGCAGATTATTAATTTTACGTATTATATTAAGAAACCAGTGATAAAAAAACTTGGCCTCAACGCCCCCCAACATAGGAAACGTTGATAATATAATGAAAAATAAATAAAAACATAAATATTCGTTAGAAAATAAATATATTATTATTATTATATAGACTCCACGCACACAAATACAAAGCGGTAGCAGAGAGATGGTATGACGGAAGAGGGTTTCTTACCCCCAGGGAGAAACAACAGATTCTTTAATAAGTAATATTACTCAAAACGGTATTATAAAATAGGTATTTACATACTTAATAAAAAACGAGTTTGTATTAATTTGGTGGTACCACTTTGAGCAAGCCCGTCTGCGCTGGTACCACCTGGTAAACTAGATATCGCTGCTTAGTTTAGTTTGGTTTTTAGGGTTGAAACTACAGACACAAGGGACATTTTGAAACGATAAAAGGGGTATTTCAGCTCCTGAGGTTGGTGGCGCATTGCCGAAATAGGTTTAATATTTCTTTCAACGTCAATGATTGTTGTCGATGGTCATTACTTACAATCAAATGGCGCATATAACCGTCCGCCTATCTTTTATATAAAAGAAAAAGTTTTATGGACTTTCAGGCAAGATATATTAATTTACTTGTATTTTATTAACAAAACTTTGTCCCTGATCGATCGAAGAAAAAACTATCGAGTTTCTATCCAGTTCTTCTCTTAGATTCAACATTTCGAAACCGAACTAGTTTTGCAGACACAGTAATAAACGAAAAGATTTTTTTTGTAATGTCTCAACTAAAAAAATCAATATTAATAAAACTTAAAATTTAAGACATAGCGCAATTCGAAGGTTTTAGTATATAATATTAATACAAAAATACCTGCGCTTTGTAGTTTAAATCGTAGTCCTCATAACGAGATTTTATATAATCGTCTTATCTCAAACATTTAGACTGTAAAACTTTTAAAGAGTAAAATACTGCATGTATTTCGTAACACCCAATTGAAATTAATCTAGACTAGAATGTCAAACTGTCATTGAACTTAGAACGTGCATGTTCCTTGGCCGCCATCTTACAATCCACAGCTGCAGTTATTCTGTAAGAACAAATTCGAAACTCAACATAATCTGGAAGCGACAGAAGCAGATATGCGATATTTATTTTAATTGTTATAGCATTTAAATGTTATAATTATCAAAATAGCGTATCATATAGGTAGCTTTAAATTGAATTCAACAGTGTAACACGACGATTCAAAAGTGCTTCTATGAGCCTACTTGAATAAAGAATATTTTGATTGTAAGTGGATTTTTAATTTTGTAAGTGTTCTCTTTTGTATAAAATATGTAAATAGACCCCTTATGGTTAGTGGTAACCATTCATAGACATTGGAACTGTTTATTTTTTTTAATATATTTTTTTTTACACTATTATTGGATGCTCTGTATAAACAACAACAACTGTATAAACTTAACACAGATCACGATTATTAAATTATTACAATAAAATATTTATTTTTATAATATAGGTAGGCGGACGGGCAAACGGTACGTGATGGTAAGTCACCACCGCCCATATACATTGGCGCTGTAAGAAATATTAACCATTCCTTACATCACCAATATATCTCTAACCTTGGGAACTATGATCTTATGTCCCTTGTGCCTGTAACATTGGCACTCTGCCTTTAAACCTGTACACAACCTATGTGGTATCTACCCAGAAGAACTTGAAAAAACTCTTACACCAACTAAATATTACAATAAAGGACATAAGAATGCTTGACTAGCTTACTTAAATACAAGAATGGTGAACCAGGTACTGTAGACTTTGAATAAGTTATTTAGTAAATTAATATTTTAAGTGTTTTCGTGACTATTAATAGCGAAATTTAAATAGCTAACTTCGTTTATTTATTGGATCTGATAATTCGGAACGACTGTTCGATAACTTCATTGTACATATTCAAGGCTATTTTTTAACCGACTTTAATAAGGACGTTATCAATTCAGCTGTTTTCTGATATAATTGTTAAACTGTTTTGATGATACTTTTTTATTGAATGGCAGAATTCCACAAAAAAAAATCTAAATCAAAACCATCACAGCTCTGAAGCACATTTATTTAAAAATAGTATACTCGTACGAACGAATTGTTAAACTGACTGGCAAAAATACACAAAAATATCAAATACTTTTGATGAAAACTAAACGAATTTCGATTTTTGCAAACTTTGTTTTTGTAGCCAGAAATCCCCCGTTGATTAAAAACAAAATCACACCTGTACACATAAACCTTTCGACTTCGCTAATAAAGATAAAATTTGGGACATATGGCAAACGTAAGGAAAATGTTTAATTTGTATGTAATATGTCAATGAATCATAGCCTGTTCCAAATGATGCTCAATTTTTTTTTCATAACATTATGTTCTAATTTCAATTTTTTATTAATTTCTTGGTACAGTACTTTGTTACTATCTGTTACGTATTTTGTCGATAATTTATAAAAAATATTACACGAATCTTTAATTTTGTGACACGAAGATTTAACTATATTTTTAAAGTAAATTTTTAAACGCGTCCAGTTTATTTTGTAGTAAGAATAGCTTCACGGGTGAGTTTTTAACATGAATTTACATTTGGATTTTTTTTAGAACAGCCTTGCCTTTTAACTATTTCGTAAGATGTCTGTGATTTGTGCTAATTATTGAGGGATTAGGGATTTTAATTTTTGTGATAATCTTTTATGCACGAATATATAAGAAAACTTTTTTTATAAATAAATAAATTAATATTGGACAACATCACATACATTACCCTGATACCAATGTAAGTAGCTAAAGCACTTGTGTTATGGCAATCAGAAGTAACGACGGTACCACAAACACTCAGACCCAAGACAACAGAAAACTAATGAACTGTTTTTCTACATCGACTCGGCTGGGAATCGAACCCGGGACCTCGGAGTGACGTACCCATGAAAACCGTTGTACACACTACTCGACCACGGAGGTCGTCATCGAACACTATCCAATATATTATGTCTATATTATATAATATTAGCATTGTAATAAATTTTACATGTCTTAACAAATATAAAACACATAGAGACATGCGCTTTTGAACTGTCTGAAAATATTTATTTTCCAAAAAAAAAAATGGTTTTAACTTACTTTTTGCAAATTTTAGTACCTCCCAATAAATTATAAACTTTCACATATTCCACCACCAAACAGAAGTACCTTCTATAGTACTGTTCTGGTTTGAAGTCTATATAAGCTAGTATAGAAAATGTATATTTTATATTTCTTACATGTAATCAGGTGGCATTCTCGTCTACCTTCCTATATCGAAAAGAATATATTCGTTTTTTAAAAGCTGATTATAAATAAATCGAAAATTTTCCCAGAAAAGCAATCAATCTTGGCCAACCCAGCGAGCCATAGTCATGCAAATTAGATAAATTTAGTCAGCGTGTAACGAAAGACGCAGGCACTCGATTTCGGCGTTGAAAACAAAAAGAATTTCGCTCAGACGATTTTATATACATACGATTTTTAACGCTATTCTTCTCCTAATAGGCGATGAAATCGCATGAATTTTTAACATCGCTTACTACCTTTTGGTTTGGTATTCGATAACTTAATGCAAATAAGTTAGAATTGCTCGACAGACTTATGTAAGACGGAAAATCGGTGTTTTGGAAAACGATCTTGTGAATTTGATATTTTTAAAGTTTGTCTCATACTTATTTAAGAATCAGCCGAGTATTGTGGTTTTACATAAATGATAATCATATCTTCTTCCTAGTATTTCCTTGCTATTTGCCAAGATCTATTTTTATTCTAACCCAGATATACGGGTAATAGTTACACAAAGCGGTCGTCTCTGACCTTCTCAAGTGTTTGGACAAATCAATAGAGTATCGAGTTAATTTTTCTTCGAGAGAAGTAACAGAAGGGAATTTACGTGGTATTTTCTTGACAATCAATGCACAATCTAAATATGAATTAACATATTTAAGGAACTGTGAGGCACTCTTGACTCGTAATTTTTTTGAACGAATGAAATATAATGCTATCGAAAAGAAAAGTACTTAATAAATATTCTAAAAAGGAAAACCGTACAAATCTAATATGTCAATAGTTACTTATACTATAATCGAAATCTGAATCAGTATTTACTAAGGACGATGTTGATTTTTTTTTCATATTTTCATTAATATTTTAGCAAGTTCGTAGTTGAAAATAGCTTATATGACATAGCAATGTATATTATAATATTACTAATGTTTTGTAACGTCTCTCAGTACATACATATCTTCCGAATTGCTGTCTGCTTCTCGGTAGAATATTCCGAATTATAAAAAGAAAAAATATGCCGTTCATAGACATTGATGCTGTAAGAATTCTTAACGTTTACTTACATCGCCAATGCACCATTAACCTTGGGAACTAAGATGCTATGTCCTTGTGCTGTATGAACCCAACAATACTAATAATTGATATTTAGCGTATGAATTTTGATGCTTACCTAGACGGGCTTGCACTAAGCCCTAACACCAAGAATATTAGCCCATATTGTTTTATTGGCATCAGTTTTTGATAATTGTACAAAATATCGATTTAATCTGATGTTTTGACGAACTGCTGGTGGTAGGGCTTTGTGCAAACCCGTCTGGGTAGGTACCACCCACTCATCAGATATTCTATAATATATATAACAGTATTCTGTATTGTTGTGTTCCGGTTAGAAGGGTGAGTGAGCCAGTGTAATCACAGGCACAAGGGACATAACAACTTCAGCGGTGGTGACCACTTCCCATCAGGTGGCCCATATGCTCGTCCACCAACCAATGCCATAAAAAAAACTGCGTTTGAATAACTCGTTTCATGATATCACACAAAAGATACACATAGATAGAAAAAGCGAGTTAATAAACGACATATTTGTCCAAAAGAAGGCGTTTTTCAGGTCGTATATATTTTTCAAATTTGTTCGAAATTCGTTTAGCGATATATTACTGTAAAATTTACAAATAATACCGAAGGCCTCCATAAGAGTTATGTTCTGTTATCTGTTGAATCGGATAGTTTGACAGCTCTAAGTAACTTCGACCTACTTATAGTTTTGCTTGCTACTATAGTATTGCTTAAATCATATATACACTTCGAAAATAATTTTTTATTTATATTTTATATAATTTCAAATCATTCAGAGAATCAAGAACTTATTTACCACGTATCGTAAGTAAATGACCAGTTCGACCAAGATTTAAAAAATATGAATGCAAAAGTATGTGAATCTATTTATACATATACTTAAGTAACGAAATCTTTTCAGAAGCTAAATTTGTATTTACAAATTACAGTACGACTTATTTTTTGATCAATTTCAATTAAAAATCTACAGTATAGAGTCTCGAACAAGTTCTATGTGAGAATGAATATCCGAGGCTGCACTAACAGGTTCCTCCCAAATTTCGCTATTCAGAAAGAGTAACACAAAAAAGTGAAGGTGAGCAAAGGGGGCTCAGTTAAAGCTACAACCGGGTCGTATGTCTCGGTAATGCTCCAAATTGTATCCTCTGCCACAATGGGAAGTCCATGGAGTGTTAAGAAGTTATTCACATTACTGGGAATAAAAAAAATATCTGTGTTTTGTTAAAAAGTCTTCTTGGCCAAATTTTGGTCTCTTTAGTACGTCTCAAGAACAGTCAACTGCGCAGGAGATTCACAAATATACAAGTGGGTCTTCTATTTCTCACTCAGAAGCCTCGAAAGACAAGGCGAATAACAAAATATTAATCAAATTTAAATAATCAATACCATCATGAAGTGACTTCATCTAGGAAATATTTGAATGCGACAAATGTTTTATTAAATCTATGCCTTGGAGCTAAAAAGTCTTAACTCCTACTTTTAGTAATCAGAATAGAAACAATGAAAATATGTTCTTTTTGTACTTAACATACGCCATTTTCGTAATATTATTAGTATTACCAACAAAAAGTTTAAATAGTTAAGCATAAATGAATTTAATATTTTACAAATGGCTAAATGTAGTTTTATCAAAAATCTCTTGAGGCTTAAACCACTGAACTGATTTAGATAACATTTTGAATAGCAGTTTCAGTCCCGGGAAAGACATAGAATAATTTGTGTCACGGAAATCACCCCTTAAGGGTGTGAAAAGAGAGATGGAAATTTGTATAGGGAGTCAATCGTTTGGGAGACAATCATAATGCATTTTGGTATGGTGATAGTTTTAGACCCAAGGAACGAAACGGGATAGTTCTCACGGAAATAATCCCTTAAAGGGATCGTCTATTGTAAGATTAAAAGAAACATTTTAATATATTGTTTATTGTTAATTAATCGTCTTTAAGGCTTATTATAATTATTGAAGTCTGGTATACATACCCAATACAATGTCAACTAAATACCGAATATATTAATCCCTATATCAATTATATGGAATTAACAGTTTGATTCGCAGTGAATATATATCGACTAGTAGCCGTTACGTCTGACATTTGTATCGTATAATCAAAATGAAAATATTTTCATGAAAATGTAGTTTTTCGAGTATTTTTGTATCGTCACGTGCTATCACCAATTGACATTGACAGAATGTGAATTCTATGAATAATATTCAACATGTAATTCATTATTAAATAAATCTGTATAAACTTGTTTGTATAAGTGTATTCCTTACATCGCCAATGCGCCATAAGTCTTCTGACCACTCACCCAAGTATTGTTGTTTTGCGGTAAAATATCTGACCAGTAGGCTTTGTGCAAGCCCTATCATCAAATCGTAAAAAAAAAGTCAGGCTTATTCATTAAACCGTTTGGGACGTAATAAATATAATTATAATCCTTACATCCACTATTACCTGTAAACGTGAACAGATTAAACAGAGAGCATACGCTAAAGCCGCTAACGCTAACACCAGACCTCTAAAAATACCCCAAGACCGTGAGTATAAAATATTAACATTGTATTTTTTAGATAGAATAACACCGTGGGGACAAAGAAAATACTATAAAGTAAATATAAAAACGTTAGCTTGTGTAAGCGCAATGGATTTAAAATTGAAAATCACTGAAAATTCATTTTCTCTGTCTCACTAAAACTCAGGAATAATTACGAATATATAGATTACTATGAGATTTTAAATTAACATGGTTATTTTTATTACTGCAAGTATTTAAAACTTGTTCATGAGACAAGACATTCGTAGATAACGTCGAAATATCGAGCTTCACCAAATAAAAATAAAAAACATGGTAAATATCCCGTTTTAAATATTTGTAGTTATAGTTGTCAACCGCGACTTCGCTCGAATTTTAAATGTCCTAAAATTTAATCATTTCAGTGGTTCGGCCATGAAAGAGCAGACGAACAGACTTACGGAGTCACTTTCGAATGTTCGATATTAGTATAGAAGTATAAATATACATATATATATATATGAAAAAGAGTAACTACTGAGTTTCTTACCGGTTCTTCTCGGTAGAATCTACATTCCGAACCGGTAGCTTTACTTAATATAGTTTGTTAAATTACGATTCAAAAGTGCTTGTAAAAGCCTACTTGAATAAAGTTTAGTTTAGTTAGTTTATATTTACTAATCATCCAGTTCCTGCCATCATTATAGCGCAAATTTGTAATGAATATTCTAAGCTTACCATTCCTAGTCTTCGCTGTTCGTATTAAACCTACAGAGTATTGATTGTACAAAGCTGTTGCTATAGAAAATGATCCGTTGTCATTGGTCTGCGGTAACCATTTTGATGTTGTACAAGCAGTTTATATTCATTAAAAGCCTTTGCAATCGAATCAACGACAAGTGCCTACATTCGAATAATTAAATGTTTCATTTGATACACTGAGAAAATATTATAATTATATCAACTATATCAAAGAATATATAAATAGTTATCACAAAGGGTGACTTTTACCGTTGTACGAGCACATTTGTTTCTAAGTAGGTTGTGTATGCTCAGTTTAAGTATCAGAAATATATCGACATAAAGATCGTTTAGATCATAAAAAATATAATTAATGCAATAGTACACTGCACTTTGATACACGATAAAAGCCTTTTTTATTTCTCTGGATCTATTTTTAAATTATCTGCATCAAGTAAATATATTTTTATTTGTGGTGACTTCAACATAAATTTATTAGAAAACTATAGCACAAGTATTAGATTCAGATCATTATTATATTCATATAACCTCATGAACTTATCCTTAGAGCCAACTAGAATCACTGAATCCACTGCAACATGTATTGATAACATATTTACCAACTGTGTACCTAATCATAAATGTATTATAAATATGTTAAGTTCTGATCATTGTGGACAGTTGGCTTCATTTAATTCGCAAATAAAAAATAATGCTAAGGATTTAAAACAGACATTTGTTCCAATCAATTTGTATCGAATTGAGAAGTTCAGGAGTAATATCATGGCAACGCGTATTTACAATTAAATGATAATTCTAATGAGCTTTATAACAATTTTTTAAAATTAATTAACACAGAATTTAATGCCATATTTACTTCCAAGACAGTCAATTCTAGGAATTTTCTTAAATTTAATGATTGGGCGACTGTCGGAATTTACAAGAGTAGGCAGAGGTTGTATACACTTTATAGTGAAAGATCATACAGCCGGTCTTTTTCATTTATCAGTTATGTTAGTGCCTACTCTAAACTATTCAAACGTGTAAGTCATACAGCTAAATCATAGCATATAAAAAAAAATTATTAACGCACCTGATAAAATTAGAATGAATGGAAAATTATTAATAGCGAAACTAGAAGAGTCAAAAATAACATCTCCGACTTTAGCTTATCTATTGATAACAATTTATTTTCCTCAAATCGGGATGTAGCAACTGTTTTTGAAAAATTTTTTGCTGACATTCCATTTTCGACTACTAACTCATTAAATTCCTCTCCTACCGTTACTGAATCATTATTAAAAAACAATGTGGAAGAATGTAATATTAGTTTTAAATTTAATAGAGTAAGTGTAAATGATTTAATAAGTTCCTTCAGATCGCTAGATATTAAGAAAACAGTCGATCTGTGGGGGATCTCTATTAAGGTAATCAATTCAATAATTGATGTAAGCGCACCCTACCTTGTCACTATATTTAATAATTGTGTCCTTAGTGGCGTGTTTCCTGACCTCATGAAACATAGTAGAGTATTACCAATATTTAAGTCAGGTAGTAGATCCGACCCCAACAACTATAGGCCATCTGTACTACCAACTCTTAGCAAGATCTTTGAAAAGTTATTACTAAATCAAATGCTAGTACATTTTAACAATAACAAGTTGCTACACAAGAAACAATTTGGATTTACAAGGGGTCGCTCGACAACTGACGCTGGTGTTGAGCTCGTTAAAAATATTTACAAGGCCTGGGAGGAGTCACAGGATGCCTTAGGGATATTTTGTGATTTATCTAAGGCCTTTGATGGTGTGCAACACGAAACTTTGGTCAGGAAGCTACGTCATTATGGAATTAGGGACACTGCACTCAGTCTTCTGATTTCGTATCTGAGCAATCGGATTCAGAGGGCTGATGTAACTGGAAAGAGATCTCCCGGGTCTCCAGTTACTGTGGGGGTCCCTCAAGGATCAATTCTTGGACCTTTTCTCTTCCTTGTTTATGTAAATGACCTGCCACATCTCCTTGGTGATAAACTCGAGATAGTATTGTTTGCTAATTATACTTCTTTAATTTTTAAAATAAAAAGACGTCTTTCAATATATAACGATGTGAACAATGCTCTCTGAAATATTAAATTGGTTTAGTGTTAATAATTTAATGTTAAATAGTAAAAAGACAAAATGTATTCAATTCACTACTCCCAATGTAAGATGTGTCAAAACGAGTGTACTTTTAAACGGGGAAGCATTAGATGTTTTAGAATCAACAGAGTTCCTTGGTATGACAATAGACTCTAAGCTCCAATGGGGCCCCCATATAAATAAATTGGCGAATAGACTCAGCTCTGCAGCCTATGCGGTAAATAAAATAGACTTTTGACTGATGTGGATACGGCTCGCCTTGTGTATTTCAGTTATTTCCACAGTATAATGTCGTATGGCATCCTATTCTGAGGTAATGCAGCTGACATTAATACCATTTTTGTACTGCAGAAGAGGGCTATTCGTGCATTTTATAACCTGGGCCCAAAAGATTCGTTAAGAGGTAAATTTAAAGAAATTAAAATAATGACTGTCGCTTCTCAATTTGTTTTTGATAATGTTATGTATGTACGCAAAAACATAAATGAGTTTCCCAGAAATTGTGACGTACATTCTATTAACACTAGGAACAAGAATAAACTTGTTACTCCAAGTACCCGATTACATAGGGTTAGTAACTCTTTTTTGGGGCAATGTATACGTTTTCACAACAGGATCCCAGAAAACGTTCAAAATTATTCAATTATAAACATAATAATTATAATAATTATAAACATATAATTACAACTAATGACTTTTTAGTTGACTGCACACCTTGGGAATGAAATGATTGCCTCCAGGCTGTTTCAAATAACTAAAATATAATTATTATTGTACATGCAAAATGGAAAAAAAAAAATATCCCACTGAGTTTCTTTCGCCGGTTCTTCTCAGGTCCGAGGTGTTAAATTCCGAACCGGTGGTAGATTTTTGACTATAAATAAGCAAGTGTAAACACTTCTATATTGAATAAAGATTTTTGACTTTGACTTTGACTGACGCCCTGAATACTCATTTATCCTTAACTCAACCTATCGAAACTGCAAAGCTATACACTATTCTATTGAAGGCCTAGGAAAAGGCAAAATGTACCTAAAACTGACCCCAACCTCGCACGTGTGCGAAGTGACGATCGAAAACTATTTTTCCATATTCCGGCTTCGATCGAAACTTACATCATACCGATATCATGACGGCATGCAGCCTGTCAGGTTACACGTTCTCAAAGTACTTTCAACAGTGATGTCATTTGAGTAACATACATTATATTTATATGTTATTGTTCGGTTACATTGTATAGATAACAATCACTAAAATAGTTATCTATTATAAATATTACTCGTTTTAGTTACAACTCAACCACATTTGAATAAAGATTGGTTAAATCTGTATTTTAAAATATATTATTAATATAGTGGATGTGAATGCATAAAGAGGTAGGGGACGACCAAAGAAAAGATGGATTGTGTGAAAGACGATATGGTTAGAAAGAATGTTACTTGTGAGATGACGTCCGACAGAGAAGTACGGAAGAAGAAGACATGCTGCGCCGACCCCAAGTAAAATTGGGATAAGGGTGGATGATATTAGCATAGTGAAAAAAATCTGTATTACTTTTTATTTCTTGGTTCTGGACTTGATCCCAGAATTTGAGGATCAGCAGCTTTATATTGAAAATATATGATAACAAGTTATTAAGCTTAATTTATGTGATTTGATTCTATTTAATATAATATTAAGTAAATAATAAAAATTGTACTTAAATATAATAATGTATAAAAATAGCTCGATAATACCAGGCAGAGTTAGATTTCAAATATTTGTTAAGATTCACGTTTTCCAGCGTATAGGAAAGATTTTACTCGGTGTTAAGACTTTGTGCATCGTTTAATTGTTAATCGCAATCGACGAGAAATGTTTAATATTCCTTACAGCACCTATGATGATGAATGTTTACCAAAGTGTCTGATCCACCTGTTCCACAAATTTTCTATAAAAAAAAAAACAAATAATTTGTATGAAATTCAGGACTGAGAAAGTTGAAGCGATGCTGATAGTGGTGTGGATTCGAACGAATCAAATAGTAAATCAACTACTAAATTAAAACAGACTTTCAATCAAATTTCAATCAAAAAGCAAAAGTCTCTCAACATTCATTGATTCGATTTCAAGTAAAATCCATCCACGTTAGCTCGTTTTTAAAGTTGGTAAGTACATGAATTAATTACAAGATAAAAACAAAAGTTTTTTTTTTGAGCTGACTACAGTACTTACGATTTATACAGCGTGTTGCTAGAAATTTCTGATTCCTTCATTTACATCCATCAGATGGGACCGCTCTGAGAGCTTTCAGACTTTTACGAACCCCTGATCCTTTTAGGCGTATGATAATTCAGAGCACTATCTGTTTTGTTGACGGTACGTACTTGCATTTTTAAATTTATTTGTATTAAGGTGCTTTAAATACATTCCACTAAATAAAAAACATAATTCTGATAAAAAAGTTGACTATTTTTTCACTTTAATATTCATTCCGTCTATTGTCTTTTCTATTTAGTCACTTAACATCAAGTATAGTTGTTCTAGAGACTAAAACAAAAAGTATTTTGTGTTGACACGTACCATATAATAATGATGTGTTTGGAATGAAGCTGATAGAATATATTTTTTACGCTTAATTAGTTATTGCGGAGAGGTGGAGGAGAGGTGGGGGCATGTGACCACGCTGACCGTAAATCAGAACCAGTGCACTAGTGGATGGTCTTTTTAAGAATATATGTAATTAAATCTATAAATATGATAAAATTGGAGTGTCTGTTTGTAAAATATGACCGCGTTTTACTAAATGCATATGTACATTACCTAAATAACTCGGTACATACACCTAAATAATATTTTGTACAATTTTTGTCTGTCTGTCTGTTTGTTCCGGCTAAACTCTGGATCGGCTGGACCGATTTTGACGGGACTTTCACTGGAAGATACCTGATGTAATAAGGATTAACTAAGGCTACTTTTATTTTAGAATTATATGTAAAATAATAATAAAGTCACGCTTTTTTATTAAATTCAAACGCGCACGAAGACGCGGGCACAGCTGGTTATGTATAAACTTTAATGTTCTGTGAGCACTATTATATATAGTAAAAATACGTATTTTGTGTTATAGAAACATAAAACAGCACGATATTTAATTATAAAATCAATTATAAAATATAAAAGCGAATATTTCATTTGTTCACCGGGAGCATCAAAAAATATTTTTAATAAACACTTTTAAAATATTGTAACCACGTTTTAAAGCTGCTCTTTCCAGGACAACGGCCGTATTTATAGCGGCTGCATTAACCAAGGTAGTCAATCTCGGTAAAAGTAATTTTGATACTCAGAATTAAACAAGTCTTTAGAACTTGTCAGCTAAATTCAAACATAATATTCTAAGTACATTTTGCTATGAAGTTTAAACCGAGCTGAGTTGATTTAGTTAGATGGATTTTAGCTCAGTTGGACAGTAAGTTGCAGAAAATTATATTTACTCTGTGAAATCGACTAATATTTACTACAAATACTAAGATCTTCTTATCTTTCGTATTTCCCGTTGGACCCGCTATAGTGATATAATTATTACTTTTTTTAATTTGTTTCAAGTATTTAGGCAAGTTAATGGGTCGATTGAGTAAGCCTTACCTATGCCTATTCTTTAGTCAAAAATACAAGCTAAATATAAACTTCATAAACTCTCAATGCAGCTAGCAACGTGATTTTATCGTGGCATGTTTTTGTTTTACGTTAATTTTGATGTGCTTATCTACATTCATAATTTCGTACAGGTCTAAGTGGACACGAACGAAACGTATCCACCAATATAGATAATTAAAAATAATGTTTGAATTGACAGCATAGTGTATCCACAAAATTCGGATTATCGAGTTGCTATGATATTAAATCCATAAAATGACAATGATATGACAGTTCAACGGGCGGCCATGTTTGACGTTTACGGGTGCGTTCAGAAATTGTGTTCCAAATATATATCGACTCATTCACAGTAAATTATAAATCAAAGTTTATCAATAAATATTTATGTTATATGAAAGTAAAGGATAAATTATATTTATTTAGTATTATTTATTTTACCTGAGCGAAGCCGGGTTCATCTATCATCTATCTAGTATGTTTAATTTTCAGGAAGTATCGGATTCATTCATCCTTCGAATTAGAACACAATAAAACTAAGTATTGTTGTTTGTATGGTAGAATATGTGACAAGTGGGTGGGACTTACACAAACGGTCTTGCAAATAGTTCACTAAGATTTATTTAATCTTTACAATTGTTATAGATGCGAAAGTTTCTCTGTCTGTTTGTCTCTCTGTCTGTTACTTTTACAAAGCCAAACCATTTAGCCCAATTTGATGAAATTTGCAATAAGTCATGCTTGAACCCCAAGGAAGGATATAGACTACTTTTTATGCTTAAAACTTGACGACAAACTACGAAAACGCGAGCGAAACCGCAACCACAAAATTAGTAATAAATATTTTAATTAATTCTTACATAGAATTGACGAACCTTATTACAGTAATCGTCTATCGAGTTCCTATGTAACTCTTGAAATAGATCTCCAATCATTCCAGTTATTGCTTGGTATTAATTTATATATCATATGCACTTGACATAAGAAACCTTGTTCGGTTTAATAAATCGATAACCGCAAAGAGCACTTGACCTTTAATTAATAATTCTACATGCCGTCTTGTTACTGTTTTATATGATCACCTGTTCCAACAAATAACGAATCCGTTGTTACATTTATACAACGTTGTATGTTTGAATAGAACGAATTGAGCAATGGATGTAGTTTGATTACGTAGTCAGGTGGCGCTGTGGTTAAAACACGTTAATTTGGTGCTAAAAAGTATGGTGTATAACTCACTTTTTTAATGATATAGGTGGATGGACGGGCTCATGAGCTACCCGATGGTAAGCGGTCACCACTGCCCATAGACATTAGTGCTGTAGGCAATATTAACCGTACTTAACATCAACAATGCGCCACCAACCTTGGGGCTTGAGATGTTATGTCCCTTGTGCCTGTAGTTACACTGACTGTACAAAATTTATAAAATTCATTCACCAAAGCTTAATCCGCAATATAAAATAGGCTGACTAACCAATGGACCTACCTGGTCGTACGTGGTTATCGCCCATAGATCTTTTCGCCGAAACTCTAAGCATTCCTTACATCGTCAATGAACCACGAATCTTGAGAATTATGATGTTACGTCCCTTGTGCCTGTAGTTACACTGGCTTACACATTCTCCAAACCGGAACACTATAATACTGAGTCTTGATGTTTGGCGGTAGAAAATTATGTAATAAGTCGTGAACAAGGACTCACTTATTATAATTATTGTTTCTATATGTGTGTTTATGATTTGTCATGTCATACTTGACTATATTTATTGACCGAACATTGGAAACTTTAATTTGCAATGATCCGATCGATATTTAATATGAAATTTACACTTATTTAATACATGGTTAGTTCCTATTTGTTTTTCGTTTATAATTTATTTATTTATTAGGTTTCCTAGCGATTTTTACATTTGTCATTCTTACATAAATACACAATTAGGTATATACATCCATAGATTATGTAACATAATTTAAAAGCAAACACTACATGCTAATTAAACTATTAATTACAATTGCTTGCTCTAACAACAAATAGGAAAAAAAGACAAAACAAAAATTTTCAAAAGAGAAAAAAAAAAAAAACGTTTGTACACATATTTCGGCTTTATATATAAACATTTGTTTAGACTAGTAAAAGTTAACGATATTTAATAATAATATAAGTACTAAAATATAATTATAAGTGTATTTTAATTTATTGATTCATTTAAAGTTAAATAACAAAAAAAAAAACAGCCGGTAAATGAAAACGTATTGAAAAAACCAGTTCGTGTTGGATGAAATTGGATCATGCCCAAAACATTTACAGACTTACAGCCTGTTTACTTTACTTTTAAGTATTGCCGTTAGGGATATATTTCAGTTGTATTTATATGTTTCAATTAAGATAATGGCCGTCACTCGTATTCATTTGGTCTTTTCTGACCTTTGTATACAAAAAAAAAACTGTTTTATTCGTTGATTTTCAACATAAAAAATCTTCTAAAACGATTCAATATTCTAGAACGAAAATGAGGTCAAATTTCTTTATATATTATCGTGAAAAAAATAAATTGTCGTAATATTCGTTTGATATTAGGAAACATAATTTTTGTGATGTCAGTGGTTAAAAGGCTTGAATCTTAATCGATGATTCTGAGTTCGAACCCAGGCAAATGCTACCGATTTTTTCATATTTCATTCGATTTTCATGAAGTTCGACAATTATAAACAAAAAAGTTGAGATGAAAATATTGGTTGAAAATTGATGCTAACCTGAGTTTCAACCTGCAATCATCGGCACTTATGAATTTTATATATATTTCTTATATAATATTTATCAACGCAATTTACTTCTAATGATAAGCCAGGTAAATAAGATATATCGATAGAAACGTCAACGTAAGCACTAACCATCCCATTAGAATCTTCGACTACCTATTTAATTCATGGCACGGAAACTCAATTTCCCTAAAACATTCTTACCAACCGAAACTAATGCAATCCTTTTTAGTATTCAGCAAAGTACCCCCCATTAAGTGTGTCAGGTTGAATTGACATGAGAAAAAGGGGAAAAAATCCCCTTTAGACTCCATTCCTGTACATCAAAGTCTACAACAAGGGAAAAAAAAACATCTGACCCATTTATTTGCTGGTGTTGAAATAGACTTTTCTGTCTTCCGCTGGAGAATATGTAAAGAACTGGATCGAAGCCTCTTTGAAGGCTCGGAAATCAAAATGACTTTATTGGTTCGTAGTAAATATTGATACCGAAAGACAGATAAAATGAAAATATTCTTTTCAGCGGAATATTCGACTCTATAATTTATCGTAGGTACTAATAATTTTAGTTGAGATTTATTACTATATAAACGTTATTGGTTATTCGCCTTTTATCTGTTGTGGGATAATATAAATCTATTCTAATATTATAAAGAGGTCCAATTTGTTTCTTTGTGTGTAGAGATCTCCGGAACTACTCCAATTCTAAAAAGATTCACGGAGAGAAAGGGATATTATACCTGGGTATAAATTATATTTATATCACGTAATTTTCTTTATTAAAAAACGAAACCATGCGAAACCGTTGCAGGTAGCTGATGTATCATAAAAATTATCACTTAAACTTAATATGATTTTTGTGCCAAATTTTAAGGTTTTAAGTAAAGCCAATCATGCCTTAAAATATTGTTTTCCTTTACCGCCAACAAGGTAAATTACAAAAGCGACTAGTGCTTGCACGGATTCGAACTCGCAATTTTCAATTAAGATTCACGTTAACTAGCTACTGATCTTCTCTGATCTAATCATATTTAATCGTAAAATCTGTATTATAAAATAGCTAACCCACTCGCATTGCTGGGCGTAAATATATAACTCAAGTAACAAGTTTATTTTATATTATCAAGAAATTAACTACTAAATCTCAAAGATAAAAGCTCATCTCTTAAACCTTTATTTCTATTAACTTGAAGTATATATTATGTTTGACATTGAAAATGATATGATATGATATTGAAAAGGATGTACTGTGTCTTTGAGGACATCTGTGTCGCTCCTTCCATAGCTTTAGAATGATTTTTAGAACAAACCATTTCTATATCGTTGAAATATAAAAACACTAGCTGTTGCCCGGGGCTTTGCTCGCATGGTTATTGAATATGTTTACAGATTAATTTAAAATATTACGTTAATTTAAGACCTCTTTGTATACAACATTGGTGTATACCCCTTAAAGTAGAATATCCAGAAACATATAAAAAAAAACAATATATAGGTATATAAACAGCCTACAATTTGCCTCCACTTCTTCCTTATAAATGAAAAAAAAATCTCATTGCATAAAAGGAGATGCAAAAATGTTTAATCCAAGAAATAGGAAAGATTTTTCCGAGATTGTGAAAAATACTTCGCTATACATACAATTTCTTAGCGACCGAAGTTGAGATTACAAAATATTATAGTCTATCTTATTAAAAATATAATTTAGTTTGGTATTGCAGACTGCCTCGCTGGTTTGATAGCTCGCTTTGAAGGCCGCATATCCTGAGATCCTGTGTTCCAACCCCGGGTTGGACAAATAAATAGTTATTAGAATTTTACGTCGAGAAGTTCCTAATCTTAGCGTAAAATTGCTAGGAGTCTAAAAATTTGTAGTATTTTTTACAATGGATGTAGGTTCAAATTTGAACAGCAACAATAGAAAGTATTGCTGTTTGTCGGTAGGATGTTTTGTGTGATACCTACCCAGAGGGGCTTGCACAAAGCCCTACCACCAAATACATTGCACACTCTTCGATAACTAGTCGAACCTGTGTCGCTCGATCGCCGCAGCTCGCTTATCGCCTAAGTTTAATTAATCCGCAACGATATTTTGAACTCTATTCTTCCATTCTTTCGTGCCTTCTGCTTTTAAGTGTAAATTATTTTCAAAATCTTGTCTATGTGTGTAGTATTTATTAAGTCAATATACTTTTAATTAATCGTAAAATCTGAACTTATAATTTCCTTGTCTCTTACTCATCTACCCCAAAACTGTTAGAATATGTATAAAATACATTTCTATCAAAGACGAGCCCGATAATCTACTAATTATTGACTATTGTACCTCAAAAAGCCATTGCTCCTGAACTTTTACAATCGTGTCCAAATTATCGAATAACATAGAGAAGGAATACGGAGTGCACTTGTGTTAGCGGACAAACTAGAGCACTATAATATGTCCCATATATTTGATATATGATATTTTGAATGGCTGATCTTGAAATCAGACATGATGACGTCATTGTAAGTATCATTACTATTATTATATAAGAATGAAGTTTATTGTGAGATCAAAAAACATTTATCATAAATCTTAAGCTGATTTCATACATGTATCATTGGTGTGTTGCACTTATTTTAGTCGTCCAAATTATGTATACTACCGGTTCGGTAACAAATCATCTTAAAAGTAATTTTTGTAACAAACGCTTCTTAGAGTTTTTCATAATTTTTCCAATTTAATATTTTTTATATTTTTCGGGCATATTTATATAAAATCTGAAGAACGTTCACACGAATGAATATTGGTTTCTGTGTCGAAAGCCAATAGCCATCGTAGTTGCATTCGTTCAGTAATTAATAAACTTGTCACTTTTGTTTCATTTTCTTATTCAGAAATTCTACTTTTAGTAAAAAAGCAAAATAAAATATGCAAAATGAGCGAAAAATTAACCATCTGAAACAACCTATAGATAAACGTTAGTTTGTTTAGAGTTTTGGTCACAAACATATTTAAAGCGTCGTCTACCATTCTATCGTCGTCCACGTCCAATAGAAAAAAAAATGCGGGAAAACGATTCGCTCAAATGTTACGTATAAAAACGTTGCCTTTCAAAAATATTTATTCAATAGAATTCTGAAATAAAAAATCAAATATAATTTTTATGGTCCCTTTTTAAATAACTTGCCATTTTATTTCAATTCCGGCCTTTATTATAAAAATAAAAAAATAAATTGGTAAATAAGTTCCCATTATACCTCCGGCTATTGCAAATGGAAAAATCTAGAACAATGAAATTATCTGGTGACCCAAAAACAGAATATCTAACTCTGACTCTGAGTCTTGATATTTAGAGGCAATAAATAGATTTAGCTTCGATATGATGACATAGAATATTGGATGATATTTTCTTTTACAAAATTCTTGTATTGGCTGTTGAACTTCGAAATCATGTTAATTTATAAACTAAATAATGTAATCTACATTACTATATAAAATATTTTTTTAGCTACGTTTAGAGCACTTAAGAGATACTACTGATTTTTTGGGTGCTTAATTTGCGGACATAATATTTCATTTAGTGTTTGACGGTGACCAAAAACATCTGTGGAGAAACTTGAAATTGTCGGTTATTTACTTAGTAGGCACTTGTTCTATATTTTACCGCCGAACTTTATTAGTATTGCTATTTTCCGAGTTGGAGGGGGAGAGAACCGGTCCGTGGTAAAGGTGATCGTGCCTACTATCAAATGTACGACCCTACAGATTATATATTGTCATCTCTATCTATATATAAAATGATGTATTAAATAAATAACAATTTCTTTGATGAAAAATATAATTTTTCACAAAATAATCCTCAAAAATACCATCATTAGTGAATAAAAAATACAGCCCACGTTCGTTTTTATACCCTTTGTTTTAGCTGCCCTACTTAGTAATAGAAACGTTGAATCTATGCGGTTCTGACGTTCTCGTTTTAAAATGCAAGTTTTTAAAACATTGACATTCTTTGCGCCGTTTTTAACCGACTTCGATAAATTGTGGTTCTCGTTTCCTCTGTATATAATATTTTTAATGTATTTTTTTTTTTGTTGTTGAATCTTGACGTTATTTTTTTTGTTGTGTATAGTTTCAAGATAATCTTACCTACATTTAATTGGTGTTGGGCATTGATTGGACGTTTCCATTTGCGGTTTATTCAGGTTTGTCTGTTAAGTCACCGAATCCGACATTATGCCGGCAAAATTAAAAATAATGAGATAAAATTGATTAATATTATATCTTATTACGTAAGTGAGTTTGGGTACTGTTAAGTTTTCACGTCTTACCTATTCAAACAATCAGCATTTACTTTATAAGGAATACAAAAGTGAACAAAGGGTATAGAAAATCCCCTCCCCCTTCTCTCTCTTCACACACTGGAAAAGCCGCGAGCTGAATCTAGTAAATAATACATCAATACACCGAATGGTATTTGCTTATCCATCCAACCGAAAAAATCACGTTTTTTTTACATGTACCCGTATTTATTTAAATATCATTTTTTTAGACGAAATAAGCAAACAGCCGACAGGCGCAGAAAGCGACTTTGATTTATAGCAGTTAAAGATAAACAAACGTGAAAATATTATCACGTCACACGATCTCTTCATCCGTATCCACGGCTTTCTTAGTGGTGACGTCTTTTCGTTTTTTACGTTTCGTTTTATTAATAAATCCATTTTTTTGCGATACTTGTGAAATTTTTGGAATTTGGAAATTTTGTGAAGTCTATGCCGTTTAAACTTTTGCGATGTATGCTGTCTATTTTATTCGTTGTATTCAAGTTTTAACCGGGATCTTTTTTTTTATTTTCTCCTACATTTCAACAGTTTTCCTAACGTCGTAGTCCAAGCTGCAAACGTCCACCGTCGTAAAATGTCAGACATATTTCGTCTACCTTTGTCATACTTGTAATGTCCTTATATAATCTACAATTCAACTCACACGTACTGGTGACACACAAACGTTGATCGAAGTTTTATAAAATGTACGTTATAACAGGTTCCACGTTTTTGGCGAAAGATGCATTACGGTGGATCACGCTAGATTTGATATGCCAACAACGTGAATTTTTTATAATGTAGTTTAACATTTAGGGGAAACAAAATCCCTTTTAAATCGAATGTTCGAAAAGTTCTTTAAATTACGAAACAGAACATTAACAGCCTGTAAATTTCCCACTGCTGGGCTAAGGCCTCTTCTCCCTTTGAGGAGAAGGTTTGGAGCATATTCCTCCAAGCTGCTCCAATGCGGGTTAATATACACATGTGGCAGAATTTCGTTGGAATTAGACACGTGCAGGTTTTCTTACGATGTTTTCCTTCAGCGCCGAGCACGAGATGAATTATAAACACAAATTAAGCACATGAAAATTCAGTGGTACTAGACTGAGTTTGAACCCGTAATCTTCGTTTAAGATGCACGCGTTCTAACCACTGGGCCAACTCGCTTCACAAAACAAAAGTATCCTCCAAATTTTAAATACTTTATAGTTACAGCTATACGTTAAGCAGCCGTATTACATTTATATTTCAGTAATTACCGAAGAAAATGTATTCGAAAACCAAGCGAGTGTAAGGCTTTTGAGAGGTAAATTCATTTTACTTATATGAAAAAAAACACTATATTCAGTCCAGAAAATAAAACGTCCAAACCTTCTTCGAACAGCCAAGACAACTATAATCTTTATAGTTTCGAACATTCAAACTACATAAAATAATTCATCTCAATTCGAAAAAGGTTTATCATAAATTCCGAAAATAGTCACCAAATCCGAAAGATAAGATGGAACCAGGATTACAAAGGCTTACATTTTTTTATTGTGGGATCGAATTACAAATCCATTCCGATTTTCTTTTGACCGAATAAAAGGGATTCAGTTGATAGCTATTACGAAATTTTACTGAGGCGACTTTGAAGAATATTGTTTTTGAAGTTCTGGTTCTGCGTTCTAAATCATCCTTGACGAATTCTATTTCCATTTGTGTTATGTATTTAATAATCTCACATTGTTAATGTGTTTGTTTCATTTACTTGTGTACCTGAAACTATTTCAGTTGTGTAAAACTGTTCTGTGCGAACAAACCCAAAACTCACAGTGAAACACGATTCTGAAATGTCAAGAAATGATATAGTATACTGGCTATAATAACGGTAACATATAAAAGAAATACAAAATTACATAAGTGAGTTACGGAGTGAGTTCTAACGGAATAACTTGATTCTGTTTTTGATTATCTACTAATTACTGGGTAGTAGATTTTTTTTGGCAATGATATAAAAGTCAATAGAGAAAATGTACCGTTTTCTAATTTTACGTTATGAGTCTGAAATTTTAGTATAAAAAAATATATATCTAATAATATTTTTTATAACTGAGTTACAATATTATGAAGAATCATCATCACTTTTAAAGACAAACAGTTTTTAAAATTTCATAAAAAAAAATTTATTAATTTTTTTTAAATAATAAATGGACAACATCCCATACATTACTCTGATCCCAATGTAAGTAGGTAAAGCACTTGTGTTATGGAAAATCAGAAGTAACGACGGTACACAAACACCCAGACCCAGACAACATAGAAAACTAATGAACTTTTTCTACATCGACTCGGCCGGGAATCGAACCCGGGACCTCGTAGTGGTGTGCCCATGAAAACCGGTACACACACTACTCGACCACAGAGGCCGTCAAAAATTAAAATTAAAGAACTTTATAAATTAAAGTAAAAATCGATATATTATTTTGAATGATCGTGTTGCAGTGTTAAATTAAATGTAAATTTACCACCGGTTCGGAAAGTAGATAATCTCCCGTTTATTCAAGGGTAATCAACCTTTAGAAATTGATATTACATTAAGTTTAAACCACTCGAGATATCGACAATGTGTTTCTATTCATGGTTTTCTTTGTCCATAATATTACTATGGCTAGAACTGACCAGAAGATAAGCAGAATATAACTGAGGGGAAGTGACTCTAATCGAGACGACAATTGCAGTTAAATGTAGGATTTTGACCAAATATAAATACTAGGTTATAGGTTTTCTGTCTGGGTAACCCAGGGTGATAACCCATACATCATAAATTCTAACGCGAAAAAGCAATACTTAGTTTTTTTTTGTGTGGTTTGAAGTGTGAGGGAGTCAGTGTACAGGCACAATATAACTTCTTAGTTTCCAAGGCCGCGCGTTGGAGTTATGAGGGATTCCTTACACTACCGATGTCTAGTGGCTGTGGTGACTATCGTGGCGGATCATTAGCCAATCCACCTTCAACGTCAAAAGAATTATAAATAAAATGGCAAGTATGATCGAAAAAATGATAACAAAAGGGATGATGTATTACAAATAATTAATTTTAATCTCAGATAGTTTTAATTAAATTTATTACAGAACCTTCGATATATCGAAAAGCAATGACTTATCAAAAGTAGATAAGGATAATGATACGGAAAATGCTTAGACAATGAAGAAAGTTTAGGGAAATACGAATAAATAACATCGAAAAGATCACTTTTCCAGCTCAAACAATGAATTTCCAATAAGCTGCTCCAACAAATCGTTGTTTCGCAATTCGGTGGACCGATTTGAATTTCGCGAGTGGAACTTCATATAAATCTTCAAATATAAAAAGGTTTTTTTTTTTTAAATAGAAGAAAAAAAGGTGACAAATATTGAAAACTATGTTATACTAAAGAAAATATGATATACTAGCTGAACCTGCGAATGTACCCGCACTTAATTTATAAAACTTTACTTGCAGCACACAAACCGTCAGCTCTCATTTTACCCCCCAGAGAGAGTTTGAGATGGCCCAGTGGTTAGAACGCGTGCATCTTAACCGATGATTGCGGATTCAAACCCAGGCAAGCACCACTGAATATTCATGTGCTTAGTTTGTGTTTAGAATTCATCTCGTGCTCGGCGGTGAAGGAAAATATCGTGAAGAAACTTGCATGTGTTTAATTTCAACGAAATTCTGCCAAATGTGTATCCACCAAACCGCATTGGAGCAACGTGGAATATGCTCCAAACCTTCTCCTCAAAGGGAGATGAGACTTTAGCCCAGCAGTGGGAAATTTACAGGCTGTTAATGTTGATGAATTAAAAAATTAGCCTCAATGAGTCCTTCCCCGATACTCAAACAATCTCCATGCCAAATCCCATCTAAGTCAGTTCAGGCTTAAGCGTTAAGAGAAAACAGAGTTACTTTTGCATTTTAAATATTAGTATAGATAAATGTTGATTAAGGTAGGTATACAGATATTATTAATATCCAACCTTAAGATATATAGGAGCTGGAATGTATATAATTTTTTAAAAGCCTTTACCACCCTTAATACTTAATTCGATTTTTTTTTTTTTTTATTTAGTGAAGGTATTGGCTTAAGAAGTTTAAATAAAAAAAAATACTTAACGCATTCCATATTTTATTCTGTGTAATGAATGTACATATACATATTATATATCTATATTTATGTGTTAATATATCACTCGCCTTCAGTTTTTTTTTAACAAAATATTTACGATATTATCGATTTCAAACCAATTTTATTCGATTTGTAATATTATAATGATCACTTGGATACGATTTCAAAAATAATAAATAAATATTGGACAACATCACATACATTACTCTGATCCCAATGTAAGTAGCTAAAGCACTTTACACAATATAGAAAACTAATGAACTTTTTCTACATTCACTCGGCCGGGAATCGAACCCGGGACCTCGGAGTGGCGTACCCTCGAAAACCGGTGTACACACAAATCGACCACGGAGGTCGTCGTCTTTAAAAAAATTCACCGGTTTCTAATTTATTGAATAACCTAATATAAGTAATATTAAAAACAGATTTATATATTTTTTTATTTCAATATAAAATCTTTAATATCGAATTGTCTTTGATGTAACTAGTTGCGATTTTGAAAAATTAAATTTTCATTATGGATTCGCGAAAAATGACGTTTTGAATGTCCGCGAAGTCGGAACTTTGGAAGTAAAATTATTAAAGTAGAATATAGATTCAAATTTAACCTCGCAACCAGTTCTGACCATTCGTTTTGCAGCGATCTTTTTTTTTTCGTTGCGAATTTGAATACGCTGATATCTTCATAAATCCCAAATTGAATTCGATATTGTAAAAGAAAATTTTAATCTAAATTAAATATCCAAGAGCACACATTTATTTGAATAAGGATATTTATTTATTTATAATACAAAACTGTATACATATCATTACAGGACATAGTTGTCGTAATTCGATATTACAGCACGCTTATTAAAAATATATAAAATATGTCTCTACGTCATATGTGAAATAGTCCAAGTTGGCTATAGTTGTGAGTTCACTCAGGCTGCAAACAAAACAAATCTCTGTCAGCTATGACATTGAGGGTACGTAACGCGCGCGTCAGTGGCGCCTGCTTGAGCAACTTATAGATACAGCAACCAGCTAGCAACGACGGTCGATGTCTCCGCCACACATATCTATCTGGGGCGCACAGACTCAACTGATGTGAAAACGTGCGATTTTTTTTACTAGTCAAAACTGTATCAAAATCGGTTAAGTGATTTTGAAGAAGAAAGCGGAGATACAGAAAGCGACTTGTTGTATACTATTTCAGATATAGGTAATTCCTAAGTACTGTTATAGAACTCCTAATTGACTGTGCCGATTTTGATGAAAATTTAGATTTTTGTTTAATGAGTGCACTGTAAGTTGAGGCTAATGTTTTATATAACAAAATGATTGTTAAACAAAATGTTTGTGTTTTTTTTTTTACATACAATAAAAGCCTGTAAATTTCCCACTGCTAGGCTAAGGCCTCCTCTCCCTTTGAGGAGAAGGTATGGTGTATATTGCTCCAATGCGGGTTGGTGGAATACACATGTGGCAGAATTTCGTTGAAATTAGACACATGCAGGTTTCCTCACGATGTTTCCTTTCCCGCCGAGCACGAGATGAATTGTAAACACAAATTTGCTAAGGTTATTTTTATTATTTTTATAAAAAAGCCTAACAGTTTCAATTTATATCAGTTTTTTTTTAACTCTATATGCTATACAATATGTTTTCTGTTTTCGAAAGTTTCAAATTGATTTTCTAACTAAATTCCCACAGTTTAAATTGGTTCTAAAACAGTCGTGGAACAATGTTAAGCGTAGGTGACATTTTCGAAAAAGGCTGTTATAATATTTTCAATTTATATACTCGGATTCAATATTTCTCTTGGTGGTTACCAAGTGTGGTGGTGGTGAAACATTGCTGCGTATTAGTATGTCTATGTAACTATCACCCAAATATAACTCATTAAACCGCTCAATAGCCCTATTGAGTGGTTGTCTTCGGGTTTGAAGGGTGAGTAAGCCAGTGTAGGTTCCGAACGATGGAGCACTGAAGGCGATTTAAGGGATTATTATATATTTCTCACACCATCAACAGATGGTGACCACCAAAACAAAAAAAAAGGAAAGTGGGTTGATAAACGGAGAAGAAACAAGGTACTGTACTGTTTTGTCTGTCTATATTTAAACATCGTAAATAGGTAGCAAATGGTGGTACCATTACACAATAAATAAAACTCGGGTTTTTTTTTGTGTCTCCGATATCTCCTCTAATGACCTTTCGTCAGAACCTATCTCCTGAATAGATATTATTCCGATGTTTTTTCTAGCAATCTTTTTTAAAAAGTCGCCCATTTATAACTGTCAGGGGCAGGGGCCGTTAAAATGTTTTACGACTTGAATGTATAGAATTTACTAGATCGTCTATTAAATCGATGTGTAGTCAGTTCTTGTTACAGTTAAAAATATATTTTTATTAATAGTTGAATTTATGTTACGAAATAAATATTAAAAATAAAATGTTTCACTAGTCGTAAAGATATACTGTCCTTTAATAATGTCTATGTATAAGTCAGCCTGAGTAGGTACAACCCATCACGTTGAGTGCTTCATAAGTCTAGTGTGACTTCACTTAGAAATAGGTCCGCAGATACTACACTCCTGGGTTCAACTCCGAGTCAGGTCATTAAAAATGTTTTTAGAATTTTTCGTAAATAAAATCTTAGTAGCTGTACCTGATCTGGAAGTGTGTACATTTCAGTAAATGATTGGAAAATTCACCTGTGCTAACGCACAATCATGTGCACGTTTGGCTAGTCTCCGTAGAGATCACGTTTTCTATCCCCAGATAGCAATACTTATTATATATATATTATATACAGGGTTATTGGTAATTCGACGTATTCTCGTTAGGAGGTGATAGGAGTGACTATTTGCGATAATTTTAACCCCCATATGCATAATGCAAAAGTTAACCATTTTTGAGTTATCACGTTTTTTAGAATTTTTTTCAAAATAAGTCAAAAATGAAACTTCAAAAATTTTATTTAAAAAAAAAGTAACAATTAGAATCTATTTTTATTTCTTCTTATTTATAAAAACGATTAAACACTGGTTATTTGTCAATATTAAAATAGTAATTATCCGTCTAAATTTAAAAATGCGAGGCGGAAAAAGTTGTTACTTCAATATTTTTTTGATTTTTTTCCACAAATTTGCCTTAAAAACTAAACAAAATCGTTATGAAACTTGTCCTGCAGATTATTTCAAAAAACATAACCGTTTTCTTAGCTTTAGCCTAATCAAAGTTCTTGCTCGAAGTGACTTCCCCTGCGCGCACGCATTATTTTCCTAAGTTGTGACTCAACTACCGAACTAGTCAAATTATTCCGCATCATATTTGATGGATGTTTTTAATTCTTATTTTGCGGCCAGACAAAGAAATAAACCGGCGTTTAGTCCGGACTCCTACCTGGCAAAATTGAAAAAAATGTTATTTCGGTACACATACAGTGTATACATATGCATTGAGTAAAAAGCTGTAACTTTAATATTACAAACAGACACTCCAATTTTATTATATAGATATAGATTATTGGCGTATTGACGAGATGGCCCAGTGGTTAGAACGCGTGCATCTTAACCGATGATTTCGGGTTCAAACCCAGGCAGGCACCACTGAATTTACATGTGCTTAATTAGTTTATAATTCATCTCGTGCTCGGCGGTGAAGGAAAACATCGTGAGGAAACCTGCATGTGTCTAATTTCAACGAAATTCTGCCACATGTGTATTCCACCAACCAGCATTTGAGCAGCGTGGTGGAATATGCTGCATACCTTCTCCTCAACGGGAGAGGAGGCCTTAGCCCAGCAGTGGGAAATTTACAGGCTGATTATGTTATGTTTATGTATGTATTGACGATGAAAATTATGGATAATAATTTTTATATTAATAATACTGCCCGTATTATTAATCTAAGGCTCAGCAGCCAAGTTAACCTGCATATCTCAAATATAATTCTGAAACACATCCATCAAACCGCATTGAAGAAACGAATCTTCTCAGCTATATTAGCAATGAGACTCCATATTTTGTAAGTATTTGAATACAGGGTGTATTGCTTAAATAAATTATAATTATCATATTAAGTTTGACAAGTTGAGCGATATGAAACTGTTAAATAAGTTCATGTAATAACGCTAAGTTAAAAACTGTATCAAGTTATATTAGAAGCGTATTGCAGTGAAGCACGTCTTAACTTTAATATACGACAGATGGTTCCGTGGAACTTTCTATTTGAAATGTTAGGAAACAAATTTTAAATGGAAATGAAGGGACAATTTTTTATTTAGAAACAAGTTAAGTTTCGAACGCTTTCAACATTTTTTAATTGAGTGCGATGCTCGAAGAATTGCCTTTTTTTTCGTTGCTGGATTGCAAAATTTTTAAAAACTTAACAGTGTATCTATAAAATATTGTTTTAAATAAATATTTTATAAGAGCGTCTGTGCTCTTGGTGGTAGGGCTTCGTGCAATCCCGTCTGGGTAGGTACTCATCAGATATTCTACCGCTTAACGCACTCACTATTGTTGTATTACGGTTTGAAGGGTGAGTGAGCCAGTGTGTACGGAACAAGGGACATAATATCTTAGTTATGATGACGATTACGATTGACGGTGGTAGCTTCACTTAATATAGTTTGTTAAATGACGATTCAAAAGTGCTTGTAAAAGCTTTCTTTGAATAAAGTATATTTTAATTGATTTTTGATTTTGAAGATGTAATGGCTAATACTTTCGACGGTGGTAATTTCAGTGGGCGATGACCTACTTACCATCAGGTATTTGGTCGTATATAAATACATTTTCAATAAAGCAAAAAATGGATTACGTATTTAAACAAAAAACTTAGTACAGTTTAGATTTATGAATAAAACAGAGAAACACTTTTATGTAATTAAATTTTATATTTTAATACAGAAATAAACAACTTTCTACCGTGTCGTTTGTTCGTTAGTAGAACGCGTTAACGGTTTCACATCAATATTAAAATAGTAATATATTTATTTTAAATAGACCTAAAGTGGACCTGTTCATTATAATGTTATCATTTACAAAGCAAGAATTATTTCATACTAATATTATCAATGTGAAAAGACCTCTGTCTGTCTTTCTGTCTGTTACTCTTACACGGTCAAACTACGGAACCGAATTTAATGAAATTTGGTTGCTTGAGCTCCAAGGAAGGAGATAGGCTACTTTTTATTCCTAACACATGACAACCGACCCCTAAAACGCAAGCGAATCAAGCAAAAACTAGTCATCAATATCATTATTATTATCTTTACATAGTATAAAACAAAGTCGCTTACCGCTGTCTGTCCCTATGTATGCTTAGATCTTAAAAATTACACAACGGATTTTGATGCGGTTTTTTTTAATAGATAGATTGATTCAAGAGTAAGGTTTATAATAAATGCACAATATAGTAGAGAAACGCTGATAACATTTTAGAGGTTTCTGAAGTGTTGTCGTGATTAAAAACATTTTTGCGCTTTTATTGCAACGCTGGCTGAACCCTACGAGATAGATCAAAATAATGTACTACAGTATTGTATACCTTAAAAAGGTTTTCGAAAAAAGTCCGCGATGGTATGTGTCTATCTCTTAGGGATAACCCACAATAACCATTTTTTATCCTTTACTTTTTACGTGAAATAATGGCTTATTTTCGAAACGATTTTTAGAAATATACCATAAATCCTTATCATTATAAATCCTTATCCAATAAAGTACCTTAAATACATTAAGAATTTAATATAGATCAATATGGCCCAGATATTCTGTAGTATACTTAGTATTAGCATTGCACCCGTACGAAGCCGGGGCGGGTCGCTAGTATTATAATATAAAATTAATTTAACGGTTTTTTTTTTATAATTATGACGAACCCTCTTGACGAATGCTAAAACTAGGAATGTCCTGTAGTTTCCACGTCAATTTTGCATTATACATACCTGCAATGCAGTTTACAATATTGAATGACGTTTATACGTCCAGCTCCGTTGCTGAGGGTCGAAGTGAGAAGCTACTACCCATAGCTTACTATGGTAAATCTAACGCGCCATCTTTTCACATGGGGTTGATTTGTTTCTGTCACATGTAGTAATCTGTACTAATATTATTAAGAAGTAAAATTTGTTTGTTTAGGTTAATCTCCGGTACTAATGATACAATTAAAAAAAAACCTCTGGTACTAAGTTCCATATTATTCCTGCTATATGGTATAAATTATATTCATAATAATTTTTGTATTAATAAATATTACTCATGCGAAGCCGGGGCGAGTTGCGAGTATGATATATCTATGTGATAATGGTTGCAATATACTTGAAAACATTAATTTCCATTACCACGGGTGATTGATCATTCAGAAAATCTAAAACAAGGACGCCATTAGTGAACGTTTTGACCGCATTTTGATAACCCAGTGACTTGGAAGACGTTCCAATGAGCAATTAAAAGGCATTCCTCGTATATTTTATATATGAAGTTTGAAACTACAGCTGGTATGAACCGGTGCTTAGGTGAAGTGAATATTAAGAACATATATATATCTGTTACTTTAAAAGCTCGAACTACGGTAAATCCTAATATTTTCCAGTAAAACCAAAGATTTACCAATTCTTAATGGTAAATGCCCAAAACGTTTTGCGATTCGAACTCTTGCCACCATTCACTTAGTAAATCTTAGGATTTACATTTAAGGCACGGTAAACGTTGAAAAAAATCAAGTCATAACGTGTTATAAAATAATATCCGAACTGAAAATAATTTAAATAGGTTATGTTAGGTTTGGTTAGTTATAAACGTTTTGGTCGTTTACCGTTAAGAATTGGTAAATCTTAGGTTTTACTGGAAAATCTTAGGATTTACCGTAGTTCGAGCTTTTACAGTAACATATATACATTTTTTTTTTTATGTCATAGGTGGCAAACGAGCAGGAGGCTCACTTGATGGAAAGTGACTACCACCGCCCATGGACATCTGCAACACCGGGGGGCTTGCAGGTGCGTTGCCGGCCTTTCAGGAAAGAGTACGCTCTTTTCTTGAAGGTTCCCAAGAAAAAAGAAGTTTAATACTGATATTATAAATGCGAAAATAACTCTGCCTGTTACTTTTTCACGGGCAAACTACTGAACTGAATTTCATGAAGTTTAATTTGAAGCTAGTTGGAACCTTGAAAGACTATAGGTTACTTTTTTATTAACACCTGGTGACCGATATAAAAGGCGAGCGAAGGCGCAAGCGACGACTAGTCATAAATAAAACTGTCAACATGCAAGTTAAAGTAATTGTTAAATAATTTTCAAGCAAACTTAATACAATATTAGATAATATAGACTGATGTATGTCTGATCGGAATGATGTGTTCTCCTATAATTGAGACGAAAGACGGAGAGGGTACCGCTGGTTTTTTAGTGGGTAAACCCGGCGTACCTGGGCGCACTCGGCGTTCAGGGCTCCGGGGAGTCCCCCCCCTCACCTTCCATCACATGGGGGAAGCGCGTAATGCGTTTTTCCAGCGAGAGAAAAAAAGAAGAAAAAAAAAAAGTCAGACTAAAATTATTTCATTTTAAATACTTTAATCTAGATATTAAGAATAAATATTGTTCATTAAAAATATAAGTAGAATAAAATTGGTGCTAAAGCTTTGTGAAAACCTTCTGGGTACCACCTCACACATACTCTACCACCAAACATCAATTCTTATCGTTAATATTATTGTGTTCGAATTTGATAAATGAGTGAACCATAAACAATACTATAACGTATCAGTTCCCAAGGTTACCGGCGCATGGACGACCCAAGCGATTAAAATTTCATTCAGTGCCAACGTTTATGAGCAGTGGTGACCAATTACCATCTAGTACCATCAGCCAGTCTGCTTACTTATTTGAAATGTTAAATAAAATACACAAATGTAGTGTAAAATCTAATTTAAGTGCAATATTTATTTCAGATATATCGTTTACAATGGCGATATCTGTCTAAGTATCATTGCATATTTATTAGTGAGATTAGTGAGTTTAAATTTAGTTCACGTCATATTACTAAACTGTAACTGTTTTACTTGCTTTTTATACTTTCTATTTTTGTTTTTATTTTTAATGTAAGTTGTCATTTATTTGTACTAATTTTAAGTGGAAACTTGATTGATTTATGTTTTTCTTATACTTGTTTTTTTTTTCTATTAAGTGTAATTATAATTGTTTGTTTCCCAAATAAATAAATAAATAAATATTTCTGTGGCCTGGTGCTAAAAGGGCTTATATTAAGAACCCTTACTTTTGGAAAATAGAATAGAACAATGTACAGACGTCGCTTGTCTTATAAAACGGATGCGTTTCTGGGTATCATTGTCGATAGCACTAAAATAACCTTATGCCGTTATAGGACAAACAGAAATATTATTTTTATTTGGAAATAGTAAAAAATTACTTTGGCCCTTTATTAAATGTACTAACCACTAAAATCAAACCAAATTATAATTTGTTTGGTCGTATTGATTAATGAAAAAATCTTTCATAGATCAAGGTCAGGGATCAACATTGAATTGTTTTAATCATAACGTTCACTAGCAATCATAAAATTTGTCAATTGTAATACAGCGAGTCGCTTACAATATAATGAATGAATCGTATGAATGTACTCGCAATGGCCCGGTCTATTGAATGACACAATTCGTTCATTACAAAACAAATGGAAGTTCGTTTATTATTAACATGTACTAGCTATTCCTCCCAGAGGTATTTTCTTACAAATACGTAAATATATCTATATTAATATATAAGATGTTTTTTGAATAATCAAAACATTAAAAACTACTAAACCAATGCATATAAAATTCGTACCAGAATGTTCAGCGCGTTTTAAAGGAGGTTTTACTGTATAATATATTTTGTTGGTGCAAATCCGTATGTGCAGGTATCTACTCAACATATATTCTATCGCTGAACGGGAATACTTAGTTTTGTTATGTTTTGATTTGAAGCGTATCCAGTGTAACTAGAGCCACAAGGGACAAAAAAAAATTGCAAATTTCCGACGGTTTCCAATAAAGTTTTGCAGCAGAAAATCTCCTAAACTTCTATCAAATTAAATCTGAGATATGGGAATAAAATATATACATATAACTTACAATATATTTAAATCATATATCGCATATTATGTGCCTTTTAAGTATATAGTATGTATACCCATGTATTTTATTTTATACCGCACGCCGAATTTCTTTTTACAAACGTGTATTCATATACCAATCTTGTTATTGCACCTGGTCCCAAACCGTAAAGTGTTAACGGCGATTTTAATTCACAGACAGTGATTTAAATTAACATTTTATTTACTTTAAAAAGGATAGACTTTTTGACATAATTAATAATAATAATAATAAATACTGGACAACATCACATACATTACTCTGATCCCAATGTAAGTAGTTAAAGCACTTGTGTTATGGAAAATCAGAAGTAACGACGGCACCACAAACAGCCAGACCCAAGACAACATAGAAAACTAATGTACTTTTTCTACATCGACTCGGCCGGGAATCAAACCCGGGACCCCGGAGTGGCGTACACATGAAAACCGGAGTACAAACTACTCGACCACGGAGGTCGTCTAAAACCGATTTATCGTTCAAGCATTACGTAACGTACTGTCTGGATTGTAAATGGCCCACTACTGGGAAATGGCCTGCCCATCTCTTACTCGCTAATGAGTTACATATACTAGTTTATTTAACACGTGCAGGTTTCCTCACGATGTTTCCCTTCACCGAGCGTAGTTATAAGCACGGATTTGAACCTATTATATTCCTCCTGTATGTCTACATATATACTATTTCTATGTCTATTAAAATATATATATTATGCTGTCCGTGGCTCTTCTATAGACATTTTCGTGTTCAAACCTTGCATTTAAAGTTTTCATGTGACATAGTTTTGGCAGTGTTCGCTTCAAAAGTACCCGGAACGACAATCTTCTCCCTGAATACGTTGACATAATAAGATCCGTCTAAAATACAAAACATATATAAATAAAACTTTACTATCTATCAATATGTGAGAGTTTCATGTCGATCGGATTAGTAGTTAAATTAATTAGATTAGTAATTCAAAATATCACCCGCACCACCTAGATGTCCGAAAATCCACGACAGCGCGATTTTTAAGACATTTTCTGCCTCGCACAACCACTCTGTGGAACCAGCTTTCGCCGGCGGTTTTTCCGAACCGATACGACTTAGGAACCTTCAAGAAAAGAGCGTACTCCTTGCTGAAAGGCCGGCAACGCACCTGCAAGCCCCCTGGTGTTGCAGATGTCCATGGGCGGTGGTAGTCACTTTCCATCAGGTGAGCCTCCTGCTCGTTTGCCACCACTAATATAAAAAAAAAAAATTAAATTTTAATTTACTATTTTATTAAATTAGTATAATTATAATCTTCTAACTATAATTAAATATCTTGATTAACTTATATTAGTTACTAGTTATCGCCTGCGTCTTCGTCTGGAGTTCCAACATGCTTCATACGAAATTTCATCAAATTCGGTACAGTCGTTTCGCTATAATATATAAATCTTTAATACAAATAATAAATTTATTTAAAATCAAAATAGTTTATTTTAAGGTATTTGGAATCGTACAGGATTCGATCAAATACTAACTAATAACATAAACCCCAAATGTGTGTTCGTTTTAAACATATTTTTTCATAAACGTCAGGGATACAGAAGAGGACAAAGAGTAACTAACCATCGCCTTATCTAGAATCACACGTGAGCAAAACAGCGCGTGGAACTAGCTCACTACAAATGGCAAGTCCGCCAGAACTCTTTTCAGCCGTGACGGATTTGCCGTCCCATTTGATTATGAGAGTGACGGAATATACCTATGAATAATGCATCGGTGTGCGTATCTATGGTAGTGTGTGTAATATAAACATGTAATGTACATAATTACAACTAAGTACACTATAATACGTCCCACGAAGTTGCTCTAGCCTCACAAAAAAAAAAAAATTACCGGTCTAAAAATTTTGGTACCATCCATGGTACGTATACAAACAGAATGCAGAACTGTTTATATATAAATTGCCACTAGCTCAGTGTAAAAAAATGGTATTTGCGTTCCTGCTTAACAAGACGTACGATGAAACAGAAAAATACATTACTTCTATAACCTAATTTCAACTGACCCATACACACACGCACGCACACGCACGAACTAATTATACGAATATTAAACTTTTATAAAAATACAATTGAAAAACAACGAAAGTATGGCACCAATATATACTAGAATTATTCTTAAAGGAGCACGAACTTGAGTTATTATGAAGTTGACAATGAATCACGATAAATAACATTCATTATTAAAATAGGAAATAAACTAAAATAATAGAAATAATTAAAAAAATCAACTAACGAGTCTACAGTAGTCGTATCTGGAACATCTACCATCTCACTTTACTAATAAGCAACGTTAATAATATGCTCTCGGAAAGACTCCACCTGACGGTTAATTCTGCAACCGTGCGCGCTCATTGGTCGAATCAAATAGCGCGCGCGACTTCCTGTTACACACATCCGTCCCTTCAAAAAAGCGCAAGGAAAGATGATACACATGAAAAATTATTATAATCATGATTTTCATAACATAACATAGTATATTACAAATTTTACTTCCACGTTTTTGTTTTAAAAAAAAAACGAACTAACTGACTGACTGACCATTTTCCGAACTATTTGGTATTTCGTATCCTGCATCTGTCAAATTCATATTTGGCGCAAATTAAAGCAATCCATTAAAAGCGAGCCAGATGTTAATAATGTAATTACAGGACGGATTGTAATTTTGAATTTAACATTACCATTTACTAACTGTACGTACGTACGTCTAAAATTCACACAAAGCTAAATTTTTAATAATCATTTCTTATTGAGCATCTACATCGCGAAAGAAATAAACGATAAACGAACTATATTTAGAAGATCTCCACATGAGTCGTATTCTGTATCCAGATATCTTAAAATCTCAACTGATCACGAAATTAATGAGATATATATTATTAACATAATTTAAGGATAAATAAAAAATACCCTGAACGTCCATGTTTGAACCAACAAATTTCGATTAAGATTCACGTATCCTAGCGTATCTACCAGCTCATTCAAATCCAGATCAAATATAATTTATTTTGTTCAAGTAAACTTTACAATATTTGATTTGAATCATTTTATTAAATACGGGATGATATTTACAAATTTAATTGGAATAATAAATACCTGTTATGGTTGATACAATCAATTAAAAAAAATAATTCACTATATATTGCTAAGTCTATAAACCTTATCTGTACGGAGTAACGTAGGTTCATCCACACGGGCAATCTTAGTCAACGCCAAACTACATTTGTTTCTACATTTAACATGTTCTGATTCATACATATTATATAGGTGCTTTTAGGTGTGTGTAATTTCATGATTGTGTACGTTTTTATAATGTAGGTAGACTCACAAAGTGCCACCTGATGGTGAGTGATCTCCGCTCATATACATTGTAAAAAAGCTATTCCTAAGATCGCCAATGCACCACAAACTTTAGAAACTAAGAAATTATGTCAATTGTGCTTGTAGTTGCATTGATTCAATCAACGTTCAAACCGGAACACAAAAGTATTGCTGTTCGGTGGTAGAATATTTGATGTGTGAGATGATCAGATGGTACCTACTTAGACGGACTTACACAGAGCAAAGTTACCATCAGATTTACATGCATTTATTGTAAAATGAAACTCCATTCACAATGATGCGCCAGTTTTCAATGTCGCTTAAATACGATTCAATGATATCAAAAACAAATATTTGTAGCAAATTATAAATTTAAAAAAAGAACTAATTTGGCGGCCATATTGAATAAATTATAAAAAAGAAAAATTGTATTGTACCAGCACAAAAAGTTTGTGCAAAACTGGACTGTAATGAAAGATTGGTTTAAAATTTGAATCCAAAATTGGGTCAAATTCAAAAACATACTAGCAGGTACAGTTATAAAAATATTTCGATAAATTTGATTCATTTGTATACATTACGAAAAGTTGGAATATTATATGACTGTTATGTTGGAGTGGATTTGTTTTATGTGATCATAAATATATTTTATATGACATGCTTAAATAATATATTCTATATAATAACAATAAAACGGTTATCCTACTGTCTTTCTATTTAATCTGCTTAACTGAATTTTTCCAACCAATTAAAACTATTAGGTAGCATTTGTATTCGTTCAAATTTTAAATTTATATAAATATAAAAGAAACACAAAGTTTTTTTTTTCAATTTATTTTTAATTGAAGGAGGTTTTATTTCGTTAAATAATACGATAATTTTAATGGTGAAAATTTAATAGATCTCGACCAAATGACGTCTACAAAAGACGATATTTGCCAACGACTTTTCATGCTTTAACACCCTTTGTGGGTTGAAGATAAATGATCTAACATTGAAATTATAATTAAAATACGAATAAGTTTTAAACAATACCAATAACAAAAAAAAATTCTCGAAGTGTCGTTGGTTATTTAAATTTTAAGACAATTAATAATTATTAATTAACCCAAAAAACATTAAATGATGTAATTTTATCTTAAATGAGAAAAATGGTAAACTAAAAAGAGATAGATAATTTTTAATCTTGTCAAAACTCACGTATTCGGTCTCCGTCGATTTAATATTATCACGATTTAAAAAAAATCTTTTAGATAGAACACTGACACACACTCGAACATCCGATGAAATTCCCCACTGTCACCATTAATTCATAATACACTTAAGCGTTTGAGATCGTGCGACGAAAATAGTGTAATCATCTTGCGACAATCGAATTTTACTCATCCATTTTATTGCACGGCTACGTGAGACGTACACACGCCACGGCGGTCCGCGAACGACTGACCCGGGAGCTACGCTGGTCGGAAAACGCGGGAAATGAAGAAGAAAACGCGCGAATTTTTTTTTTATCTGTGCACGTTTTTGCGTGTAATTGTCGGTCATCAGAGAGGGAGATTTTTTTTATTAATAAAGAATAACCTTTAATAAATAATAAATATTTATTTAAGAATAGATATATATCAAGGTCAAGGAATATAACATTCAGCCATGACTAACAATGAAATATTATATAGCAAATAGTAACTACTATTCTAATTTATTTATAATATAAGAAAAAGTGCTGCGAGCCGAGAAGGTTTAAGCCCACCCGTGAAAGATTCAAAAGTTGTTTTACCTAAATAAAAAAATAAACTCGAATTAAGGAATGAACCATGTATTAATTAATAACGGTTATAAATAATAAATCTATTAATCGATTAATATTTATATTTGAATTTTTGTATATCCATTAAAACGAATTCCGGACTTTTTAAATATTTTATAAAATTTTCAGTCGAATAATAATTATAGTCCGTCGTTCGTTCGTTCGTAAAATTATTGTGTGAAGTCTTATTATATCCAATTAATGTTCTACTATTATATAATTGTTTATATTTCTTAATTAACTAAATTAATAATAAGCTCCATATTACTATTTTTAAAAATAAAAAAGTTTTTATGTAAATGAACGAAATAATTTTTCGAAGTTGATATTTTAAATAAACGTTTTAAGTGTATATTTCCTTATTTCTTTTGTATAAAAATATATATTGTATAAAAGGGTTATTGTTTTTCAAGTATTATTTATATTAGAATGAAAAACATAAATTGAATGAGATGATTATTTTAATACAATACTCAAGGAGCGTGAGAATTTTTTCAAAAATAGAATCTTATTGTAACGTTCGTTAAAAAACCCGCGATACGTGATATTATTATTTTTAAAATTAAATATAAATAATTCGAAATTTAAAATGTTGATAATGTTCTATGTTCCACTATTTCCAACATTAATTCGTATAAGAGCGGAGATGGCACAGTGGATGAGTGCGTGAATTCTAGCTGTGGTAGTGTGTTCAATTCTAAGTTTACAGTTTAGTATTTATTTTATTTTCATTGAATGCTTGGTGAAAATGTAAATAGAAATACAATTACGAAAATAAATTCTGTGACATCCATTACATATTTAAACAGCGTGGTGGCATAATTTACTTGATGGTAATCGCAAGCCCGTCTGGGTAGATACCGACCAATCATATTGACGACCTCCGTGGTCGAGTAGTGTGTACACCGATTTTCATGGGTACGCCACTCTGAGCTCCCGGGTTCGATTTCCGGCCGAGTCGATGTAGAATAAGTTCATTAATTTTCTATGTTGTCTAGGGTCTGGGTGTATGTGGTACCGTCGTTACTTCTGATTTCCATAACACAAGTGCTTTAGCTACTTACATTGGGATCAGAATAATGTATGTGATGTTGTCCAATATTTATACAAATCATAATATATACTTGGTATTGTGTTCCAATGTAACTACAGGCACATGAAACACCCAACACCCAACGTTGGTGATACATTGGCGATGTGAAAAATGTTAAATATTTCATACTGCACCAACGTCTATGCTGGTAACTACTTCCCATCAAGAGTCCCATTTACCCGTCCCATTAAATCAGATGACGTCACGCTTAGAGTACTTCGTACAGTTTCCTAACAGAAAGAATGTGCTTTTGTTTTTCTTGAGTCTATAGCAATTAAAATATTTGTTCTTTTGAAATACATGTCATATACAGACACAACCTTTATTGTGTATAGAGATTTGTTGCTCAACCCATATCCGATTCGGGTCAATTGAACCCTTTTCTAATTGCTTTTTATGCAAATATAATTGACCTATCCGTCTTGTTCTGTGGTTTGTTACATCATTGACACTGTAAATATACCACTGAGCTATATCTTTATATAGAAAAACACAGAATATCTATTAACAAATACATTAAACTATTAAAGTAATCCCAAAGGCATAGATTATTCTCCTATAGGGTATTTCTTAATACCACAACGCTAGCACTTACCAGCATGAAATTAAAAGTTGTAATTACAAATGAAGTATATAGATAGTCGAAGGTGCTCATTCGAGTTTCAATTAATTATAAGAGGGATACATTGTAGGCAATATTCGTTTTGTAATATAGATAGAGGCGCACTGAGAAAAAACTTTACAAATATGGCGTTGGATACTTCGTTGGAACAAAGTTGGTTTAGCTTTTTGTTATGTATTAAATAAGAAACACAATAAAATTAATTAAAAACGTTTGAGAACGTTTAATCACTTGTTGGTACTGCTTTGTGCAAGCAGGTCTGGGTAGGTACCACTTATATTAGCCTGTAAATTTCCCACTGCTGGGCTAAGGCCTGTTCTCCCTTTGAGGAGAAAGTTTTGGAGCATATTCCACCACGGTGCTCCAATGCGGGTTGGTGGAATACACATGTGGCGGAATTTCGTTGAAATTAGCACATGCAGGTTTCCTCACTATGTTTTCCTTCACCGCCAAGCACGAGATGAATTATAAACACAAATTAAGCACATGAAAATTCAGTGGTGACTGGCTGGGTTTGAACCCGAAATCATCGGTTAAGATGCACGTATTCTAACCACTGGGCCATCTCGGCTCTACGTCATTTAACTATAGCTAAATTTTTATGTAACAATTTTTACTATTTAGACTTATTGATCATAATACATTGAAAAGTAACGTTAAAAAAGTGACGTATATTTTTCAGTACATGGTCAATGTTTGTACACATTTTTAGTTATGAAGCTATTAAGTTTCTTGCCGGTCTTCTCAGTAGAATCTGCATTCCAAGCGGGTTACAGCTTTATATTGAAATGTATCTTGTAAAATGGCGATTTAACATGATTATGGTAGGAATAGGCTATTTGATAATACGAAAAATAAAGTATCGATTATTATAATCTGTATATATTATAAGTTTAAAAATGGTTATTCATTGACGTAAGTTGAAAATAATAATTAATTTATTCAAAAATCCATTTTTTTTAAACGTTAGTCACGTGACACAAAACGCTCCTGATTGGTCGGGTTTATGATGACGTCACTTGCTTGTTGACCTCGTTTGCCTACTGTATGTGGATTATATGTGCCACAGATTACAATACAGGCAAGTGAAGCACCCCATGCAGCGCCATATTGTCAAAGTAGCGTTTTCGCGCGCTATTTAAATATGGAATTTTTAATTTGATATTTTTCAGCAAATATGTACTAGAATTTAAAAAAAAACAACTGTTACTGGGTTCCTTAACCTCTACTAAATAATATAAAATGGATTTTAAAAACCAGTCCAATAGCCTATTATCAAGTCATACTTATGCTCATCCGCATTAATAAAAAAATTAACTTCTTTAGTTCTTAATTTGAAATTCAAACGCCAATATTACAGTTTAGAAAAAACGTTTACTATCCAATTAGTGTTAAACAATATTCGAAGATTAATAATTAGTAAATTCACTCAGACGCTGTATCAGAGTTAAGAATTATGACTATGCAACGTATCAATAAAGCTATTTCAAGAACAATAAAAAATACAGACATTTGACCACGCTAATGTCGCAACTAAAAATGGAATTAGATGATAATTTTACATTCGACGCATTATATTTTTATTAAAAGATTTGATAATCAATGCCTGTTCCACATAAAGGGCGAGTAAGCCATATTTCACGGGGTATTTTCCGAGGAATTATTTGGATTAATCCCAGCCGCTCAATTTGATCTTCGGGCATCGAGTTTGAACTCTAAACTCCGATGTATGGGCAATGGTAGTCACTTTCCATTTGGTGAGCATTTTGTTTGTTAGCTACGTACGTATATATAATACATATATATAATATGGAAATATAAGGAAAAGAGTTATCATATAAAACAAACTAAAAGACAAATCAATTAACAAATAAATATTTATATATAATATAATTTTTCTGTACGTGTGTCAGCCAAGGAGAGCATGAGGAATTTTAATTAAAAAAAATTGGTTTGAGTTGGATCAGATTGCAGAGATTTTTATGATATACTAAATTAGATGAACGGGAAAATAGACCACCTGATGGTAAGTGGTCACCACCGCCCATAGACATTAACGCTGTCAGAAACATTATCCGTTTCTTACATTCATGTAACCTAAACCGATCTTGGAAGTTACGATGTTATGTGCCTGGAGTTACCTTGGCTCACTCACCCTTCAAGCCGGAACATAACAATAGTAAGTATTGTGACTTGAAGGTAGAATATAATTTGATGGGTGGCACCTATCCAGACGGGCTTGCAAAAAAACCCTTCCTCCAAATTAAAAAAAAATGTATATAATTTTCTCACGATATGTCCCAAACATAGTCGGGACATCTTATATATTGATAGCGAATGGGACGATAGCTGCACGTAAAAGATCGGTTATGATCTCATTTTGAAGAACTCCAGCCGTATATGTGCAGAAAATTAAAAAGGATTCTTAATAGCAGTTTACTACGTTGTTACGATTTAACAAATAATTAATTTTAGAGAGCGGAAAAAGGGTACTGGCTGTGTGGAGAGCGGCGCTATGCCTGTATATATATATATATATATATTTACAAAGAAATTAAATCAAAACAAAACCTGTCATAGGTATCGAAATTTGTAAAAATCTGTCGAATAAACGCGAACATGCTACCCACTAGTATAATTCATTATTTATAGAAATTCAAATTGATTTGACGTTGCTGTCATATTAAATGTTAATATAATTAAACAACGACTGTTTTAGCCAAACAAAAACATACTCAAATCTTTTAAATGTATTTTACGAGGTTCCGCCCGAGTGTAAGGGAGCATTCAGGTGCTAGGCAAAGTTACCTTCCCCTTTGTCCTTTCCAAAGCCGCTAAGAGCGTGTATTTTTAAAAAATCATATATGAATATTACCTGGGAGTATATTAAAAATAAATCCCGCAATTTTCTTCTATAGATTCAAAGCAAACAACATTTCGGATTATATTTGAACAATCAAACAAAGAACCAAAAAAACGAAGAAGAAGGTTCGTATTTATTTTAGTCTCATTTCTAATATCATGATTTTTTTTTCATACAAAGTTGAAATAGAAATGTAAATATTATTGTAATTTGTATTTTAATCACGAAATGTCGAACCGGGACGAAATGTTAAAAATTATTTCATTCTGATGAATTATTTTTTTTAGAAAGGGCTGTGCTTAGAGATATTTTTGAGGATATAGAGGAAATGAGGTGACTCAACATAAAACTTTAGTAACCATGTGACATAGCCTAGATAATTAGCAAGCTGATTGGCATACGGCTGATCACATTTCTCGCTCGATAGCCGATTGGATAGACGTGTTCATGAGTTGAGATCGCGTCTTGGCAAACATGAGAAGAGGCATCCTTGAGCTAGATGGAGTGATAAGTTACAAAAACTGGCTGATAACGATTGGAGTATAAAGAGGAGAACAGGCTCATTACCGTGGTCTGACGAGACGTATGTCCAAAAATCAAAATATACTTTATTCAAGTAGGCTTTTACAAGAACTTTTGAATCGTCATTTAACAAACTATATTAAGTGAAGCTACCATCGGTCCAATTACCGTCTCAACATCGTACGTTTAATTTAATAATTTAATACCATATGATTTTTTATACTATTTTTATATACCAACCGATCTATACAGCTGTAGTACAGTGTGCTTCTGTAAGATATCATTTTATTTCACTTCGTATCTCACTCTGGATATTTTATAACCGACTCATAGTGATACACCATTATGACACGTGTAGGCTACAAATCTTATATTTATCATTACCAATATCGCATATAACAATCTGACACTTCTCGTATTCTGCGGTGAGTTTTGAGTTTAATCTTACAGCATACTTCTACTGTGCTCGTACATCGCTCAATATACCCTACTATTTATATTTCTAAATGTTAAAATTCAAATGCAATACTGTTCAAATTGCGAAGTCTTAAAGGCATTGTTTGTATGTTGAACGTTTAAAATTAATACGTTATTTATTTTCATAATGCTTTGCAATTAAATTTAACCATATTAAAAAGAAATATAAATGTTTACTTTAAAAAATTGAGTGTCTATTTTTTAACTAAAAATCATTCATATTGTGTTTCTCAGCTCTTATAGTTTTGGCAGCGTCCGCTTTAAAAGCGCCGGAGTCGACAGTTTTATCTCAGACGACATCTGCGTATTGATGATGATGTCATCCTGACCGATTTCAGTCACGATCTCAAAGGAGATCAGACAACTAAGCAGAACATATTATAGTGGTCAAGTGTTCACGCAAACACAGGGGCACTCTCTATTCTCTTAACCTTTTAATCTGATGGCACTAATCCGAAACGTTTAGAAATAGTTCAGTGCAGGACCATCGCCTTAACGTGCTTTTCGCGGCACACTTCCAACTTCTAGACTCCGGACTATTACTAAGAATTTTTCGACAAAAAAACCCAACTACTTTTTACCGTGAACTGAGTTTTGAATCCAGGACCTCGAGATTTGCAATCTTATATCTAGCTACTAGACTATACTATCAAGGCAGTCAACTTTGGAGTGCTTGACTGAGCTTGAATCTATCATCGGTTGATATTCACGTATCCTAGCCTCTACGACATTTGAGTCAGGCGTTGACAAAATATCTCAATGCTCAGTTTTATTTAAAAAACTCACTTAAAATTCGGAGTAAACTTTTATTTTTTAATGCAAAAAATCAACGAAAACACGTCACTGAGAACTTTTCGAACAAAAAACCGAATATCCTTTTATCGGCTCGATCTGTGCTCTGAACCGGAACCTTATACTATAAACTAAGCAGAGCTTAGGTATAAGGTTCTCAGACTGCCTCGTTGGTCTACGGAGACGACGAGACAGTCTGCACAATAAGCTATATCTGTAAGAATATACAATACATTAATATATTATATACCCTCCATTACACTATGAACGTTTTTCAGTGAACCTTGGGAAAAATCATACTTCTTTTTAAGAATATATTTATATTACGATATAAATAAAGGCTATACACAACGTCGAGTTACCAGACCACCGTGCAAGTGACAATCGGCAGGTACTTATCATGTATTACAAGAAGCTAGCACAAATAATCCAAATATAACGCGACTGTAACCGCGGGGCGCGTAAAGAATCATTGTAATCGACGATTACTGTTAGCTTTCAGATTTCTTGGGGTCGAGTGAATACGAGGGTTGAGGGAAAACGTTTCTCTGTTTCATATATTTCGCATCAATTTAACATATTGTATCAAGATGTATCCATATTGAAAAGTAGTAAGAGCCCGTAATCTATTTAGTTATTTGACCTTTTAATATTGTTACAATACAGATTGTCGTAATTCGTCACAACTACAAGTACCATTGAAATCAGCGTTGGGTTTTGGAACGCGACTTGGAAGTTGAATGGTACACCTGATTGACAAGTGCAGTCATTATTGTGTTTGTCAATATATATTGTTTTGTACTGTATTATGTATTACTGGTTTTTTTTATTTGTAAATTCGTGTCTTGAATAAACTTTTTCGTATTCTTATTCTTAATGTCCCAGGAATGGGCTTAGGCCTCTCCTCTAGATAATATTAGGATCTTGTTTCACCGCTTTGATCCAATTCGCTTCGGTAGATTGGAAAATATTACAGCAAAATATCAACACCTCATTTCGAGTATTCACTGCCAAATATGAAATACTTTAAATATTGGACAACATCACATACATTACTCTGATCACAATGTAAGTAGCTAAAGCACTTGTGTTATGGAAAATCAGAAGTAACGACGGTACCACAAACACCCAGACCCAAGACAACATAGACTCGGCCGGGATCGGACCCGGGACCTCAGAGTGGCGTACCCATGAAAACCGGTGTACACACTACTCGACCACGGAGGTCGCCATTTTACTTTATATTGCTTTGTTACTTTTTTATGGTCAATCTCATAGTTTCAGTGTCTAAGGTGATAATATATAGAGACGCACACTTTATATTTACTATAAATATGTTTTTGTGTATAACTTGTGTAAGTGTAGTGACTTCTGATGGTCCTTAATAAATAAATAAATAATTTATATAAAATTTTTATCCATACATTTACTAAATTTGTTAGTGCTTTAGTTACGTTTTTTGATAATTTAATAATATTAAATGTCAAGAACAGCTTGAGCACTTAAAAGAGTTCTTGTGTCTTTTGTTCGTTGGAAACTCGGATGTGGAACTCACATGATGCGGGAAGGTATATGGGAATATCTACCAAAAACTCGCGGTACTCATTATCATCAAGACAATCTTTTGGGGCAAACACTATTTCACTATCCCTTTAAACTGAAACACAATACTTTACTTTAATATTGCACTTGATATTGATATAACTGATAGATAATTGACATGCAATAATAGATAAAAGAATGACATGTAAACAATACTAGATTGCCTAAAGAGGTTTTCATATTTGGGAAGCCGTTTATAATATGCTAGTTTATATTTCTAATGTGTTCCGTATTTTTGAACACTTAGAATGCTTGGATACCATTGGCGAGATGAATGTAACCATATTTATGGCGGTTTGACTGAAACGATCTATATGACATTATAAACGTCTCGACCTTTTGAACGAGTATATTGTTGACAACAATAAGGAAACTTTGTTTGTACCGATATTATTGACTTTTTGGTTGCGTCTATTTATTTCGTTACCCTGAACGTCTCTAATTATTTGACGCTGACTGTACTTAGGTGATAACAACCTACCCAAAGTCTGCATAAAGCCCTATATCTAGCTGAAGTTATTGTTGATAACTATCTAGTTGGCTAGACCAACTCTTAAAAAATTACTGACTTCAAATTCAAAGGGGATCAAAGGTGAAGTGTGCCAAATTAAACAAAAATCAATTTCTATATCGGTTCATAAATGACGGAGTTATAAAAATTGAACCGATTTGATAACATCATATTTCTTTTCGACGTCTTAAAAATAAACTCTAAATTCATTTTTTTATAGAATCAAAAATCAACAACGAAACGACTTTTACGCAACTTACGTAAACGATAATAATACTAAAATATACATATCCCTTTTTTTTTCAATGAGTTAAAGGGAGATAAACAACAACACAGCACAAACGTTTGGGATAAACTCAATTAGTTTATTAGATGGAGGGACAGATAGCCGTCTGGCAACGATGGCTATTGCGATCCTGTGTAATCATGTCGCTTCTAGCTAGAGAGCTGATAAGAATTTTCAACACCTTTTAATATCTTAACTTCTAATAAATTTATAAATATTATAAAAATGGTTGCTATAATTTTTCCTTTAAACAAATCTCTATCACTACATAGTATAAAACAAAGTCGCTTCCCGTTGTCTGTCCATATGTATGAAACTATACAACGGATTTTGATGCGATTTTTTTAATATATAGAGTAATTCAAGAAGGTTTATATGTATAATACATGCCTAACATAGCAGAGAAATACTGATAATTTCAGAGGTTTTTGACATTGCAATCGCTGGCCGAACCCTACGAGATAGATCAAAATAATGTACTACAGTATTGTACACCTTAAAAAGATCTACAAATAAATCTGGATGGTATGTGTCTATCTCTTAGGGATAACCCACGATAACCATTTTTATCCCTTACTTTTTACGAGAAATAGAGGCTTATTTAAGAAGTGATTTTAATCAATACTGCATTAATATGTCCGATTTAGTACCTTAAATACATTGTGCATTTAATATAATATAACTTAAATGAATATTTTCTAAGATATTACAGATTAAAATTCAGGGACATAGCGGTTTGTATTGTCTAACGACAAAAAAAGCTGATCGTTGTATATAAAGACATTCTGTACTATATTTAGTACCAGTATTGCACCCGTGCAAAGCCGGGGCGTGTCGCTAGTGTTTTATAAAATAAGTATGTTTTTATACTGCTATCCGTCCGTCCTTGTTCATATAGTTTTTTTTTTGGATTCTTTATAAATAGTACATAATTATAATTGCAATAGTTTTGTTATACAGACATAAGAACAGAGCAATCAGGTTTCCTTGTAATATTAAAAAAAAAAACGAATTACTTAGAAAAGGGTAACCAGAATAACGAATGGGGCCCTTGATGGTAGATAGTTACCACAGACATTGTGACAATCCCATACATCATCAAAGCACCAGCAACCTTCACTAAGAACTCAATTAGTCAATTCACTAAGAAATTATGTTTCTTGTATGTGTTGTTACACTGGTTTAGTGACCCTTCAAACTGAAACACAATTACTTTCACTGTTTAACGGTAGAGTACGTGATGAAAGGGTGGTAACCACTCAGTTGAAATAACACAAAGTCCTACCACCAACTAAAATACACAAGTAACATTTTAATTTATACTACTCAATAATTAGTTTAGCTTCCTTCATTAAATTTTCAACGGTAGTTTAGTGCAAATTGTTATCAGCACGATCGTGACTTTGACGTTAAAATTCATCCTTCACATTGAACCTATGAAGTTTATTGTACTTTTTCCATATGAATTTTTATTCAAATAGATTTCAAATAAATAAATTTAGATTAAAAAAAAATGAATAAATAATTACATCTTAAAGATGATTTAGGGTTCAAGCCCAGCCAAGCACCACTGAATTTTCAGGTGCTTGATTTGTGTTTATAATTCATCTCGTGCTCGGCGGTGAAGGAAAACATCGAGAAAACCTGCATGTGTCTAATTTCAACGAATTTCTGCCACATGTGTATTCCACCATCCCGCATTGGAGCAGCGTGGTGGAATGTGCTCCAAACCTTCTCCTCAACAGGAGAGGAGACCTTAGCCCAGCAGTGGGATATTTACTGGCTGTTAATGTAATGTAAAATATTTGTAATTTATTTTCATAATCATACGTCTAACTTTTAGCGGTTACGTAAACATCGAAAGGAAACTTTTGCCTTTTGAAATATGGCAGATTATATGAGTATGCACCAACCCACATTGAAGCTCTAAGCCTACTCAAATGGAGCGCAACATTTTACTTAGTCAAGATATAAATAAACTTTAATTTATGTTCTAAACGAGTACAACTTTGTACTTCAATTGTATTTTAAACAAGACCAAAAGTGTAAACAATCTATCAACCTAATCGGTTAAATGGGACTGATTTAAAATTCAGTTCGAAGATTTAACCCACAAATACTAAAAGGTAAGTTTAGTAAGTAAAGTGCAGTACAATTCACATTAAATGCCGCATCGAACAACACAGCGTCGCATTTTACACGTGTTAAAGGAAATTAAAGTGAATACACAATATTATTAAAGTCCATATTTGCATGAAACGCAGACCAAACGTTAGTACGCGGTGACTGTTTGTTTCTATATGTATACGCGGTAGGTTTGATGTGAATCGTACTTGAGATAACTCAATACACTTGACAGAGTTCTGTCAAACTACCTGAATTGTACGAAACTCTGGTCAATATTTTCAAATGTTTATTTTTATACGATTACGAATTATCACAAACTATTCTACAGTTTGAGTAAATTAATGTTCAGAAATATGTATAGCCGAAAAAAATTACATATATGGATTTTAAATTATAAAATTTCACAACAAAAATAAATTCCATCTCCTGGCCTATAACCCCGGGCACTTCCTGTACGCAATCAAAGCGCTCGAATTGAAACGATCGGGAGTCAGCCATCTCTGGGTCGAATACGTATAACTATTGCCAAATCTTCCCTTACTTAAATTTAAATATAAAATCGAATAAAATATATAAATATGACTTATGATTTGCTTAAATACTAGATGTCAAAATAATTGGAGTTAATAGTCATCGATTCTAACGTAGAATAAACACAGTTAATTCAATTAATTGTGTGTTTCAGTTAAAATGTAAACGTCACTTAGTCATACACAGTATCAATGTGTGTTGTTGCGAAATGTGAGTGAGCCAGTGTATAGTTACACGAGGGGCACATCTTAGTTCCCAAGGTTGCTGGCGCATTGACAGTGTAAGGAATGATTAATATTACTTACAGCACCATTGTTTGTGGTGGACCAATTACCATCAGCCACTGGTCATCCACTATCAGAGAGAATTACAGAACATTGTTAAAGAATAATGTCAATAGTTCAAGGGGGATAAACCTAATTCCAGCAGAAAGGTACTTACGAATGGTTATGTACTTTTATTCCATAATAATTAGTGATATACGTCTGGACATGAGGTTTCATGCAGTAAAATTAAAGTACATATAATATATATATATATATATATATGTAAAAGCGAAATACCCGTCACTGATTAATCATGAAATCTCAGTATTAATAGTCAACTCTACCACCTACAAACTTAAAATTTGGCACGTGTAGACATCCGCGGATTTTATGAAACTCCACCTCTAAGGGAGTATAAGGGGTTGGAAATTTGTAGGAAAGTCGTATGTTTTTGAAGAAAGAGATTTAAAATTTAAAATTTGTGCTCTATAGATGGTGTAGAGGTGTACTTATAATGTGTCTTTAGAAATCAACCCCCTTTTGGAGTTAGCCTGGGGATGGTTGTTTGTTGGCCATATCTAATGAAAATATATATTTCTTTACTAGTTTCCAGTCCTGGGTTCGGCCACGTGTGGGAAAGATATTAAGGTGACGATCAGTTGAGTAGTTAAGGTAAGAAAGCGTAACATACAAATATATAAAAAAAATATTAATTAGAATTCAATTTTAACATTCAGAATTAAATTAACGTGAATGCTGGGAATGTTCTATCAAAAGGTTTTATCACCTTGTGACACATCACTCACCTATCATTCATCCCTCATCTTTCATTTTCTGGCCCGGGAGCATGTACGAGCCAGGCAGCTCGTACAGTATTATGTATCGTCGCATAAGCATTTTCACATTATTGCATCAGTTCGTGTACGGCTAGCAATCATACCGCGCGCGCTCATTTCATTATATCATATAGTTCTTAATTACTTACAATCAATATATATCAATCAATCTATCAATCAATATATCAATCAATATCATTCATTTTGACGACCTCCGTGGTCGAGTAGTGTGTACACCGGTTTTCATGGGTACGCCACTCCGAGGTCTCGGGTTCGATTCCCGGCCGAGTCGATGTAGAAAAAGTTCATTAGTTTTCTATGTTGTCTTGGGTCTGGGTGTATGTGGTATCGTCGTTACTTCTGATTTTCCATAACACAAGTGCTTTAGCTACTTACATTGGGGTCTGAGTAATGTATGTGATGTTGTCCAATATATATATATATATATAATATCATATATCAGAGACTTTCATTCCACTCTACAATCAACTATCACTAAAAGGTTGTACGGACCGTACAGATACAATATTTTTAATCACCCTTGAACCTACCTAGCCCTGTCCCCACAGATCATTCATTTTCAATTCCCGAGATCAACGATACTGTAAATGGTTCATTAAAATTCACGTAATGAAATACAAACAGACAATTGAATTATGTTTTTAATCTGATGGACAGTACAGTCCTCTGACTGATTGATTCAAATGCCTCGATGGTCTTGGCTTAATAAAGTAGATCTTGAAATTCTGGTTTTATGAGTCGAGCCCGTTAAAAGTGATTTGGTTTTTCTCTCAAGAGATTCCCGGTAAAGCAATCTAAGCTTGGAGTTTAAAGGTAGTCAGATTTTCCTTCTTTATTTTTTTTAAGCCAGGGAAATCTGGGGCTAATAAACTAGTTTAAATCTAAAGTATAAACTACCGTACTAAAGTGCCGAGATGGATAAGTGGACGATACATGCATCTTAACTGAAGTTTGCGAAATCCAGGCTAATAAGCTTAAGCGTCAATGGAGCAGTGGCTTAAGGAATGTAAAAAGTCCCAGGTTTGCTGCTGAACCCTTGAACTATCATCGTCTCCACTTCCAACAGAAGACTATTGGAGGGATAAAAAGGAATATTAATATTTTTTTATAATAGGGCATTGCTACTATTAAGAAAAACTCTTAATACCTATCCACGCTGGAAAATTTTGGTGAAATAAACTAAAAATTATCTCTTTTTAGAAAAGTAATTTTCTTATTCCCAGTAATGGAAAGTTTATGGGCTCTATTTATGTATGTGCCCAACCTTCATTGAAACAGCACCATCAAATCTGCTACAAAGCATAACCTCAACCAGAGATGTAACATTTACCCAGCGAAAATATACAGCAGTAAATATACCATAGGTATATTTTCAGGCTACTTCTAATATCAAGTAATTTCCAAATACGAGCATCGATTTTAAACTAAATTCACAATGCAAATTGCTTTATCAAATTTTGAAATGTTCTACAAATAAACTTGATTTTGAATGTCTATGTTATCTCTATTGTTGTGAACGAATTTGCAACTATCCACGTTAGTTTCAGGGGCTTTTGAGTGTTCAAACTTTGAATGTAGCCAACTTTATACACAGGTTTCAGTTTTAGCAATACTTGATTGGTTTTTGATTCAATTACATCGTACTTAAATATAATGAAAGGGTTAATAAACGTAAACTTGTTGATGTCTGAGTAGTATTTTTGAATATGCTTACAGGAATCATTTAAAACTAGCTGCACCTCCCGTCAACATGGATGTGATAAGAATTTTATTAACTTACTAATCGCAGCACGACCAACGTGGTCCAATCTAATTCAAGTTTATTGTGGGTTAAAGAGCATCAAAATCATTACCCTTTAGGAATAATCCGATTACATATACACAGAACTTCTCTATGCAGTTAATATTTAACGAGGGGTTAGGCGTCAACTCGTTTATGGGACATGATGATATTCGAAATGTAAGTCTAGTCGTTCACGTTAGTGATATGTTTTCGATATTCACATCACCTATGACACTTTTCGGTTGTCACGTGTTTTACTACGTCATACTCACGATGTCAGCGTGTACAATAAAAAAGAAATAAACTTTAATAAAACTTTTTGATGCTTCGACATATATATGTAAAATTAGAAAACTTTTCAGCCGAGGTAGCACAAGCTTATTTAGGCTTTTTATTTAGGTTTGAAGGGTTATTGAGCCTGTGTAAGTACAGGCACAAGGGACATAACATCTTAGCTAGTTGGTAGCGCATTGGTTATATAAGGTATGGTTAATATTTCTTACCGCACCGGTGTCTATGGGGAGTGGTGATAGATTACCATCAGGTGGCGTGGTGGCCGTCCGCGAATCTATATGATAAAAAAAGAAATAGAACACCTCACCTATGAATTTCCATGTTCTTATGTTACGTTTAAAAGTCACCTTGTGATCGTCACGTGAAAATCTGCCACTTGTAAACCTATCCACACTGGAACAGTGTGGTGGAATTAGCTCCACACCGTCTCTTCATAAAGATAGGAGACTTTAGATCAGCAGTGATATATTTACAGGCTGTTATAGATCTTTGCGTCCATGAAGGCGCCCACATTAAATTAGTCAATTTTAAGTAAAATAAACTTTAAAATATAATCTAATTTATTGATCCGACTTCACGAGCATCAATTACTCAAACTATTGCACGCCGATACCAAATTAACGTCGAGGGTCGTCCTTTGTGAATGAAAAGATCTATACTACTAGTAGACTTTTAAGTATTAACTTTTATTTAAACTATTTCCAAAATTTTAGCACACAAACCGTCACACCCCATTATACCCCTTCGGGGGATTAATTAAAAAAAAAGCCTATGTCTTTCTCCGGAACTCAAACTATATATAATATATATTTATATCACATCTAAATCACTTTATGCGTAAAGAGATATGAAACAGAGTTACTTTCGCATTTAGAATATTAGTACAGATTCTATTGTCACGAGTACCAATTGTGTGCTGCTTAATTCATGAGATGGAACTGATTTAACATTCAGTTTCGAGATTTGACCCAATTTTAAACAGGCGAAGTCAAATAAAAGTTTGTAACTTGATATATATATATGTCACCGTGAAATTGTAAATACCGTTAGATTGTAATTTAATGTAAGTTTACAATCTCGCGAGATAGATTAGAATCTAACGGTATTTACAACTCTACGGTGATATATACATAGTTATGACGTATGTAGTATAGATATATAAACAATAAGGTAGACAATGGCGCTGTAAGAAATATTAATCATTCCGCACATCGCCCTTACGCAACCAACCTTAGAAACTAAGATATTAAGTCCCATGTGCCTGTAGTTACACTGGCTCGGTCGCCTTTTAAGCCGGAACACAACAATACTGATTACTGTTTCGCGGTAGAATATCTATGACTATCTAAGTAACTACATGCTCGCCAGCTTTTTAAATGATCAGTCAGTCGTGCAACGATGCCTTCATTGCATGTTTAAATCAAAGATATTTTTGTCTCGTTAATATGTAATTTGAGAAGTGAAAAAGTATGGAGTCTATTATTCAAAAAAATCAAAATATACTTTATTCAAGTAGGCTTTTACAAGCACTTTTGAATCGTCATTTAACAAAATATATTAAGTAAAGCTACCACCGGTTTGAAATGTAGATTCTACCGAGAAGAACCGGCAAGAAACTCAGTAGTTACTCTTTTTCAACAGCTAAAAATACAGTCATGTTAGTTAAATACAATTATATATGTATGTTATATATCCTGCCTGTAAGTCAACAAGCATTAATGGCTTTTAATTTGGCTTTTGATTTGACAATCAATATGTAAGAAAATAGATTCTTACTTATTGAATGTCAAATTAAAAACTGCCACCGGTTCGGAAAAGGAAATACCATGAGACCATTGAACTCAGTGGGTGTTTTTTTGTGGGAATTTGTTAAACATATTCAATATAATAAAGCGGTAAAAAAATTACCTCGGTTTACTAAATAATAACAATCTCTTTGATTTTTTTTTCTGCTGAGACAATATGAATTTACTTTTCTATAGGCAAATATACGCCTGAGTAAGACAATATTGCTACATGCAAAAGCCTGCCGTGATACTTTGGAGCAACGTGGTGGACTAAGCTTCAAACCCTCCTCTCAAAAGTAAATCAGTCAGATATTTACGAGCTGTTATTTAACTTGCCTTTCAAGCCTTTGTTGTGATTTCACAACAACTATAAAAAAAACATTGGTATTTGACGGCATTATGTCAGATGAATGGGTGGTACCCACCAAGACGTGCTCGAACAACATATTTTGGTACTCGTGATAATAATTTAAAGTAGTTGGAATTTTCGTGTCGGAGATATTTGCTGCTTGAAAATAATTCATTATATACTACATAGACTTTTTCAAATGTCTTCCAGTAGCTTACATTTCTGCAGCATTCAGGCGAAGAGAATGTTTAGTATTTTTTAAGAGAAAGTTTAATTCTCTCCGCTAGGTGGGAACTAAATAAGTGAAACTCCTTTTGCGTTGAGACTCTACCTAATTCAAACTTGGAAAACGTACTCTATCTAATTAAAACTTGGAATTGGTCAATAAAAATAAACACAAAAAAATATCCTATAAGCTATTCCAATACATTGACACCTATTCAGATATTTGAATTCGTCCAAATGTTCAAATGATCGAAACACAAAAATCTGCAAAGTTATTTCGTTCGAACATACTCCAAAACAAAATATATCAGAAAAAGATATTCGAGATTGATCATTATATTTATAATATTTTAAGCATCAAAATCGGGTATCAATCATTTGTCGCTTTTGAACATTCCGCTAGTATACGAAGTGATTATTTATAGAACACCATTGTCAATAATAACAATATTACAAAAATAATCACAGTTCACGATAGAGGCGTGGTCTTAGTATTTATTGATTTCTAAGCAGGATATACAAAAATTTAATTGTACTTTACTGACATATTCTGAAATTCAAATGGTAGAAAAGAGTAACTACTGAGTTTTTGTCGGTTCTTCGCAATAGAATCTACTTTTCGAATACATCTAATTGATCACTGTAACATGACGATTTAAAAGCTTTCTTATCAACCTACTCAATCATTATCGTTATTTAGTCTAAAACAAAGTCGCTTACCGTAGTCTGTATGTCCCTGTATATGTTCTTTACAACTGATGAATATGATCTTTAATACACAGCGGATTATGATGAGGTTTTTTTTAGAAGATAAAGTGATTCAAGAGGAAGTTTTTTATGTAACAATACATGCACAATATAGTAGAGAAACATTAATAATTATAGATTTATCAAGGCACCAGCTAGTAGTAAACAAACTAGCCTAAAAACTCAATGATGATATTATAGGCATAATTAAGCGTTGCTAGAAAACGACTCCCTTTAGATCATACATACAACCTTCTAGCGCGTAAGTATTATGGAAAATATTATTATTGACATACAATCTACTGACAAGACCCTACAAATAAATTAACCAATTATTCATGACAGCCCTTGAACCCAACCCTTAGCCGACTATTAATCCATTAGCCCTCAAAGGATCATTAATGAAACGTGACACGCGCAACCACTCTATAATCATTGATTACTTATTGGTTCGATGCATTTCATCCTGTATCGCCATAATTACCCGTTACAAATATACTTTTATTACGCCTTTAATAAGTGTGTATAATATCAAATCAAATCAAATCAAAATATACTTTATTCAAGTAGGCTTTTACAAGCACTTTTAAATCGTCATTTTAGAAAAAACAAACTATTTAAAGTAAAGCTACCACCGGTTCGTAATGTAGATTCTACCGAGAAGAACCGGCAAGAAACTCAGTAGTTACTCATTTTCAACATATAAAAATACAGTAATGTTAGTTAAATACAATTATATATGTATGTTATGTCTCATGTCATTAACTCCATGCATTTGAAACAAGGAAGTATTTTAGACGAAATACTTCCTTGTTTCAAAATCAAATTATTATATACTAGTCCCGTGACTCGCCCCGGCTTCGCATGAGTGCAATGCTGATACTAAATATACTACAGTACGTCTTTCTATACAGCGTTTACAGTTTTTCAGTCATTTGACATTAGAGTTCTGAACGTGTTTGCAATTTTAGAATCAAAAAAAACCGCATCAAAATCCGTTGCGTAGTTTTTAAGATCTAAGCGTACATATGGACAGACAGTGGGAAGCGACTTTGATACTATGTAGTGATATAATCTTTTGTCTTATAACCTTAAAATTTTATAAAGTAATAAAGAATTAGAAATTATTCTTAACATATTCTAACGTAATGTGTTAAGTCACTATAAATAAATCTAACACGGGCGACGATTAGTATGATATATTCCTGACAATATACATATATTATTCAAAGTAAATTAATCGTACTTAACTATTAAAGCTATGTATATTTGTGGAAAGTATCGCTCCTTCCTGAAAAATGATGTACAGTTTATATAATTTAAAATGACTTCAATCGATTATATTATTTATTAATATTTTTTTTATGGCAAATAACGAATTTTCTCCAGACAAAGCAGTTTACCTGCACATTTATACATATAAGCATTTTAAGTACGTTGCTCATTTAGTTTAGCGTTTTTGGAACGAAATTCTTTTATACGGTTTACAGCAGAGTGAACTGGCATAAATCGTCACGTGAGGAAAAAGCATTATGCTCTGTCTCTTTCTATTTTATACGGCTTTATATAAAATTATTTAAAATTGTTTTGGTTCTTTTTATTATTCTCAAAAGTTGTTGATTTATTTCTTTATGTCATTTTATATACATAGCGATAGCTACTTCGTTCTGCCGAGATGGCCGTTAGAACGCGTGCATCTTAACCGATGATTGCGGGTTCAAACCCAGGCAAACACCACTGAATTTTCATGTGCTTAATTTGTGTTTATAATTCATCTCATGCTCAGCGATAAAGGAAAACATCCTGAGGAAACTTGCATGTGTCTAATTTCAACGAAATTCTGCCACATGTGTATTCCACCAACACGCATTGGAACAACGTGGTGGAATATGCTCCAAGCCTTCTCCTGAAAGGGAGAGGAGGTCTTCTGATCTTAGCCCAGCAGTGGGAAATTTACAGGCTGTTAATGTATGTAAACTTCGCTTACAGGGTGTCTCAAGACGCCTCACATTTTTATTGATCATAAAGACCATTTTAGTTGCTCTACGCACTGTCTACTTTTTTAATATTTTGACGAAAATAATTTACTTTCTTTTATTAAAAAATAATAACAGTAATTTTATCAAAAGCTATGAAGCTTAGTGAATTTTCGAATGGAAGATTATTTTAGAAATATAACATATTATATTTCCAGGCGTGACGAAATTCCCAGATAGGGGTCCACTAAGTGACCATATCATGTGTGCGGGATGTGACGAACGAAACAGACCGGAAGGAAGGAAATGTGAGGAGATCAAGTGTAGGACAAGGTTGAAGGATGACGTGGTTTGTTAGACGATTTTTCAATGTATTATGATTTATTTTATAATTTTTAAATAATACGTTCAGCAGTAACCATACTGATGTATGTAATAATGATTCGTTAAATATGACCAGAGATGAGTAAATTGCTATATATAAATTAAATAAATAATTATACGAATATTGGACAACATCACATACATTACTCTGATCCCAATGTAAGTAGCTAAAGCAGTTGTGTTATGGAAAATCAGAAGTAACGACGGTACCACAAACACCCAGACACAAGTCAACATAGAAAACTAATGAATTTTTTCTACATCGACTCGGCCGGGAATCGAACGGAACCTCAGAGTAGTGTACCCATGAAAACCGGTGTACGCACTCCTCGACCACGGAGGTCGTCATAAACATGTAGCTACTTCTATTATTAATTTACCGTGTCATTATTAAATAATAGTAAGTAAAACAGATTAACTTTTAAGATACTTCTCGCGAAGAAATCAATGAAGTTCCTTAGGATGAACAAAATATTGATCGTTAAAAGTTACAAATACAACTAATTGAATTCGTAAAGTCACACAGAGTAAAACTTAAGGCAAGCTACTGAACTGTAAAACTAATCTTTGCAATGTAAATTTTGTATATAGAAAATGCTTGAAGCCGTTGCAATCCGCAAGCTGTTCAAACTGCCATGTTAAGTTCTACGTATACTATGGATCCGTTAATTTTGTCTTTGCGATAATATTAAAAACAAAAGCATGATTTAATTATCTATATTAATAATTTCGTGCAGGTTCACGATATATCCGATCAAAACCTATCCATTATTACAGATAATTTATAAATAATGATCTTTAGTCGACAACATATATCCGCAAAATTCGTATAATCGAGATATTATGGCAGTAAATCCATAAAATTCAATGACATTAAGTTCAACGGGTGGCGATGTAGGACGATTATGGGTGCTTTAAGTGTGATCCAAAAAATAATTTCGTGCAGGGGTAGGGTAACTCAATGGAAACTTATTCACAATAAATTATTAATAAATTATATACCTGATGAGCAGAGATGGCCCAGTGGTTAGAACGCGTGCATCTTAACCGATGATTGCGGGTTCGAACCCAGGCAAGCACCATTGAATTTTCATGTGCTTAATTTGTGTTTATAATTCATCTCGTGCTTGGCGGTGAAGGAAAACATCGCGAGGATACCTGCATGTGTCTAATTTTAATGAAATTCTGCCACATGTGTATCCACTAACCCGCATTGGAGAAGAGTGGTGGAATATGCTCCAAACCTTCTCCTCAAAAGGAGAGGAGGCCTTAGCCCAGCAGTGGGAAATTTACGGGCTGTTAATGTAACGTAATGTAAATGATAAACCGTATTTGTTTAGTGTTATTTATTTTACCGGAGCGCAGCTTTCATCTTCTAGTATATAATAATGAACTGCTGGAAAAAATACGCATTATATTGACGTCCGTGGGTTTTGATGAGCAAAAATATTAATTTCATAGTGATAGCGTGCACAGGGCGTGTTTCAGTTTATATATGTAGAATGATCGATTAACTGTTACCTTTCACTGTCTTTCCACCGCAATTAAATTCGATAACAGTTTGATTTTTGTTTTTCTTCACGTTCATCCAAGCTGCTCTAAGCGGTTTAACCAGCGTTTAACATTACCATTACGATAAGTACTTTAGACGTTACGAGACACATACACACAGTCAAAATCATAACTCACATTTTTGCCTCGGCATAGTCGGATAAAAAAAAACAAAGTTTTTTGGTGTGTGTACAGATTGGTCTTAACCGAGGGCCAGCAATCAATAGTATACGCGTTGTCTTTTAATATAGTATCAATAATACGAGGTAAATAACAATCTGGCTCGATAAACAGTCAGATTAAAAACCTTATTTTAAAATATTATCTATAAAGCCTTGATTTTTATTTTTGTTTATGTAATTGACAGGCGGTCAGGCAAATAGACCAACCTTATGGTAAGGTGAGGGAGGACTTCATATATAAAAACTTTTGTTGCAAAGGTTTTTAGGGAGTAATTAACAAAGATTAACAATAACTAGCTTTGAGAATGTTTATATACATATATTTGACAGCAGAAAATTCAGCGGTGCTTGCCTGATGCACGCGTTCTAACCACTGGACCATCTTGGCTATTATTTTATTCAAAATTGATTAAAGTGTTGGCGCCTTCATGGGTGCATGTTCTATAACAGCCTGTAAATATACCATTGCTGGTATAAAGTCTCCTATCCTTATGAGAAGACGGTTTGGACCACCACGCTGTTGCAGTGTGGATAGGTTTAAAAGGCAGATTTTCATATGAAGATCACAAGGTGAAGGGTCCTTCTCAAACTTAACATATATTTAAATTAAAATATAAATCTCGGTAGGTTTTTCTTTTGCATTGATATATATTTATTTATAGAAATTTGAAACTATTTTGTCATATTTACCTAAATTTAATTACACTGTTAATGTTAGAAGCTAAACGTATCCTGCATATATTTTATTAAAGACTTAATGAAATAAAACCATACAGGCAGGCTTCCTGACCAACATGAAACAAGCTGAAGTAAAATATCATTAAAAATAGAACCTTTCATTAATCTCTGACGAACCTCTCGTAGTACGTCAAGTGTGTGCTTGTTAAGCGCAGAGTACATGACTGCACATCGATTGAGAACATTCTAGAACTTTATTTTTAGAATTTTTAAAACCTTATAATATTATAGTACGGTATATTACTTGAAAGAGGTTTTGTTTATGTATTGTAAGCCTATAAATTATTTTATATAAAATATTTATAAATAATCATTTAAGGTTGTATAGCTTTTAGCTATTGAGTTATATTCAATCACAGAATTATATAAATGTGATGAATACTTTTTAGTTTGACATTTTTATAATAAAAGTAGAGGAAGAATATTTTTGAATTTGACATGCGAATTGTTAATCTGGGTTGAAAGGCGGAAGATAATGGATGATTGTAACAAAAACTGGAAAAATAAATATTGTAAACTATATTAAATATTTTTAATTATTTGACGTTCCTATTTACTTGAAGCTGGGTCTTCAGTATATGTGGGTAAAGCTTTGTCGAGCCTCATCATAGTGGGTATTATTGTTTTGAACTATAGACCTCGTGAATGTACACGTTAAAGACTGCACTGGAAGTGTCAATAAGTATTATAAAGTTAAATGATCACAAAGTTAAGACGATCTTTCACCTGAAACGTTCTGATGTATTGTAGCAGTTCACATTCGAGAACATAAGTGAGTGAGGTAAAACTGAATGAGTTAAAGAGCATCGCAGTTCATCTGTAATGATACAATTTGTAACGTCACATCATTGAAAGATAAGAAAGGGGCATTACAGTGTCAATACAACTTACACGACTTTGTTTTCATTTCATATTAGATCTTATACTTATATTTCATATCTGATATTTTAATAAGCAAAAAAAATATTACGTTTCAACAGTTATACGGAACTACACGAGAGATCTGATTCGTACTTAGTCTGTAGTTTAATTTTTTTTTTTTATTTTATATATTAGAGTTGGCAAACGAGCAGGAGGCTCACCTGATGGAAAGTGACTACCACCGCCCATGGACATCTGCAACACCGGGGGGCTTGCAGGTGCGTTGCCGGCCTTTCAGGAAAGAGTACGCTCTTTTCTTGAAGGTTCCCAAAGGTTCCAAGTCGTATCGGTTCGGAAAAACCGCCGGCGAAAGCTGGTTCCACAGAGTGGTTTATATAATTATATAATATCAAGCAATTTTATATAAACGATTGACTTAATTTAATATTTATTTATCGAACGTGTAAAACATTTTCCGATACCTTCTTGAAAATAAACAAAACTCAAGATTGTACTGATCACGCAAGTCATAACTCTCGACTCTGTTTGCACAGTCGAAAGATTTGAGCGTGTAAATAAGGGTTACCGAATAACGTATAACTTCCTATGCTTATACTAATATATAAAATTTATTTATCTGACTGTAATTTCAAAATAACAACCTTTTGACGTTAATATGGCTAATTTTACATATTAATAGCATAAGCCGGTTTTTGTCCCAGTGATTATGGGAAGATAATTTCATATAAAAAATCGGTTATGGTCTCATTTTAAAGAGCTCGAATCGTAGATGTGCACAAAATTAAAGAGGATTCTTGATTGCAATTTATTAAATTAAGATGATTTATCAAAGAAATCATTTTAGAGAGTGGAAAAACGTTACTGACCGGTTAGAGAGCGGTACTACGGCTGAATAAGAAAAAAAAATGAAAAACGTAAACATTATTAAAGAAAAACGTTTTCAACAAACTCCAGTCTTACTGAACGAATGTCTACTATTTGATATTAAAAAAATATATTTAAAAGAGATTTCATCATTTTTTCGCCAAATGTAGATGAGTGACAGTGCGGTTTACGATGAAATGAAATCAAAACTAAACCTAAAAAAACATTCGAATAAACGCGAAGTTCCGCGGAAGATCCACTATTATTAAATAACTTTTGTATTGTTGTATAACTTATGTAATAATTAATGTCTTAGAAATTACTTCTTTAATATATTTATTCGTTAAATTAAAAAAAATATATATTTTAAAGACACGTCTTGTTATCAAATTTAATTGTCTTGATTAAAACCACGATGCCATTTCTAGTCGCTTTTTCTTACTTAGACTTTTTCTGTCAATAGTAAGAACTCATCTTTGAGTTGACGTTAAATGTCACATAGATTCGTTCGTATAGACGCTGAATAAAGAAATATTAGTCAATAATACGAAAACATCTTCCGATTTCTTCAACGAAGTTGGTATATTGTTGAAATCTATATATGTATATATAAAAGGGAAATACCACTCACTGATGAATCACGAAATCTCAGAAATAACACCAACAAACTCGAAATTTAACAAATAGGTTCCTAATAGGATGCAGACGTTCGCTACGAACGAATTTTCTGAAACTCCATCCCTAAGCGGGTGAAACGGGGGTTAGAAGCCTGTATGAAAGTCCAATTTTATTGAAGTTAAGAGTTCTTATTCCAATTACCGCTAGTTATTGATAAATGTGAAAACGATTACTGAGAGACGAAATATATATTAAAATAAAGGTTTTACTGAGTTTCTTGCCGGTCCTTCTGTACCTTCCGAACCGGTGGTAGCTTTACTTAATATAGTTTGTTAAATGACGATTCAAAAGTGCTCGTAAAAGCCTACTTGAATAAAGTATATTTTGATTTTGTTTTTTTTTATCATGATCATTTTGACAGCGTAACAAATATATAGCAGCCCGTAATTGTCATATTACTTGACAAAGATTTCCTGTTAAGATATCTTCATTATATCTCCACAGACTAAGTATCCGTCTTCTTGTTTAACCTTTTTATTCTAGTGCTCACAACCATTTAAAAAATACAATCTATACTAATATTATAAATTCGCAAGTAGCTCTGTCCGTCTGTCCGTACGAAGCAAGCTTGAGCTCCTAGGAAGGACATAGGGTACATATTTAATGTCTGCCCCCTATAACGCAGGCAAAGCCACGAGCAACATCTAGTTAAATATGCGATACCCAGAGAGGTTCAATGTTAATGAAATGAAGATGGCAAATTTCACTTTTTTTATGGTATAAGTTGGCGGACGAGCAAATGGGCCACCTGCTGGTGAGCGGTCATAACCACCCATATGCAAAGGTGCTGTAAGAAATATTAACCATTCCTTACATCACCAATGCACCGCCAACATTGGGAACTAAAATGTTATGTCACCTGTGCCTGTAGTTATACTAGCTACACCCTTCAAATCGGAACACAACAATACTGAGTACTGTTGTTTGGCAGTAGAATATCTGATGAGTGATTGGTACCCAGACGGGCTTACACAAAGCCCTACCACCAAGTTATGCCATGCCATCTTCATTTTATTAACACACGATAATAGATGTGTATCCACAGTTTTCTATTAAGATCTACTTGTTCCATCCACTGGCCCATCACGACTCTCATTCGCATGATATACAGTGATTATACGTCAATATATAAGTACCGTCGAGTCGACCTTCAGTTGAAAACTTGTATTTGATTGACAACTGAACCCAGGTCATAAAGCCTTGGGCGTAAATGATAAGCAGAGCTATTAAAATATATAGCGTAATTAAATAAATCTAAAAGTATATCTTATGTTTTTATCTTTAACTGTCAAGCGAATAAGGCAAAAAACGTAAATAATATATTATTGTTCAGTAATACTTTTTCAGTAATATTTTTTTTTATGGCATTGGTTGGCGGACGAGCATATGGGCCACCTGATGGTAAGTGGTCACCACCGCCCATAGACAAAGGCGCTGTAAGAAATATTAACCATTTCTTACATCACCTATGCGCCACCAACATTGGGAACTAATATGTTATGTCCCTTGTGCCTGTGATTACACTGGCTCACTCACCCTTCCAACCGGAACACAACAATACAAAGTACTGTTATTTAGCGGTAGAATATCTGATGAGTGTGTGGTACCTACCCAGACGGGCTTGCACAAAGCCCTACCACCAAGTAATTTTAAGGAGAAGTTGTGGATCGTATTCCAACCCGCTGTCGCTATGCAGGATGGTAAATACACTTGTGGTACTCTTTTGATGATGATTTCCTGACGATAGACATTGTCAATGCGCCACCACCTTTTAGAACCAAGATCTTATATCACCTATGTCTATGGGTACAGATAAATAATATCATAAAAGTGTTACAATTAAAAAAATAACGATGGAATTATGAATCACTGCAAACGCGTTTGTAGTAAACAATATCGCCTACCTATTAGTATTTCAAAGGGATATCACCGACATTAGCGATGCCATAAGGTACGAGCCGTGACACGACGTGTCACGTTTCAAAGGAAAATCCCGGGAAGATTCGCACAAACGATATCCGTGGTTCGCTTGAGATTCTAAGTGTATGATTATACAAGTATGTTAGCAAAAATCGTGAATTCGAATATCAGTCATAACATTTATTATTTGACTATTTGTCAGCGGCTTCGGTCGCGTTTTAGGTGTTGGTTGTAATGTGTTAGGCGAAAAAGTAGCCTATGTCCTTCCTTGAAGTCCATGTTTTCTTCATAGCAAATTTCGTCAAGTTCAGTTCATTGGTTTGGCAGTGAAAGAGCGACAGACAGTTTAAGACGAAAGACAGACAGAGTTACTTTCAGATTTATAATATAAGTATATATTTCTAGTAAACCACAACGTAGTTATTGTGTAAGTTAGTTTATTAAAATATAAAGAAGCCTCATTACACTAATTAATAGTCAAAACAAAAACTACCTATAAATCTCCATTCTACAAGATTATATTATTTCATTTGTTATTAAACTAGTAGTCGCCTATATGAAGGAACTGAGGTTCAAGCTCGCCTTGTACTAAATTTCATCAAATTTGGTTCAGTGATTTGACTGTGATATAGTAAGAGACAGACAGACAGAGTTACTTTCGCATTTGTAATATAGATGTAGATAAAAATTACCACCAGTTAAAAATGTAGATATCCACAAATATCAGCAAGAAATAGAGTAGGTAGTTAATCTTTTCCAATTAAATAATATATATAATTAATTTTTAGTATAAATATTTAATTAGAAGGGAACAATTTTCTTCTATAATTTTGTTTCGTAATTATCAATACTAGTCTATACTTATACAAAAAGGTATAATTTATTTGTTTGTATGTAGGGGTTAATCTCCGGAATTGATGATCCGATAACAACATTTTTCACTGGTAAGCTGAGGAGTGGATTTGATATAACTTATAAATTATATTTATAATATAAACATTAGCAAAGCTACGACATGTTTGATATTACAAGTCTAAAAAAATACCTCTTATAGCAGAATAGCTTTAGAAAATATTACCGATACCAAATTGAGTGCCACCAAAATATCGTTCACTGTGAAATGGGCGGTCGAATAGCTGGCTATAACAATAAAAAATTGTCATTGGCAGTTAAAATTACCCTAACTTGAATCTATAAGCTGTTAACAGATCTGACTTGTTTTTCACAATATTACTATTAATAATTTTCTCATCTAAGTCATACCTAATACTTACATATATATTAAACTAATAGATAAACGTTATAAAATAAATATATACCCTTCTTAATATGTACTCGCTAAGCACAATAGAATTTTTGCCCAGAGGATCGGGATTGCGATTCAACGCGGAAATGCCGCTAGCATTCCTGCCACCATTCGACGCGGTCATGATTTGTACAGTAACTATATTTAATTCTTATATGGATGTAGTCAAGGACTTAATGTGTTTAATTCTTATGTAAAGCGAGCATATTATTTTCTTTATTAATGAATTTCACCCGTGCGAAACCGGGGCGAGTCGCTAGTTGATTATATTCTCAATAGACTCTTGAATTTGTGCCTTTAAACTGCGATTTTAATTCTAATATATATAATATATATCTAATTATATTCCTATTCAAACTTTATTACTGTAATATAGTTTTGTATATTTCTCTTCTATAATAAACATATTTTTTAATCAAAATTACCTCGTTAAATAGATTAAAAAAATCGCTTCTATTAAATGAGTCCATTACGAAATCAGCCTTAAGCGACCTCTGCTAACGATTCCCGCGAGTAAATTCAACCACATTAAGTATAATGAGATTTCGTATCAGATGTGATTTTTAGCAATCATTTCTAAAACGTTTATCGTAACGTTACATTTATAAATGTATATGCTAGCCGCCCACCCTGCTTCGCACGCATCGAATAAGGGTTTGATATATCTATAATGGAATGTATGCCGTACGCCAGTAACACTCCCTGTGGGAATATCTTCTTCAACATGAATATACCTTACACTTTAACCTTCCTCATTAATTAGTCCGTTCATTGGTGATAACCGTATATAAATCTGTTCTTTGAGTTTATCGCGTTCAGACAGACGGACATGATTTCGAAGGCTCGTTTTTATATTAATATTTTACACGTGTTCTTCGTTTACAAATTCCGTTTTATTTTGTATATTTGCTGGTGTTGTATGTGAATGTTTATTCAGCGGGTACATTTCTATGTGTGTGTGTAATGTATGATAGCTAGATTATGATATTACAGGAGGTTTAAATTAATTCCGGTCGGATCGCTATCGAGGATCTCCGTCAATTTTTTTTATTAGTAAAGGGCCATAGTTTTTAGGTTTGAGGGCAGTATTTTTAGTCATATCGCTAACGAACAAGTGATGTCATTGCTCTTGTTTTGTAGCTCTTTCTGGTCGTAAAGTTATTCTGTATAATGTTGTGAGATTGAGAGGTTATAGTCTCAAAGTCTGTTTTTTCGTGTTAGGAGGACATCGATTTTTGAATACGTTTTAGCTTGGACGTATATTTTTATGCTTGTGTGTATGTAAACGATTTTTCTTAGTCACCTTTTCATATTGTTTTGCCTGTACGATGATTGTAAAGCTTACACACACAATTATATAAAACCCAGGATTTGGGGGTTTTGAATTTGTGAGTGAGATTTCTTATGATTGTATATGTACTTTTGTGACAGAACACTTTTTTTATATTTTATCTGTTGCAAAAGTGGACTGTCTAATGTGGCCTGACGGTAAGTGGTCACCACTATCGTTGATATTGATGCTGTAAGAAAATTTAACCATCCTCTATATCTTCAATTCTCGACTAACCTTCGGAACTGTGATGACGCCACGTGTTAGGGTGGGTACACTATATACCTGAAAATATATGCAAAACTCCATCACGATCGGTTGAATAGTTAAGCCGTAATAAAGAAACAAAGTCAGTTTCCCGTCTATTATATTAGTTATGATTTTTGAAGTGCAATTGCAATAACAAAGTTTTGAATAAGTAAAAGTTTCGATGGCGGTCGACTGCTTTCAAATCGAGAATTTGCTTTCCAACTATAACGTCGTAATTAGCTATGTTATGGGCAGCTACAATTACACGACGGCGTATCCCATACAGTGTTTCTAGTTATGGAGTTAGTTTGTAATCTTTTAAAATAAATATTATATTCATAAAATTAATTATTTCATTTTTAATAATACAGTATGTTGCCATATTATTTCGCTACGAGAAAAAATTCGTACCGAAACTAATGAATTTTCCATAAGAATATATATTTTTTGTATTTTATGATATAGGTAGGCGGACCATGGGCCACTTGATGGTAAGTGGTAACTATCGCCCATAGACAATGGCGCTGTTGGAAATATTAACCATTCCTTACATCGCCAATGCGCCACTAATCTTGGGAACTGTTATGTCCCTTGTGCCTGTAGTTACACTGGCTCACTGGTAATTTACAACTCATCACTTGTAAAGTGATAAAGAAAAGCATCGTATCGGAACCTCTTGAAATAAAATTGGAGGAATATATTGTATATTCACTAATGAACATAACATAACAGCATCCTTATATAACTAGAAACAACATATTGAAAATCATAATCCAAGTACGCTTTTAACTGCCTCATTGGTCTAGTGGTTTTCTGATAAAAATTTAATGGATTTTTCTGTCGAAAATTTCTGCCTGGAATCTGGTTTTTAGAAATATACTCTTGCTTTGGAAAGCATGTAAATCCTTTGTTCCAGCGCCTAAAGTCTTTCAAGTCATGGATCACGGATTTGCTGTAAAAGAGAGTGCAACTTTGCGCACATATCTGTGCACTATAGGACATATTCCTGCGTAGTGGGCTGGTCTCCCTTAAGTTTGGCCAGCGTGACCGAAATTGGTCAGGACGACATTATCATCTGATCAGTAAGTCGTAGTACTTCCAGTAAGGATGTATTATATACACAGGTATATAATTATATTTAACTAAAATGACTTCGTATTTGAAATGTTGAAAAAGAGTAACTACTTAGTTTCTTGCCGGTTCTTCTCGGTTGAATCTGCATTCCGAACCGGCGGTAGCTTCACTTAATATAGTTTGTTAATCACGATTCAAAAGTGCTTGTAAAAGCCTACTTGAATAAAGTATATTCTGATTTTGCCCAGACGGCCTTGCACAAAGTCAACCACGAAATAAATGGCCTTTATATAAAGTTAAATTACGTGAAATAAACTCGCAGTCGAAGTAGCAACAACAGAATATATTTCGATCGTGTTTAGTTTTAGATTTGGAAACATGATTAACTAGTAATTACACCGCAAATAACGGTTTTACACGCCCGCAAACCATTTAATATCGTTGCATTTTGATTAAAACAAACCTTCAAATCTATTTGCGGTCACAATCAAATTACCTTTAAATTCTATTTTGTTCTGTTTAATAATGTTCTTAATTTATTTTTCATCTGAAATATATTTAAAACTGTCGAGTAATGCCTAATTAAAAAATACTATACCAATAAACATAGAACTTATGCTCCTTTTAGTATAAGTTTTATGTGTTAGATATACTAGTATATAGTTTTATTTAGTATGTATATGTATGTAGCGCTTTCCGCAGAAGGTTTAATATAAATTTCTATTATCAATATGGTAGACGGGCATTTCTTGAGGTTTTGGAGCTCGCTGCTCCAATGCAATTCGCATTGGTGGCGAATTTTCATTCGAAAAATACAAGTTTTACTCATATATTTTTTTTTATTTTTTATTATTAGTTTTTATTCGGCGTCGGACGTGCTGTAAATTTTAAACCCATTAATTCTCAATTGTGCTTGCTTCGGTTTGTCATCGTGATCTTTGGTTAAAATTCACGTGTAGACCAAGTCGACTTCTTACGTGAATAATATTAATCCTTATAAAAAATAAACCGACTTCCATTGGAATAGGCTATTAGCAATATTTTCTTGGGTGACTAATATCAGATGGAATAACTACCTATATGTATTAATTAATATTATAAAATAACCTCTGAACTGATTTAGATGAAATTTGGTATGGAAATAGATTGAGTCCCGGGGGAGGACATAGTTTTTTGCGTACCCTCATTTTACCCCCTCGAGGGGGTAAACGGTTTGTGTGCCACAGGTAAAGTTTTATTAATTTCTAGTGGCTAGTAAAATATAAAATCCAATCCAAATCGAAGTAAGTTAAAATAAAAACCGTAACAGATTATTTTGAACTCAATCGAAGTGACCCGAATATCTTTCTATTAACATATAAAAAAATATTATTAACTTGGCCAATTAAAACATTTAAAACTCATAAAAAAAACCTTGATAGATAAGGCATATTGATCAATACAAGATTATATTAAAGATAAAAAAGCGTGACTTAGTGTTTATTGACATTAGGCAGGATATATAAAAATTAATTGTTCTTACTAATTTAATCTTTGTAATTAAAGTGGTGGAAAAGACTAACTACTTAGTTTCTAGCCGGTTCTTCTGGGCAGAATCTACTTTCCGAACCGGTGGTAGTTTTAAATTTAATTCAACACTGCAACATGACGATTCAAAAGTGATTTCATGAGCATACTTGAATAAAGATATTTTGATTTTGATATCAATGTGTCACTAATTCGACCTTGAAGTGTCTTATTACGTCCAATGAAGATTAACTTCAAATATATTAAGCACAATAACCTTAATATAATCTACGAGCGCTTAAAATTATTCAATGATAATTCATAACAGACATTTCGCAATATACAAACATTTTACTCACTGAAAATTCTGAGTAAGATCTCTACGGATGTATGGTTTCCTTGTTCTCAGGAAATGAGGTGGTGGGAGCGAGACGGAGATACCCTTCGCTCTGAGCTGGGATGATAACACAGCTACATTCAACATCACATATCATTATATGATATACATACTAACTTTTATTCACTTCGTACTGGGACAATGTTCATTCTCATGTTTTTTTTTTTAATAAATAAAAAGAATTATCCACTGTATGGAAAATACAACTGGCAATATTTATTCTTCTTATGGAATTAAATACAGAATTATATTTGATTAATTTTATAAGTATCTAGTATGTATTATAATGTTATTTGATAGTTCACTTTGATACTTTTTTAAGAAAGATCGATCAAATGAGCCGCTTCATCGTTATTGGATAGAAGTAGAACCTATTGTCCAAATTATTTTCAATTCAATGCAATGTTTTCCATGAAACGTTTGTAATGCTATATTCTCACAGAAATGATTAATTTTTTTTTTCTTAATTTCTACTTGAAACATGTACAATTCAACATGTTTGTCAACTATCGGTTATAAGCGATAACAGACAGATGCACAAACTCCATAAAAATATATAATGTAAAGAATTCTCAATTTTCAGGCCGAAAACTGCAAACGTGGACATTAATATTTCAAACCAGTTCAAAAATTGCTCTGTGGCCCAGATTGTCTCATCAGAAAAACGTATAATATTATCTATATTTTAGTTTATCCATAGTAGAAGAGATCGGCGGGAAGAATTTGATGATATATATTACTGCACTTCAAGATTTCAAATCAAATCAAACTTTAGTCACAGACCCAAGGTAGCCTTTGTCTAAATTCTTTGCGTTATTATTATTCTTTCGTGAAGATACCCCATAGTGGAAGGGTTTTATTCAAGTTTACTTAAAAATTGGACTTGACAATAAAGAGTTTTTGAATTAACATTTTAATTCTATCATCATTTTGGAAAGTAGCCTCCAGGGAGACATAACAAACAAGATTTAGAGCCGAGATGGTCCAGTGGAGAACGTATGAATCTTAACCGATGCTTTCGAGTTCAAACCAAAGCAGGCACCACTAAATTTTCATGTGCTTAATTTCTGTTTATAATTCATCTCGTGCTCGACGGTGAAGGAGAACATCATGAGGAAACCTGCATGTGTCTAATTTCAACAATGAGGTTATTTACAATTATGTTTCATGATCATTTCATTCACGTTAACCACAGCCGGATCCGGCCCCATGGTAGAATAAATAATACTATATTAAGACTTATCGCATTCAAAGGGTTTTCTAAAGGAAAAAGATTTTTCAATGCGTAGCTCCTGATCACTATCAGGTGGCCCATTTGTCCACCTAAATATGTCATAAAATTTGTCATAAAGAAATCACCAAGTGAAATTAATACGAACTCTAAACATATTATTAGGAAACAAGTTATATGTCATAAAAATGTCAATTTAAATTGGAAATGTAACAATATTCTTCATTTGTTAGATCAAGTTGACCCAAATAATAGATCACGTTCGCCTTAAAGAATGTTTATTAAAATTCGGACAAGAAACATTGTAGTTAATTTGTTTCTTAAATTTATGTGCTCGGTAATTAAATTAAGTCCTTTATAACTTGTATATCCAAACCTTAAGTAATTTGGCGTAATAAGCTAGAAATATCCTCCCTAAGAAGAGAGCTTACCTTGGCCTTAACTTACTAAGGGATTTTACCTTTTCTCACCTGTTCAGTGCGTTCAGTATGATGGAACCATAGCGTAAAAAATACGAACATATATATAAATATTGTATTTAAAATTAAGAACAGTTACAATATATCATTAGCGAAGAGGTTGTATTAGCCCCCTACTTTTTTATCATTCATTTTGTTTCAAACAATTCCAATAAATACATACATCACACTTTGATGTTTCATATCGTCACCCAGTCGGAGCCCAAAATTTAAGTGAAACCGGTCGTTTAATAAATATTCATGCTCGCTAGGATTCGTAATGGAAAGATTATGCAAATGTCACCCTTTTACACTCTAAACAGTCAACCGCCATTGTTATTTTATACGTTATATATAGGTATTAAAGAGATTTTATCAAAATATTTCTAATTTGAAAATTAATAAGAATTTAAGTTCGATTCTCGTTTGAGCACTTAATTTACAAAGATGGTAAGTTGATCCTAGAGCCAAGATGGACCAGATGTGACCAGGGTTAGAACGCATGCGGTTGTCCCCAAAATTGGTGGCTGCAGCTGGGGTGGATCCTGCCCAACACGAGAGGGTCAAGAGGCTTTTGCAAGCACTTGTACACCGACGTCGTGCGCTCGATGTTGCTCTACGGGACGCTGATACGGGCGGATGTTCTGAATGCCCGCAACGTGGCCTCGCTGCAACATCATGGCGCTCAGAGCGGCTCGAGTGTACCGCACGGTGTCCTACTCCACGGCCTGCTTGCTGTCCGAAAGCCCGCCGTGAGACCTCGAGGCCGAGGTTAATTCAAATATTTTCTGGCGGGTTAAGGAAGCAAGAGCGATAGAGAATCGGCCCCACCCTCGAGTCGTTCGGCAGTAGCGGGAGGAGGCACTTCTTTACCTCTTTGACCTGCGTTGAAAGAGTAGGTCGAACGCAAACACGACCGTGCTCTAAACTGGCCACAGTTGCTTCGCCAAATACTTGTGCAAGATGGTCGGTAGAGAAGCGTCGGTGGTATGCCACAATTGTGGTGACGGAGTGATGGATACGGCCGAGTATAGAGCAGTCATATACACGGCTATAGGAGGAGACCTTTCGCTTCCAGCTCTCACCAAGAATATGGCCGAAAGCAAAGAGACCTGGGCGGCTTGAACAAAGCCCTGCCACCAAGAAATCACCAAGTTAAATTAATACGAACTCTAAACATATTATTAGGAAACAAGTGTAAAACTATTACTATATTTGGTTAATTAACTCAAACTTACTTAGAAATGGCAATTACGTATTATGATTAGTCGTTAATTAGGAAGCTAATAAATGTTAATAGTTTGCCCATTAAGGGGTTAACGACGGATCCTCAAGCGACAATTACTTTGCACAAACATTGATAATAAGCCTTGACATGTATTTGAATTATATTAAACTGATCAATATGAATAGTTGACTGGTAATAGTGGTATTTTATATCTCGCCGAAAAGTCATTGAATGATATTAAGATAAATTTATAACATTGTCGACCTGCATGAGTAATATATAAAATGTATTTAATTGTAAAAATCCAATTATATGGACATAAAGTTGAATATAGCCCTAGCACTAGAACTAGCTCCTGAACTAGAGAACTATTTTTCAGGTACCTTCCCCTAACTTACAATAAATGGATGGAGCGCAAGCAAAAGTATGAATGTGTGTGTGTTTTTGTGTGTGTGTGTGTGTGTGTGCCAGCGTGTGCGTGTGTCTTGTTTATATTTAAAATTAATTGCTATTTAGTAATCAAACGTAATTCAAGCCACGAACGCATATGTACGTGGAGAAATTGTAAATTTGAAAAAAAAGGATATAATATTGTTTTCTCATGTTTTAGTGATCCTAAAATTTTTATTATGATTTAACCCAAAAATAATATTATTCAAATGGCAAATAAAACGATAATAAAAGGCAAAGGCACGTACAAGACTTCTTCGGAAATCTTATAAAAAAAAAAACTATATATTTTTTTATTGAAATTTTGAATTAAATAATGGATAGGTTATATTTTTAAAGTGTGTATGGCTTACGTATAACATTTTTACCTTTTTATTAATTTCATATGAAATAATTGACAGTTGACCGAAAGCTGCAGACTAAGTACTATATTTATGAGTATCACCCAGCTTTTAACCTAACTGTAACTACTAATAATTTTAAATCAAATATTCCGTAGTGGTCTACTTTAACCTCCTGGGGCCCTACAGAGCGACATTTTGGATTAAGAAGCTTATGGGAATATTAGGTATCGACTTTACTATCTGTATATTTACCACCATGAAACCAAGTGGCCATCTAAAGGTCCTACAATAGAAGGCCATAGTATTTAAATTTCAGATTAGAATATTTAAATTCAATAAACATGGGCACGAGCTTGAAACGAAATTGAGGTAAAGGATTTGACTTGAGCGTAGAACAGCATTCAATAGAAATGGTAAATGACTCAATGGCAATAACAAATAATGTTTAACAAAATTATAGTTGAAAAGTCACAGATTATGTTTCTTTTTCTAAACCAATATTTGCAAGTGCGAATCAAAGTCAAAAAAAGAATCTATAACGGTCTAGAAATGTATTTACGGTGGTGTGTTTTTTTTATTGATTTTTTAGAATATATTGGTGACGGGCAAATGGGCCACCTGATGGTTACTGGTCAACACTGCCTACACATTTTGTCATCGTAAGAAGTTTTATCCATTTCCATATCCTTACATCACGATGCACCATGGACCTTGGAAACTAAGATATTATGTCCGTTGTGAATGTAGTTACTCTGGCTAAGTCTCCTTCCAAACCGTATCACAATAGTAAGTTTTGCTGCTTGGTGCTGCATGCACAAAGCCCGACCACCACCAGTAAAATATCTAGTGGCGAGTTACAAAAACCGTGCAGTATAAAAATACTGCTAAATACAATACTACTCAGTCGAAGCCTCTTTTTCTGGTGAATGATTCGGCAGAATCGAATTCGAAAAAGACAGGATACTTCGCGATGTTTTCCAATATCGCCTAGTACATGATGACTTTGATTCTTTTTTCTGGCTTAAACTAACGATGTCCGGTTAAGATTTATGCGTTCTAACCAGGCCATCCTGAATGGAATGGTAACGTTAAACAATGTATTTTTGTAATGCGTTTACCATTAGATCAACATAGTATCGTGACTTAAAAAGTAAACATGAAATTATTATCATTGTAAATTCGAGTAATATTAATCAACTGTCGCCTTTAGATTTGACGTCACAGGCAGCTGCCTGCAAAGCAACTTTAAGGCTCCCCTCAACCAAAACTGAGTGGCATTTCAAAGTGGCGTCACGTTTCTTTACATTTTTTTTTTGTTTTGTTGTTTGATATTTTATTGTTACTTTTTCAAACAGTTTTCCTGTTTTGTGGTATTGTTATTTAACAAGTGATCTATTCAAGATACGAATCCGGTTCTGTTCTTAACTTAAGGAAGAAAAATATTGAACAAAGCTGTTTTGTTGGAAAATTCTGAAGCAGCCTTAAATCCCTTTAAGTATAACTGAGCGATACGTCTTTTATATTTATAATTCATCTTGTTGTATAAAACATCGCGATGCAAACTACATGTGTGAGATAAATTTATGGCATATGTGCGAATGCATCCAACCCTCGATGGAACAGCGTCAAAAAATAAGCCTTAGCTAAGCTTTCATTAACGAGACAGGAGATTTGCCGACGAGTAGGACATTTTCTTGCCTCAAGAAAGTAAGGTAAATAATTAGGCTATGTGGTTAAATTGTTGACACGAAAATAACCAAATGAGATGAAATTGAAATTATATTATACCAAACAAATTGACAACTATTTATTAAAATTATCTTAAAATTTACCAGTGCAAGGGTAATATTTTACTCTATACAATAAATAATCAACTTAAAGCAAAATCATAAACATAAACATTTAAAACGTTGTCAAATATAAGGTTTTTATGTTACACTTCATGTTCTTTGAACGGGGAGGTATAATGCAATTTCTTGACTAAATCCAGACAAAATTCTGTAAAATTGAAACGGTATATTATACCCAGTGCGTTTTATGGGAGCGTTAGTCTCTTAAAATAGGAGTGAAGCTATGCTTAAATAACACGCCAACCATTATCTTTGTTATGGTTGTAAATATAAAAAAATCAGAATCGCACATATATGAGCGTTGAACCAAAGCTATCGAAAAGACGAGCATTGCAATTGCTCTTTCCTGACAAACATTTGCCTGCATTTTATTTATAAGAAATCGATCTGTTCAAGCCAAGCAAGTCTACGCAGCACAATCGCTTGGTCACACGACTGGAACTTTTTCTTTTTCTTTAACTATTTCAATTTCAATATTCTTCTTCTACGTGTTATCATTCACAAATTCCATAAAATATTGAAATTTATTTTATTTACCACCTAAATATACAAAAATATATTATTTTTGTAGTGAATTGAGTGGAGTGGAGCCAGCCCATTTTCATAACTTTATATTCAATAGCTTCGGGCAACTTTAAAACAATAGATGGTTATTTAAATTGTTACCGTGATTAATGAAATGAACCAAGTGGCCCATAAGATATAAAACGAGGATTTTAATCAAAAATATCAGATTAAAATCTAGTCAAAAGAGAAAGAGAAGCATAGTTTTATGGACAGGGTTTGTTTATATAATTCATGTAAGGAGTTCGACAAAGTAAAAGATTGTACATGTCTCGAAGCTGAGCTATGGCCTCCTCTCCCTTTGGGGAGATGGTTTGGAATCTTATTCCATGCTACTCCAATGCGGGTTTATGGAACCACACGTGGCTGAATTTCGTTTAATAAATGCAGGTTGCACCGCCGAGCACGAGATTAATTATAAAAACAAATTAAGCACATTTAAATTAAATGGTGCTGCGATGCCCACGGTTCATTAAGCCACTCCGCTCTTCGGTGCGTTGGGCAAATGTTCCAGCGTCATCAAAAAATTGATTTAAAAAAAAAAAAGAAAAGATTTTAGGATTATTTTCGTAGAAGGTTCGCAAAACCTTTGAACTAAAGAGACTTAACTGTTGACATATAAGTTAGAAATAAAATATTAAGTTAATCTGTTAGCGATGTAGACATTTCGGTCGTGAGCCCAATAAAGATTAGTAGGGCGAGCCCTTTCATTATACCAGCCCATTGAGTTGTCCTTTTCATATTAAGGGTATTCTACAAACGTACAGATAGATAACCCTATAATTATAATAACATTATTGTATCGTAATATTATATATGTCAAAAGTGTTACGTTTTTAAATCTTAACGACTAAATATATACTAATACAAATAAAGTAAATAAGATGAACTTATGTATTAATTTATAAAAATATGTACAAACGTTTCTAATTTTTTTTATGGCACAGTTTGGCGGACTTGCATATGGGCCACCCGATGGTGAGTGGTAAACACCGCCCATAAACAGTGGTGCTGTAAGAAATATTAACTGTTCCTTTGATCGTCTATGCGCCACCAACCTTGGGAACTAAAATGTTATGTCCCTTGTACCTGTAGTTACACTGGTTCACTCACTCTTCAAACCGGAACACAACAATACTGAGTACTGTTGTTTAGCGGTAGAATATCTGATGAGTGAGTGGTACCTACCCAGACGGGCTTGCACAAAGCCCTGCCACCAATCAATTTATAACATTTATTTATCGCTAATATATCTTTACGCCTCTCTAAAACTGCTTATCAATTAAGAATTCCTGGTCATTTAAATGAAACAGAATAACTTTAAATGAAGTTCCTGCGGGATGGACCTTATCCCAGCAGAGGGCTTTTTATCATTGACTTATGTTCCATAACTGTAAGTTATTTTGGCTTAGGTTTAAGGTTTCATGAAGTAAGTTTTGATCCTTGTTCGACCATACTGCTCCAATATCATCAAACATCTGTGGTAGACAGATGTATACATATACATATGTATCATGTAAGTATTAATAAAATAATAAATTATAAACTTAATTGAAATTATTATGAAGAAAAACACTGCTATGAAGCTGGATGAAATTCTAGAACACTCGTCTCAACCTTCTTGTCAAAAGTAGATATCTTAGCCCAGCCCTGTCTTATGGACATGTTACTATACTTTACAATTAAGTATACTAATGTTCTAAATGTGAAAGTAGCTCTGTCTGATGTGAATTTAAAGAACTTTGGTATAGAGCAAGTTTGAACTCCAAGGATAACCTGACGACCAATCCCTAAAACGCGATCTAAACTGCGGATTTCAACTATTAAAAAGTATATTACGAGTGTTACTACAAAAAAACTTTTCTTTTCAAAAAGCAACGTTATCAAGTTATGTCAGAAAACGATTTACAACACTATCTAAGGATTCAGATAATATCGAAAACGTTACCGAACCCAACAGTTGACATAACAAAATATCTCTATCGGAGAAAGCATTTAAAGTGTATTCTTTTTAAGATGTTCTTAAGGAAAAATATTTTAATAATATGTTTAGCAATATAGATAATATGTTTGTATTTCGTTATATTAGTATTATTATTAGAGGGCTATGCTCGGAGTTTCTCTGCGAGATCGAATCAGAAATGAGAAGATCCGCAGAAGAACTGAGGTCACCGACATAGCCCGAAGAATTGCCACACTTAAGTGACAGTGTGCGGGGCACATTGCTCGAAGAACCGACAGCCGATGGGGCCGACGAGTTCTTGAGTGGCGACCATGGACCGGAAGACGCAGACCATGGGTAAGCCTCCCACAAGGTGGTCCGACGACCTGGTGAAGGTCGCGGGAACCCGCTGGTTGCAGGCTGCACAAGACCGATCGTTGTGGCGATTTTTGTGGGAGGCCTATGTCCAGCTGTGGACGTCCTTCGGCTGGGAGATGAGATGAGATGATGATATTAGTATTAGTAGTTTGTGCCTGTTATACTGGGTAGATACCATCCAGTCCTCACATGTCCTACTGCCAAATAGCTTAGTATTGTAATGTTCCAGTTTGAATGATGAGTTAGCCAGGGTAACTACAGACACGAGAGCCGTATCATCTTCTTTTTCAAATGCAACGCATTGGTGATATAAGGATTGATTAATATTTCTTAGTGACAATGACTATGAACGGTCGTGATAATTTCCCATCAGGTATCATTTTGTCTAACTATTATACGAACTCCTTGGTCGAGTAGTGTGTACACAGGTTTTCATTGATACGCTACTTCGAGGTTCCGGGTTCGATTCCCGGCCGAGTCGATGTAGAAAAAGTTCATTAGTTTTCTATGTTGTCTTGGGTCTGGGTGTTGGTGGTACCGTCGTTACTTCTGAGTTTCCATAACATAAGTGCTTTAGCTACTTACATTGGGATCAGAGTTATGTATGTGATGTTGTCCCATATTTATTTATTATGAATGAAAAATTAAACATTCAAATTGTGATGAAATTGAGAAGCGAACTTTTTATTCAGCATCACTTAAAACTAGCGTTTTATGAATAATACCTCAATATTGAGCAGAGTTGTAGCCAATTAGTTATTGCAAATCTTGTAAAAAATAACGCTTAGTAACGGTTTCATAAATAATGAAATACATAATAACAAGAGACATACATTATATATGTATACAATCAATTCATTTATTTATTTTAAACAGTATAAATACATTTATTAAAATGAGAAACTTAAACAGTCAAGAAACCTTAATTACTTTTAACCAACAATCCATCCTTTTATTATAAGTAGATAATTACGAACTGAGCCTTTTAATAATTACCGAATTGTAATTACTGTGTTTAAAGGTTCTTTTTGTCTGTAGGGTGCTTACTTTTAAGACTTTTTAACTTTGAGGGGTTCGAATCTCATGCACGTAAATGTCTTAATGATAATCACGTTAGATCTTATATGGCGATCGCGTATCACAGAAGCCATGAACGTTCTGGAAAGGTATGAGTTTGAATTAACGAATGAATGAATTTATTTATTTGTCCATAGAGTACAAAAGTAAGTTAGTCGTATCAGTTAGATACATTATCATATATTTACGAGACTGGTGCTTAAAAAAGATAGATCCTGTACATCAGTTGACCAGGCCCTTAATTGATACAAAATATTTGTACGATAATAAAAATGATTAAATACTTTATTCTCTCATATAAAACATCAATTGGCACGCGAAACCGACTCGTATAAGGTGACGGCCACCCGGGGTAGGCGGACGAGCAAATGACCACCTTCTGGTAAGTGGTCACCACCGCCCATAAACAATGGACTAAGATGTTTCGTCTCTTAGGCTTGTAGTTACACTCACCCTTCAAACTGAAATACCGAAGGTTCGGCAACTAACCAAACGAGATTAAATCAACAACTAAAATGTTAAAAAAATCTAAATTCCATTTTCCTCATAGGTCATATTTTCTGTTGTATTAAGATGAATAACAATATCAGTCCTGAAAATTCCATAAGAATTCGTTCGTAGTTCGAATGCTACATGGATTTCTCTAAAAAAGAAACATTTATATTAAACCAAAAATATTTAATCATTTTTGATAGAACGTAAATCATTCACACCACATTTTCTCCAAAAATTCCTCTCACCGAGCGTTTTCGGGGTAGACGAATTATTCCTGATGGTGTATGCGTATAATTCAATTTACCGCTACACTGATTCTTCCATGAGAATTTTCACACTTGTTTCTTTGAGATATTTAAATTGAAAATTACCTTCAAGTATCATATATGAAATATTTATTTTCACAGAATATTTCGTTTGTAAAATTCAAATTATAAACGCTCGAATTTAATCGATCTGACTTATTCAAGATTTTGTATTTCACATTTGAAATATTTCAATGATTTTACACTCAAATTAAATTAATCGCAAACATATTATTTTATTCATTAATATAATAAATTAGAATTAATAAATATAATAAAAAGATAAAAGTCTATTGAAAAAGAAAATCTAGTGATTTTAATGCCCTTTTCCAATTAATCAAGAACAAAGTAAAACATACAACAGTTAAATGAATTATTCTTCATGGAATATTCTCAATTATATTCGTTACGTCGAACAGCCAACCAATATTACAAGAATTCTGTCTCTTGAATATTAATGAGATGTTTGCCGAATTTACCGAAGTTCAATTCGTTCGAATTATCATTTATTGGTCATTTGGAAGTTTTAAATGGTTTAATAGATTTTCGATCTTTAAAGTTATCTAAACGCTTAATATCATCAACTGAACATTTTTAACACAATAGATCATTACTTTGTTATGTGTTTTGTCTAATTTCACTGGCTCACTTTATTACAACGATGCCAGGAGATTTATTAATAGGACGATGATAATGTTCACGGACAATGGTGCCGTAAGAAATATTAACCATTCCTTACATCGCCTATACACTACAGACCTTGGGAGCTAAAATGTTATGTCCCTTGTGCCTTTAGTTACACTGGCTCATTCATACGTTCTATGCTGGTAGGATGTTTGTTGAGTGCTGGCATCTGTCCAGACGGGCTTTCAAAAAGCCCTACCACCAAGACGTATATTAAAGATTTAACTATCGCATTAAAGCGTGTTTTCTAGCTGCACCTAATCGAACAGCTATCAATAAAATTTAAAGACAACCAATATCGAATACCTCATATTATGTGAGCCATATTTTTCTGCCAGTTGGAGAAATGATGAACAATTCAAGATATGTCGTTAGACAGCTGACCTTTCTATATTTAGACTTGAGGCTTCACAAATAAGCTAATGACGGCCCAAAGAACTTGAAGCACACTTTTGTCCAGCGCTCGACGATTTCGAAAGCAAATTTTGTCATCAACGTTAAAAGCAGTTGTGCTAAAAATATACAAATTTGAGATGACATAAACAAATGCAATAAAAGCAAGAGTGGAAAAATTTTTGTCCCACTTTCGACATAGTTACGAAACAACGCTGAATTTAAAATTAAAATTAATAGTGGCGACTCTTAGTTTTTAGCGACGAATTAAAATATTAAGCGGGAATGTATTTATGTTGAATCATTTTCGGTATGTTAAGGGTTAACGAAATGGAATAAACTTTGAGAATGTTAAGCGAATTTATACATAATATAAAACAAAGTAAAAAATCTTTATTGAATACAATTTAATGACCAAAATGAGCTCAACGTTTGTATGTAAAGTTTTAGTGAAACGTCTCTGACGTGACTTGCCCGGACTTCACGCAATTAGCTTTAAAACGACAAAACTCTTAAAAAATGTCTTCATTACAATTTTATAGAAAAATCACGGTAATCAGTTCTATTATATTGAATTGTTAAAGTATTTATCTCAATAGAAATACATAAAATATAAATAAATGCGAATAAAATAGGCGAAGTGTAATGTAACAGTATATTGCATCAGGGCGTTATTGATGACTAGATCGGAACGCTTGTATCTTTTTGCCCGAATGACGTCATAAGATAAGAAGTTAGTTAGTCATTAATATGACTGCGGTAACGCTATCAAAATATTCTTTATTTAGGTATCCTCATTACTTTTAAATCGTCATATTACTATGTTGAATTAAATGTAAAGCTACCACCTTTTCGCAAAGTAGATTCTACCGAGAAGAACCGGCAAGAAACTAAGTAGTTTCTAGTTAAGTTACACTTCCAACATTTCAATTACACAGTATGTCAGTAAAGTACAATTAAATGTATATAAAATTGTTATATTTATTGGATGTCTGGCACGGTTTTGTGCAAGGCTTTCAGGTAGGTAAGATCTACTCATCACATATTCTATCTCAAAACAGCTATACTCATCATTGTTGTGTTGCGGTTTCAAGGATTACACTGGGCTACTCAAGCCCGTGTAACCACAACCACAGACACAGGGGACATAACATATTAGTTCTCAAGATTGGTTGAACATTGTCGATGTTAATATCTATTGGCGATTGTGATTGGTCCATCCGCCTACCCATGTAAAAACCCCAAAAACACCTCTATGCTTCTATAATTATATAAGGAATTTAAAAATAGATTTACCTTTATTCTACTTTTTAGTGCTTTTGTTAGGTCTATCTTGGAATATTGCTCTACAGTTTGGAACCCTTATTATAAAACGTATATAAAATAAAATAGAAAAAATTCAGTCAACATTTGCGATTTAGAGGTGGCTTTTCCGATAATACTGAAAATAGTGATATCTCTGGTATCACCCCGTTAAACGTGCGTAGAAATATAAGAGACCAAATTCTTTTATATAAAATTGTCCATAACATTGTTGATTCTAAGAGTCTTCTTAATAATATACTTTTCAAATGTCCCCGCCTTAACGTGAGAAACCAAACTTTATTATTTGTACCCCTTTGTAAGTGTGACTATTCAAAGAATATGTTCTTGTTACGTGCGTGTAAAAATTATAACATACATTGTAAATAATTAGATATATTTAACTCAAAGATTAGTGAATTTAAATTTAGTTCACGTCATATTACTAAACTGTAACTGTTTTACTTGCTTTTTATACTTTCTGTTTTTGTTTTTATTTTTAATGTAACTTGTCATTTGTTCGTGTTAGTCTTAAGTGGAAACTTGATTGATTTATGTTTTTCTTATACTTGTTTTTTTCTATTAAGTGTAATTATAATTGTTTGTTTCTCAAATAAATAAATAATACCAACTGTAACCAAAAATCAAAGAGTTCTTTCGTAAGGAAAACATAAAACACTTCACACACACACCAGTTCCACCACACAAAACGAAAACACCGGCTACCGAATGGCGTTTCCTTATTTTACTCCTACGAAGGATCGTCTGGTAGTTAGCAATACCTAAGGGTCAAAGCGTTATTCTTGTGATAAGATATATTAGCCATGGGTTGGCTGGGTACGTGCGGAGATCGCTCGGTTCGCTCGCGTGATATAACGTTGCTATTTTTATTGAAATAATATGTAAGCTTATCGTAATTTATGATATCCTTATGGAATAGTAAATCTATAACAAAAATAGAAGGAGATCGTGACCGTTTGTACGAAATTTTTATTTGAGCAAATATTTAAAATTAGGAGATGGTGATTATGATGTCCATTCCACGGCCATTCTTAATGAAGACCAGCCAACTACACAGGACATAGTATAGAACACAAGTCTGTGCGCAACAACAAATGCATCTTTTTCCATAGTCTCATATCTATTTCTTTAGCATCAGTTGGTGGACGAACAAAGGACGACCTGATTGCAAGTGGCCACTGCCCATAAATATTGGTACTATAAGAAACATTAGCCATTACACCACCAAAGCGCCACCGACTTTAGGAACTAGGATGTTGTGTCCCTTGTGCCTGTATTTGGGGCTATATGTCAATCGCCAAGTGACTGGAGTGTAAAACGAGATTAGAAACATCGTACCAGAAATATATTCACACAAACTATTCGATCGTTTTGTTCTCTATTTGGAGAATATTGCGACTTATCACTTTAATCTTAGTATATGGGCTGGTTCGCACCAGTTTTACGGTCGAGACGAAATTGATTTTATGTAAAAAACCTTCCCGCGTCTTCATTTTATATGACGATGTAGTTTGTCATTCATCATTTGACCTCATTCGTGTTCCGTTTATTTTTTAAAGCAATTGTATTTATTTAATATTAGATTTATAAATATATTATTTTTAATTCCATTAATTATCTATTACAAATATATCTATATATTTTAAATTTAAGTTAATTTATTATTATATTTTGTTATTTTATCAACATATATTCTGGATGCATTTAATAAATCAAAATGAATTTTATTCAAAGCATCTGACGAGCAGTTTTGAATCGACATTTCATAAAAAATTGTAAATATAAAAATTAAAACCTATGGACCCTAGATTCTGCTGAAGGAGTAGTACTTGCATTATTTACTTATTTCCATAAATCAGATAAATTTTAGAGCAAATCAACCATTAAAAATATAATAAGTAGGTTGGCACTGCAACATAACTTTAAAACAGATGCTTTGGTCAGAATATATTGATAAAATAATTAATTTATCATTTCTTAGTGCATACAATTTAAAGTGAGGTTAAGTGTTCGTGGATCGATGTGGAACTTGGAATTTCAAGATATGGCCAGCTATATATCGCCGGTTTCCGTGTCAGAATATTAACAAAACTATTTATATACGTGCGTAGAAAATCAAATTAAGAATGTCACAAATTTACCCGATCTAAATTATGATTATTGAAATGACAAGTATGAATTTTATGTTGAATAGGATTTTGACACAGCTTTTGTTTTTGTAAGGATAACTTCTCAGACTCCACAAATGTATAAAAAAAATATTTTAATTGTTTTCCAAGTAACTCTAAAATCAGACAAAACACTAAACAGTCACCAAACAGCAACACTTAGTATTTTTATATTCCGATTCAAAGCGTGAGTGAGCCAGTGTACTGTCTGAAATCAAGTTTTTTTTGGAAGCGTATTTGTATATAATAAAACCACCTTTCAATAAACCCACTACTCAGCTGAGGCTAGGAGTTCATTCCACCACGATGTTGACTTGGTGTATATGCAGAGAACATATTTGATAGTGGATATTTCAAAAAGCCCTGGTACCAAATATTTATCTGCACAATAATTCGAAAACCGTATATAACATTGAAATAAAAATATATGTATCAGGAAATATTATATCGTATTGAAGTGCCATAGAAGTAAATAAAGGTAAAATTATAAAATATGTTTATCATTCTTCAAATGGTTATTATGTCAAATAACAATGTCTTTAGCCAAAGTAAAAAAATCCTGTAACGACATCGACCGCGCTACTCAATTCTTCAAAGAGTATTATTTAAAAAACTATCTTTTTCTAAAACTTGCAGCAGCTCCAATGTCCTTATTTCAAAGGTAAGCTAATAGATTTCTAAGATTTTATTACAGTCAATTTCATAGTAAACATTTGAAATTTACAAAATTAACTTTCCTTGTATGATGCTTTAGGAAATATTTGAAATTATATTATAGTAAGCTTATACTTTTATATACTTGTATAGGCGGACTGGCAACTTCAGCGATGGGCCACCTGAATTCCCTTACACGTAAGAGATTTCTTGGTGGTAGGACTTCGTGCAAGCCCGTCTGAGTAGGTACCACCCACTCATCAGATATTCTACCAAACAACAGTACTCGGTATTGCTGTGTTCCGGTTTGAAGGGTGAGTGAGCCAGTACCTACAGGCACAAAGGATATAACATCTTAGTTCCCATGTTTGGTGGCGCATTGGCGATGAAAGGAATGGTTAATATTTCTTACAGCGCCATTATTTATGGGCGATGGTGACGACTTACATCATCAGGTCGTTTATTTGCTCGTTCACCAAACTTTATAATAAAAAAAGGAAAAAAAAGTAGAGTAATAGATACAATATGTAATTATTATAATTAAGAGAAATACGATAAATTTAATCAAAAGAAAATAATTATTGCATCATATGACCGAAGGATTACAGAGTATACAGAGTCGAATTTCCGAAAATTCAGACTTCAAATCCCAGCAGACGTTGCATTTTTTAGCCTTTGCAAGTGCTTAGAAGATAAACAAGCCATTGCTTTATTTTGGTAAATTTAATTCTAGATTCGCTTTAAAATATAAAATAGTTTAAAGTTTGACGGAATTCGGGACTTAAAATAAATACTGATATGTCACCACGGTCCGAGGCAAACCAACATCACGAATAGTTAATGTCTGTAGTGCTAATATTAGCTAGAGAAAATTGACATCGGTTAGATATGGCCACTAAATCATTATAATAGAAAATGTTACAATATTACCGTGAGCAAACATGCACGCACGTTGATAATTTTACAAAAATTGTTCCACGTGCGAGCAGCGTGGTATATGCTCCGTTTCTCCTCAAAGGGAGAGATCTTAGCCCACCAGTGGGTCTTTTACAGATTTTTCCGTTGACTATATTATATTTTTTTAAATATACCTACCTTATTAATTTCACCACACAATATTTTATACAATTTTACAAAACAACATAAAAATAGAATACTTATTCTTGGTGAAGGGCTTTGTGGAAATATGGGGAGGCATTCACTCATTAATTTTTTCACCGCAAAACAGCAATCTTAAGTGAAATCATTTAAATATGTTAATAAGTATTTCTTAAGTGTATTGGTTTGAAGGGTGACTCGGTGCAACAACAGGCGTAAAGGACATAACATCTTATTTTCCAAGTTTGCTGGCGCCATGGACATATAAGAAATGGTTAATATCTCTTAAAGAGCCAATGTAAATGAGCAGTGTTTGTATAATTTTTAAACATATATTTAGTTTATATTATATATCAATAGATGTCGTGGTTCATTTTATTCATGTTTCTGAATCACGCTATCCTTTGTCAAAGGAAATTATATAAGACTAGGAATACAAGTTAATAAACTGTCTTTGTCTTGGGAACGAGTGGTGTTTTATTCAGTGTTGACTTATCTTCAGGTCGATAGTCCGTCAACCAATCTATTTTATAAAAAAAAAATCATCTCAAAGCTTCAAATGGGAAGTTCAGAGTGTGGGTACTATGTAGACCAAATCCCTCCCATTGGCCAAGTTGTAAACTCTGAAAAAGAAAGAGTCCCGTATCAAACTTCGTAATCCAATCGCTTTAAAAGCAGATATCAGTTTTAAAAATCAAAGACCTAGTCAATTTTATAAATCTGAAAAATCCATTTAATCCTTTGGTATTCGATCAACACTCCTGGTTTACTATGCATCTGCTTTCGAAATATAGTCTTTATAGCCTTATATTAAAGTGTTCTTTCAAATATCGCAAAAAAATTAATCTATAAGTAAACTCCGTCAGCTTCCCGAAGTCTGGAATGGTTATATCTTGTCTATGGAGCGACCATAAATCTTCTTATACCATATTTAAGTTGGAAGCGAACTTTTGAATATTTATTTTATACTAGGAAATCATTTTTCAATTTATTTTCTGTTATTTTAAAAGTGGAAAAGTTTGATTTTTATAAATTCAATTCAAATTTCACCAAAACTATATACGTAACCGTCAGTGAGTCATTGTTTTATTTTGTGCTGAACAATGCTTCTATGCATTAAAAGGATTATATACAGGAGATCTGGATTAAGGTCTATGATATATCTATGATCTATGATTTTTGCTAGCGGATTGAATTTAAACTCAACATAAAAAATATACTTATTGAGATTTTTAAAAGGCAAGGGATGGCTATTATCACACAATTTATTTAATTTAATATATTGAGCCATGAACAGAAATGTTTCCATTCAGCTAAAAACCTTCCTATGAAAACCCCTTAATCCTTCATTAACTTAGAATAGTCTTAACGCTTACATATATAAACCATATACGTTCAATCTATATCGACTATTTTTCAATCCAACTAATACATCCAATGGAACATGAAGCTTTAAAAGCTCAGTCGCTTTTATCATCGTCTGAGCTTATTCTCTCAAGTGTGTTCGACAGTTTTATTTCTAAAACTGCGGCTTGTATCAATCTGAATTATTTTATAGAAAAATATCGTCGAAAGCTCGAGTTTAAAGTATTGTCATGATTAAAAATTCACAAAAATATGTATATTTTATCAAATTGAAACAGTTGTTATAAATAACACATATCATATTGTTTATGATAATAATTCTCGGAGTTTGTAATTCAAATCGCCTCCACTATATATCCCTACACCATGTACAGGTTATACGAGGGTTGGCTCATTTTTTTATCGAGAGGATCGAAATAGTGATTCGACGGGGAAATGCTGCTAGCATTCTTGCCACCATTCCATGCGGTCTTGAATTATAAAGTAACTTTTTAAGATGTTCCGTATTTATACTTTATTTTATGATTTTTTTTTAAACAATATTAAAATAGATAGTCGAATTATCTCCGAAATAAGCTTTTTAAATTGGCTAATAAATTTGAGTTAACAACTCAACTCGCTTTGATTAATTATTTCTTATTGGAAGCCGTCGGTTACTTTTTAGATGATTCAGATCGAGAGCTGATTGATGGAAGTTTTACTATTGAAGATCTAAAATGACAAATATTTATTTTGGTTATTTACGCTTACATGGATTCTAATTAAATTGACCAGAATACATAAATAGAACTAATGTTGTATTTATGTGTTCTATTTTGGAGTTTGAGTTTGAGTAAGTATAATTATTGACATACTCAAACTAAATCTCGGCAATATTGAGCATTGATATCTAATATTAGAAAAAATGATAATTCTGCTGACTACTAACCAAGTACCGATACAAAAATATTAAAATATAAACGAATATTCTTGAATAAATTATATTTTTATTAATCAATATTAAATACTTTATTAACATAGTGTTGGTCCTTCGTCCCCGGATGTATCAAATAATGCGTTCATTCACTATGTATTTTTCATCTATTCTTAAAATACAGTTTCACTAGATTCACAAATCGTGTACGTACTACTCTCTGTATTTTGTAATGATACATTTTATTTTTTTAAATACCTAAATCATTATTGTCAGATAAAATCAACGTTGCCAGGAGTTGCCAGAAGTACACGATATAATATATTTCTACGTCTCCTTCCTCACATCATTACACATCCTTGTAACGGTGATTGCACAAACCGTAGTTATCGAGACGTCGTGTGACACTTGGATTTATAGGGACGATAACTATTCCGCTTCGAATTCAAACTGTTAGCATTCACATTGACTTTCTGTAATCGAATTGTTTAAAGTAACGGTTTTATACGTTGGTTTAAGTGTGGTTTTGATAAAATATGTTTTATCTCAGTCACCTTAAGTGCTTTTTTGATTTTATAGAACGAGATTTCGCTTTTTTTTTTAACGTGTTGATCGAGCTAATTTATATGCAAGTTTGTTGAATTAATCACTATACTTTTTTGAGTATTTCTTAGAAATTCCATATTTCATTTATATTTATTTTATACAGATTTAGTCTCTCATTATAATTAAGACACGTGACGTTATATTTATAATTACTTTTTGTTTTTGTTTTGCAAATGTCGTGGTTACCTTCGAGCAAAACAGCACTTAAGTCCTATTAATTTTAAGTATTACTTTATAGTATATGTTTTGTTGGTTTCTATGTTATATCGTTATATTATATTATTATGAAAAGTATTATTAATAGCAGCAAAAGAGCTTATCTAAATCTTTAAGCACATGGTTTCGGTAACCTCACCATCAATATCATTTTCAACGAAATTAAAAAGGGTCACGTCAACGTGAAGTTTGAATTGTAAACATATGCCTCTTACTTTACGACCAACCATATATATATACATAGGACTTTATCTAATTAATAATTTAATTAATTATTACGTATTCACTCTATAAATATACATATTGATGTCTCACACCTGCCGGCCGACCCGTAATAGTCACATTTTTTTAATGACACTGCGATGACATGACTCAACAATATTCGTAATCTCTGCTCTAAGTTACATACTAGTATATCTACAACATAAGTAGATTGTAGGAAAACAGACGAACAGGTAAGATATAATTATATTACAAAGGTACATAAAATATATCAATGAATATTAAAACAATCATATTCCTATGTAATAGACTTTTTTATTACATCGAAATATTTCAAGTCAAGATAGATTAGTGGAATTTGAAAAATATGTAAATAGATCCAATAAAGACAACATTCTGTTGAAAATTTGAGGGATTTTTATCACGAAAATGAACGCCTACAAGATTCCGCTTAGCAAAAATATATTACCATTTAGCGGTCGTAAATTAAGAGAAAGATAGGAAAAAGAAGGCATCGTTATCTCTAATTACGGTAACTCGTGATGGAAATAAATCGTTGCGTTTTCTTTGAATAACAATATTTTTTA